>NW_023336528.1:0-306877 GCF_012971845.1 Lasiodiplodia theobromae
TTATACTCTATATCTAAAAAAGAACTTTAGATACTTAAGAAATATATCGAAACCTGCTTAAGAAAAGGCTATATACGATTATCCCAGTCCTCGGCGGCCTCTTCTATTTTATTCGTACTAAAACTAGGCGGAAAGTTACGGCTATATATAGACTACCGAGTTCTAAACGACATAACTATTAAGAATCGATACCCCCTACCCCGCATCGACGAACTACGCGACCGACTACGCAAGACTAAATACTTTACTAAGCTAGACCTTAGAGACGGCTATTACTTAATTCAAATTAAAAAGAGGGAAAAATAGAAAACGGCGTGGCGAAGCCGATTCGGACTATTTAAATACTTAGTTATACTCTTCGGACTCACCAACGCCTCTACTACCTTCTAAGCCATAATCAACGACACCCTTCGAGAATACCTAGACGTCTTCTACACGACCTATCTCGACGACATCCTTATCTACTCTAAAATCCTAGAAGAATACTAGAAATACGTAGAGAAAGTGCTTAGAAAGCTATAGAAGAGAAAGCTATAAGTTAAGCCCGAAAAATGCGCGTTCTACGTCCAGAAAGTAGAGTTTCTAGGATTTATTATCCGACCCGGCGAAGTTATAATAGACTCTAAGAAAGTAGAATCCATTCTTAGTTAGCCCATACCTAAGAACCTCCGAGAAGTATAATTCTTCTTAGGTTTCGCCAACTTCTATCGCCGATTCATCAAAGACTACGCCAAGCTAGCTAAACCCCTAACCCGCCTTACCTGAAAAGATATCCGCTTTAATTAGTAAAAAATATAATAAGAAGCCTTCAAACTACTCAAAAGAGCGTTTACGAAAGCACTAGTCCTCGCCCTCTTCGACCCAAATAAGCCTATCTACCTAGAAATAGATGCATTAGACTACGCTATCGGGGCCTATTTTAGCTAGCTAGATAACTAAGAACGGCTATACCCCATAGCCTTCTACTCTAGAAAAATATCTCCGGCAGAACTTAACTACGACATCTACGATAAAGAGCTCCTCGCTATTATTATCGCTTTTAAAGAATAGAGACACTATCTTAAAGGAGCGAATTTCGAAATAACGGTATACTTAAACTACTAAAACCTAGGCGCCTTTATAACTATAAAGATCCTTAATCGAAGATAGATTAGATAGGCGGAATAACTCGCCTCCTTTAACTTTAAAATCGTCTATTAAAAAGAAACCGAGAACGAAAAAGCCGACGTACTTAGCCGACGATGCGACTATACCCTTAACCGACTAAAACTATTCCCGGCGCTTCTAAAATAAAATAAAGAGGGAAATATTAAACTTAACCGACCCTAATTAGAACTTACAGCAATCCGCCTTCTAGCCCTAGTTACCCAAAGTTAAGTAAGAAACCTCTAATCCCAGAAAGAACCTTCTAGGCCTCGGAGACCTCTAGAAACTACGGACCCCTAGAAACTAGTTTCTAGAAGCACAATACTCCTAGAACCTAGTTTCTTAGAGGCGCCGGGCGCCTAGAAATTAGCCTCTCCTAGAAGTATAAACCTAGAAAGACAATCCTTCTAGGAAGAAACTCCGAAGATAAACATACTAGAAGCACAACTAACCCGGGAAGAAAACCCTAGAAACCAAGTCCCGGGAAACAACAGCTCCTAGAAGTCCCCCTCCGAAAACTTAGACGTATAGAAAAACGAGGACCCTTAAGAAAATAACCCCTTACTTTTAATATAGAAAGAGTACATTCGGGCAACCTACGAAAACGATACCATAGTATAGCAACTATTAAAACAAATTTACGACCACTCGGAAGAAGACCCCGACCTTATACTAAGCCTAGAAGGGACGATTCTATTTAAAGAACTAGTCTATATCCCCTAACGGCTCCGACGACAACTTATTAAGAAAATCTACGCAGCCCCGGCACACGGCTATAAAGATATTAATCCTATAATAGAAAGAATAGAAAGAGTATTCTATATACCGCACCTTAGAAAGCGAGTACGATAGTACCTCGCAGACTACGAAGATTACGCCCGAAACAAAGTAGCACGACACGCCCCCTACGGAAAGCTATAGCTAATTACACCTCCTAACCAACCCTAGAAATCCATCTCTTAGAACTTTATTACCAAGCTACTAAAATCTAAAGAGCCACTTATAGGAGTACGCTACGACGCAATCCTAGTCATTACCGATAGACTATCTAAATAGGGGTATTTCATTCCCTATAAGAAAGTATTAGAAGTCTCCGAGCTAGTCTACATCTTTCTAAGATATATCTTCGTAAACCACGAAATACTAGAGATAATTATCTCCGACCGCGACACCCGCTTTCGCGCTCGATTCTAGTAAACCTTAATAAATAAATTAGAAACGACGTATAAGCTATCCACTATCTTTTATCTCTAGACAGACGGTTAGACGGAACGACTTAACTAAACCTTAGAGGAATACCTACGAAGCTACGTAAACTACTAGTAAAATAACTAGATAGAACTCCTACCCCTAGCATAATTTACTTGTAATAGTATACTAGCAGAGACCACCTAAGAAACGCCGTTCTACGTCAACTTTAGATTCGAGCCCTAAGCCTACGAAGAACCGATTTTATAAGAAAACATCGTATAAAAAGAAATACTCTAGACAGAACAGCTAAAAGGACTATACCAAAGCCTAGTCTAAGATATAGAATTTATTAACTACCGCATAGCTATATACTACAACCGTAGACGCTAGAAGCCGCCGCCTCTAGAGAAGGGAGATAAAGTCTAGCTTTTTACTAGGAACCTCAAAACCAAACGACTAAGCCCTAAATTAAATTATAAAAAAATCGGTCCCTTCGAAATTAAATAAAAACTTTCTTCTATTACCTATAAACTTAAATTGCCTAAAAACATACGCCGAAGCCCCGTCTTCTACGTAGCACTTCTTAAACCAGTACTATAAAACGCCTAAATACTAGAATACCTTAAGAAAGAAATCTAACCCGAAGACGCACAAGAATAGAACGTCGAAAAAATTCTAGATAGTAAATAGAACCCCGACGGTCAGCTTAAGTACCTCGTTAAGTAGAAGAATTACGACGACTTAGAAAACACCTAAGAGCTCTTATCGAACCTTAACTACCTAGAACTTCTCGAGGACTTCTACCGATAAAACCCGAACCGTCTAGACCTAGAGTATTCTCCCATAACGTAAAACCCGAAGGAGGAGTCAGAGATACCTAAAACTAATTTACGGGAGCCTGCCGAGAAACCACGCCATCGGCGTCCGCTACGTCACTACTAGACCCGCCAAGCGAATACGGCGTAGCCTTACCGTCCGAATCTACAGAAACATCCCGAGAAGAGCGACCCTCCCGAGCAGTAGCCTCTCTCTCGGCACGTTTCTTCTCCTCTAAAGCAGACATTTCCCGAGCAAACAAAGTAGCGTTTCGCTGTTCCACATACCGTAAAAGGCGCCGAATCTATCGCTCCTTCCGCTAAGCATTACGAAACCGACGAGCTGTAGCCTTCGCAGCCAGAGCGGCCCGGAAAGTAGCCTCCGCAGCCTAATCCGCCGCCTCAGCCGCGGTATTAGCACCCTTCTCTTCCGCAACTACTTAACTCTCCGCCTGCTCTAACCGCTAAAGTAAGTCGGTACGAGTACGATCTAAGCGACGAACTAAAAACCAGTTAGAACCGCCAACAATAATAAAGATCGTCTTATACTCCGAATCTAGAGAACTCGCTATAGTATTATACAACGTACGGCCTATAGCGGTATAGTAAGAACAAGTAGAATAGAACCCAGCGATAATATAAAGAGATCCCTCTCGCTGCTAATAACGATAATAAGACACGTTAGCACGCTGGCCCCACGCCTCAATACGCTAAGCTTAACGGCGACGACGAAGAGTACGAGTAGAAGATATCTCGGAACTAAAGAAAAAAGAACAAGAATAGAAGCAGCACACCTTATAAAAGCTTTCGGGCCGAAAGCTATCTAGAGAGGAGATAGTGTTACAAAACACCTATAGAAGAATAGAAGTTAGAAACGCGGCGCCAAGCGAATTCCCGCGCTAAGAATCGATAACTACGCTTATTACTTAGCACCACTACTAACGGTCATAACGCTAAGACTATACCCTCATAAATATAACCGCCCGTTATAACCTACCTCTACACAATGGTCAGAAATTACGGTTATAAGGCAAATGTTCCCTTATATATATAGTACACTTATTTATAGTAGATAGAACCTCCGTAGTCAATTCTAATCATTGCCTTGCACCCCTCTAGTTACCTTCTCTACCTAACTACGGCTGCTATTCTCTATATATAGTGTCTAGTAACATCCTAGATAGCGGTAGTAAATATCTAACGCTACGTACCTCCCCGACGCTTCTATCTTATCCCCCTTTCCGGGTCCTAGCGTAATATTAGTATAATTAGTATTAGTTACTAGTAGTAATTAAGGTAACCAGAGTAATTAGGTTGCCGAAAAGGGTTTAGTAGCTCGGGTCGGTAGGTTTAGGTGCGGCTAGGTCGGCCGGATCGATCGTATTAGGTTAGCGTTACTGGTTACGTAGGCGGTAAGTCGTATAAGATTCTAACTTCCCTACTACTATTAAGCGTGTCGTAATAGATACGAATCCGCTCTTATTAACGATAAAGTCGAGTTACTATAACGTTAATTAAGAAAGATACGAAAAGAAGAAGAATATACTCTTAGCTATAGAAAATCCCTCTACATTATATATCGCTAACCTACGAGCGACGTACTTACTACAACGAGTAGCCCGGGGACTAACTCTATATAAGCGACCGTTAGAGAAATAATTAAAATAAGGACGAGTAGCCGGAGTAAAAGAATTAATAGCCGTAGAAAGCTCGGTACGTTAAGACGACTCGTCTCAAATACGCTTCTAACTAGATATCGCGAATAACTTATAGAGAAGAAAGAGAGTAAGTAGAAAGAACGCGATATATATCGCGAAAGCTTAGAAGAATCTTCAGGCCAAAGATCTCTAAGAGAAGAAGTAGTATTACGAACTCTAGAAAACACGGGCTTTATAACCCTAAAAGTAGAAAGCCCGTACGAAAAGAAGTACCACGGGGGCTAAAGAGTCTTACGAGTAGAAGCGCCGTACGGTCTTAGATTTCGTATAAGAAACTAAAGAATACGAAAAGACGGCGCGTACGAAAATACTAGTAGATAGTAGCTACGGTCCGTACGAAAGAACTACTCTTAAAGGCGCGATAGCGTAAAAAAGAAGCACGGACCGAAGAATCCTCTATAGAATAAAGGACTATAGAGCCTAATTAGAAACTATAGATCTAAGCGTATAATCGTCTTAAAGTAATACGTAAAGACGAGAAGCCGAAAAGCGGATAAGCGAGAAAAACGGGTAAGAGATAGTACGATATTATAAACGTTCGATAAAAATAGAAGTTAGATATCGAACTCGTACTCTAAGCGCCTGGGTTACGTACGACCTACTAGTTTAGAGGTTTAAAAAGGCTTAGTACGCTAAACTACTAAACCCTTAGTTTAGACGTTTATCCGTCTTAGTATAAATAAACTATTAAACTCTAGATTATAACTAGCTTTTCTATAGTATATAAATACACTTCTTAGCTAGATACTTAACTCTTTATAGTCAACTTAAAGTTCTAATTAAGACTCTTTAGTTAGAGGTAACCGGCTTACTATATATCGTATAATTACGTAATACTCTCTTATCTAATTATTATCTTCCTTCTCTTATCTTTTTAAGGTAAACTCTTACGGTTTAACTATCTACTAAGCGACTCTAAAGCTTAGTAGAAGAAGTCTATCGTTATAGTATCTATAGAGTAGTAGTTAAAGTATTACGCTAGAACTTAAAAAGTAGATAAAATAAGAACGTTAAAGAGGTTCTTAGCGTTAAGAATTTACTACCGCTATTTAGAATATTACTAGTCGCTTATACGTAGAGAATAGTAGCTATAGTTAGATAGAAAAGATAATAAGAGGGGTATAAGATAAGAATTAGAATTAACTACGAAGGTTCTATCTACTATAAATAAGTATACTATATATATAAGAAAATATTTATCTTATAATTATAATTTCTAATCGTTATATAGAGGTAAATTATAACGGGCGGTTATATTTATAAGGGTATAGTCTTAACGTTATAATCGTTAGTAGTAGTACTAAGTAATAAGCGTAGTTATCGATTCTCGGCGCGGGGATTCGCTTAGCGCCGCGTCTCTAACTTCTATTCTTATATAGATATTTCGTAATAGTAATATCTACTATTATAACTAATTATTTTAAATTTTATTTAAACGTTTAACTCTTTATTAATAGCTTAATCTATATACTTTATAATAGCTTAAACTATTTAAAGTAAGAATAAATAGAGTATTTTTTTAGTATTACGTAAGCTACGTAACTTATATAGATTCTTTTTACGCCGTACGAGTATACTCTACTTCTTTTCTTATTCTAATATTTCTTAACCCCGTAGAGGCTGTATTGTAACACTCTGCTAACCTGACTCCAACCAGGCACCGCCGCCATCGTTGCCTATAGCGCGCTATCCCGCCTCGCAACGCAAGCCATTACCGTGCAGCGTCCGCCCGGCTATCTCGAGAACAACGAGGCCGGCACCGGCGACGGCGCCTCCATGCTCGTCACGACGCACCAGAACGCCATGGAGTGGCACCTCTTCACGGGCTCGCGCGCTGTCGTCGACACGCTGCTCAATAAGACGATGTTCGCCATCCCGCCACACCAGACTGCACTTACCGGACCGGTAGTCGTGGCGCGCTGGCTCCGCCTCGCACACGCCCTACAGCTGCTGGCCATGACATTTACGGCAGCTCAGAAGGGCTGGGATGGCGTCTGCCTAGTCGTGCTCTTGGCGCTCAACGCGATTGGCCGATGGCGGATGCGCGAGGGCAGCCTGGCCAGTTGGTGGCTGGCTGTAGAGGGCGTTAGCGTAAGGCTGAAGAGTTTCAGCTTCTCTGGGCGCTTAGCTATGGTAGGGGTGGTGCATGCCTTTAGTGAAACAAATATTACGAGGTGGATGGATGATATCGTTGCGCCGTATCCTCGGCGTGACGCCTGGTTGGCGCGGATGCGCGGGCTGGATATTGCTGAGGATTGCTGGAGTAGCCATGACTTGGCGGCAATCGAGCGCAACGCGAGGCTGGCCAATACTGCGGCTAGCATAATAAAGCGAGAACTCAACAAGAGGGAAGTATGATGACTCTGTGGGTTACACAAGAGTACTGGATGGCCGGGATAAGCGAGTTCACGGATTTTAAGATGGGTGATGCCCCTTTTAAAGTAGAATGATAACTTACCTTCCTTCTCACCATCTACCTCTCTTATCTACTCTTAACAGCACTCTGTGTCTCTAAAATTTTTCTCTTGCCCCAAAAATGGCGGAAGTTCATCCTTCAATGCAGCGTTTGCCTACGCACGATGATGTCTGGCGAATATTACAAGACGCAATCGGCTTCCGCTACCCCGACGGCCAGAAGCCCACGAGACCTTTCTGGACGCGTGACGCGACAGAAGGGTTCACAGATATCCTCGACACTTTCTACAAGGATCTTTCTCCAGATAAACGCCTTGAAAATGCTAAGAATCTCTGTCGAGAGTGGTGCATCCTGATTGCTGATCCGAATGGACATTGGGAACTCTTAAATCAAGCGTTCGCAGAACGACTCCACATTCATTTCGACAGCATCAAAGAACCGCCTGGGCATTATGTACGGCAGGCCACGGAGCTGCTGGCAAGGCTTTCTACCGCGAAATTCACACACTATAACCCAGACGACGAGACATCCTGCGCTGAGTTGGACCCTCGTTATTTCACGTCTCAAGAGGCGCCCAGGGTGATTCAAAATCTTAACCTCGTCTCCCTCGTTGATACAAACACGATCCGGGTGGTCCTATGGTTCCTCGTGACGGAAGGCCTCACTGCTGGATCATTGGAGCGGTACTTATTCTTCTTGACGGAGCAACTTGAAGCCGCGCTCCACCTGTCCGTTGGCAATGGTGTTGGCCCGACCCAACTCCTCTTGATAAGAGCCTTCTTATGGAAGTCGTGGCAACGTGCCACCATACTCTTCCGGTGGTACATTCTGGATAGAAAGCTCAATGTCGGTGGGCGCCTCGCCGGCGACACGTTCGCCGCTGCAATCAGCCGGCACCATAAGCGCTTGGCTGCATCAGTAGGCCATCCACTGGTTGTTGCCGTGCCACAGTCCAGTGAGATTCCGCCGTACATGTGTCAGTGGGCATTCGAACTCCTGCGAACCAACCGTGCCACTTCAGCCACGGACTTCAGTCATTTCTTGCACCGGTACAACCAGGCTTTCGGCTCCCTCCCGGCGCGCTGCGTGCCGATCCCGACAACCGCGGACTCCTTCCAGCAGTGTCCCGGGCAGTCTCCAGCACAGTGTCGGCGGTTTACTGGCGCAGTAATCAAGGACCAATCCGTACATGCAGCATTCTGTGGTGGATCCTGCCAGAGACTATACTGGGATAAGGAGTGCTACGTGAGCGTGAGGGAAGGGGCACGGGCAGTAGCGCTGGACATGGCCGAAGATGGGCTGCTAAAATACTGCAGCGCCTCTGAAACCACCATGGCTATCTCTCATGTTTGGAGCCACGGCCAAGGCGGAAGACCGGAGAACGTGGAAAGCTCGACTGGATTCAACTCGTGCTTGCACCAAAAGTATTCGGCAATAGCGCGGCGGTTCGGCTGCCAGTCGTACTGGATGGACACGCCGTGCATCCCAGAGGACCACGACTTACGAAAAGAAGCCATCAAGAACATCAACCAGGTGTTCGAGGCCAGTCAGTTCACACTTGTTTGCGACAGAGATATCATGACCATCGATGTACGCAAACGGCACGACGACATGATAGGCACCTACGAGTCCCTCCTTGCAGCTCTGCTCGTGTGCGATTGGAACGCGCGAGCCTGGACCCTTCTCGAAGGGTACCAGGGCCGCGAGAATATCCATCTTCTCTGCAAAGATGACGAAATCATCCGCCTCGCCGACATTATTGATGTTGTGCATAGAGCCGGAGATATCGTCCTAGGCAACATGTGTTTAGCCATGGACCACCTCATCCCGTTACGAGGACCTCGGATCAAAGACCCGCAAGACAAAAGGTTTTCCGTGGAGCAATCCGGCCGCCTCCTCAGCCACCGCCACGCCAGCCGCACCGGCGATGAGATCGTCATCTGGAGCCTGCTCCGCGGCGGCCTGTTCAACACCGCGGAAGACTTCTGGCGTAACCACAGTACAGTCATCCAAACCGGATTCCTCATCTCCGACGCCCCGCGCATATCCGACGTGCCTGGTATGGGCTGGGCGCCGGCCCGACCGGACCTGCCGCCTGCAACAGACGTGGTGAGTACGCGCCACTTTGCGTTCGAGGGGCATGACACCGAGGTCGGTTTCATTCGACCAGATGGACGGCTGCAGGCTAGCTGGTATATCTGCATGTTTGCGGATGCGAGCTTCCTATGGGGGGCTTGGGGATATTGTTCCACACAAGTTGTTAAGCGTACGGGGTTTATGGCAGGAGACGTGTTGTTCCTCAATGCGTGGAACCAGCAATGCGATGAGCAGGCTGCATACCACCGCGGCATGGCTATGCTGAATGTAGCTACGAAGCGCAAGGCCGAAGAAATTGCTGCCAATGTCGGGGTAGATTTTAATGAGTTGGGTTTTCTACAGGCTGCGGAAGTCCGGGGACGCGTACCATATACCTACTTAGGTGATGTAGAAGGTACGTTGTTGGTAGTTGTAAAGAGAAATGGTAATGACGACTGGACATGGATAAAGGTAATTCTATGGGAGTCCGATATTCTACTACCCCCTTTTATAAAGAAGAAGATTAGTATTAGATAATTACTATAATTTAGCGTTAAATAGAAAGGTACTCTGGCTGTAATGTAGGAACTGGGGCCGAGTTATCAACGAAGAGAGTGTTACGTGTCTGAGCTTTAAGAGCGCGTATGGTCGATATTCTAAATTCCGTCTAGAAATAATTTAAAATAAATTCTAAAGGTTTAAAAGGGGCATATAGTGTGTAGGTTTATAGTATAGAATGCGATGCGGAAAATGGTGGTTTGTTTCTCTCATTGCAGGCTATCAAACCTTATGTAGAATCTACAAAGAGGCATCACGTTTGCATATCGGAGACATTGCGGGGACTAAGCAGAGATGACATAAACTGTTTTGGAGATGCTCGGTCCGCTGCTTACATGGGGGCCAGGTTCTCCATAAATTATTGCTTCAGCACATCTGGAGATTGACAGATAGCCGAGGGAACATAGATTCATATCGAAGTTTCCTAATTAACTGGTTCTGTTGTACAAAGAGAGACAGTGAATCTGTGGAATGCATTCTGTGCAAGGGATTCCGCTTGTCATTCTCATCGATCCAAGCTTGATCATGGAACAAAGCGAGGTCCGTGTCCACCTCTTACAAGGTCGAGTAATGATGGCCAGTAGGATGCGAGACAGGCACGATCTTCGCCTCGAATTCTACACCACCTGACTGACCTCCAGGGTTTGGGTTGCCGGTGTTCATCCAGACAGCCCAGGAGCCACCACTGCCGCCAGGGGTGGCGAGGAAGTTGGTACCCTTTAGCTGAAGGCGGTCACCGTGAACAGCCCAACCGTTTTGCTCGATGCGGTTAGGGTTGAGGGTGGCGGCTGCTGCAGCATCGCGAGTGTACTGAAGGATGCCCTGGCCCATTCCAGAACGGTCTGTGTAGAGTTTCTGTGCTGGCGGATCGTTGTACAGAAACAACTCATCTCCCTTGAGTTGGAATATTGCGGGTTGCTCGTGGGATTTGAGGTGCAGGCCGGATTGGGTTGCCGTGATGGGGCTGTTGTCGATGGGAGAGCCCGGCTTGACAGCAACGAGAGTGAAGTTCTGAACCATTGTGGCTGGTGGTGATGGCGATGTTTGCTAGTGTGTAATTTTGTATTTCTACAAGGTGGTCGATTATGAGCTCTGCGGTAGCAGTGCGTTGCAGACTACACATTTTTATATTAACTTCATGGCTTATCTCCCTTTTCATGTGCAAATACATCTATACCACAAACGGTGATTAAGGTTTAGCATCCTGGAGCCCGGTGCTTTCACCACCGTAGATGACTGGTTCTTTACGCGATGCTTGCGGGCCGATCCATGGAAACTCCCAGGGAACTGATGATTGACCCCGCCTTCCCCACTTGCCAAGAGCTGAGCTTGATTTTTTCAGGGATGCAAAATGGTAGTGGCGCACGGGAAGAAAGTCCGCTAGTATACATCAGGTGTGGAAGCTTCTCGGCTCCTGGGAACTGCTGCGATCTTTCTGAGCTATGTAGCCGCATTTTTGGTATTGCATTCCGTGTAGCAGCCCCAGTTATTGCCCACTTAAGAAATTGTGAGCCTCATGAAAGGGGAATGCTCGAGAACCTATATGGTGAAACTTTAAGCTGGCGTTTCGAAATCCCTCAAGCAATAAGGACTGAGAGCCAGGCCATCCACGAATATAAGAAGTCCATTTGCCAATTAAGACATGACCTATCTATTACCACCTCAAGCGCGCTGTTACCCAAGCTCAATCAGTGTCTTTAGCAACTTTGAGGACAATTCGCCCCATAATATCTCCCTTCTGGAGTTCCTCATACACTGCGGGCAGGTCTTCGAAGCTGCGAATTGAAACCTTCGGTTTCACAACCCCACGCCGAACAAGGTCAACCGCCTCCAAGCATTCCTTGAGAGACCCTACAAGATTGCCCGTGATGTGAAGACCCTTGATCACAATGGCACTTATCGGAGTTTCAATGAAGCTCTTCTCAGGAGGAATCCCTACACAACTCAGCGTGCCACCGACTTTGAGCATGTCTGCAGCCTGAGCAAAAGCTTTAGGGTTTCCTGCTGTTACAATGACAGCGTTTGCCCCACCGTTTGTGAGTTCTTTAACCTTCTGGACGAGGTTGGGGGTGGTTTTGAAGTCGATGTAGTCGCTCGCGCCGATGGATTTCACAAATCCGCCCTTTTCGAGGCCACCATCCACTGCGACGACCAGTGCTCCTTGCGCTCGGGCGTACTGAACTGCAATTCTTCGTGAGCTTGTAGTTCGAGGGTGCGGGCATAGGCTGCTCCATGTAGTCCGGGTACATACCTGCCAAGTGACCCAGCCCACCACCTGCTCCAACCACGACTACCGAGTCTCCGGCTTTGACATTCGCATTTTTGACGGCCTGAATCAACGGTCAGCTAACTTGCAATGAAGAATTAGTATTCATATATCTCACCTTGTATGATGTCAGGCCGGCGCACAATACTGGTCCCATGATAGCCGGATCGATGTCATCTGGAAGTAGTGTGAGGTATCCCGCATCCAGAGCGATGTACTCTTGGAAGCTGCCGTCCTCGTGATGTAGGTGATTTGTGCTTTTGACGCAGTACTGTTCAGTCCCGGCCAGGCAGAACTCACATCGTCTGCAAACCCGGCTTGCAAATCTGATGCCAACAAAACTGCCGATCTTGATGTCTTCATCGCAGCCGGGTCCCAGTGCGATAATCTTTCCGATTCCCTCATGTCCACCAACGTGCGGAAGTTTAATCTTTGTTATCGGGTTGCCGTCCGGTCCAGAGGCGGTCCCAGCCTGGGTATGAAGATCTGTTACGTGTGTCAGTCGAGTTTTCCCGTGAGCTATTTTGAACTAATTTAGCTTACCGCTCTGACAGACCCCCGTGTAAAGAACTTGCGCAAGAATCTCATTCTGCCCGGGTTGGGGGACCGGATAATCATAGACAAATTTAACTCCAGCGCCGAGCTTTGGGACGGTGGCTGCGGTTTGCGTTTTTGGGATCTTAGGGATAGAGATGTGAGACATCGCGATTGTTGTGAGACGGACGAGACTGCGTGCAGTAGAAATGATGTGCGTGGCAGGGTATGTTGCGTTGAGAGTTGCGAGGTAACGGGAGACAGTCAGCCTTTAACCAATGCAAGTCCTGAGATCAGGATCGTTGGTATTCGGAGATCTGAACTAATGAAGGAACCCAGCCGTACGGTACGTGGAGTATTTGCGGACAAATTCAACGCCAAACGATTGCACTGGCCCACTGAGATCTCATACTACTAGAACACATTTCGATTTGTCGCGATGACGTTTTGCATGCCCATGCACCCCACAGGGGAGTGTCAGCAGCGTCTTTCCCCGCTTTTCTTTTCCTGGGACATACCCCGCCACCCCACGGACCTTGTGCCACGCACTTTGAGTACTACTGTTGAACCCCACATCTTATTTCTCCATAATAATTCCGCTGGCCACCTTTGTCTGTTCACCGTATTTCTCCAGGATAACTCCGATGGCCGCCTTTATCTCTGAGACCAGGCGTTGACTGGAGTTAACCGCCCCGACACTTGCTACGTCCAGTCAATTCGTCTCAGGTTGGACACGGCACAATTTACCCCTCTTTAAATCTACGTCAGAACCCCGCATCCAGGGCATGGCGAAGAGATCCTGTGACTATTGTGTACGACGCAAGACAAGGTGCGATGGTGGGTTACCATGCAGAAAGTGCACAGAAGCGAAGCCGCCACTCGAGTGCACATACCTCAATCCGGTACGGAAACGCGGCCCAAAGACTACCAAGCTTAGGCGGCCGTTCGATGAAAGGCGGCATTCTGGAAATGACTCTTCTGGGATAGACCTTGTGGGACGCCATCGCAATTCCAATTCCGATGAAGCACCCCTGGCGAACAGCCGTCTCACCATTCCTACAAGATGCTGTCAGACAAGGATCAGGCGGTTGCATCCATCTGTTTTTGTCCCTGTCGTTGAGATCTACCGCTCTCGGATGTACTCGGTCTGGCCTGTGCTTGATGCACACAACCTTATCTCCAAGCTTGAGGAACCCGGATCACAAGGGGCGCCAGATGTAGAGACGCACACGTTGGCAGCGGCATTGTGCGCTGCTACAATGGCTCAATTGGATCTGGACCCAGTGGGAAGTGGCCCTGACAGTGTCGACAAGGCCTACATGGAGGGAGAATGTTTACGGGTCCGCAATACTACCAGCTATCGTGAACACCCTTCAGTAGAAGGCATCCTCACCTCATTCTTCCTTCACGTGTACCACGCCAAGATCGACAACCGTAACGCCGCCTTCATGTTTCTTCAAGAGGCTATTTCTCTTGCTCGACTGCTGGGTCTGGACGACACTGGCCGTGATTCCAGTTTACCCAATGAGAACAGTTTGGATCCGCAGAGATATCAAAAGCAAATGATTTATCTCTTGCTATGGGTAAGCGAAAGGTTCTGTCGCCAACATAGCGTTTCCAACACTTTCTGAATACAACTTTGAACTAATTATTAACAGAGGTTACTCCATTCAGAACGATCTACGGATGTCCATTCGAGAAACCATGAAGCTACCGTCGGGCGATTGTAGCGGTTCTGATATTCACGGGGAAGGGTTGGTCGAGTTGGCAAGCCTCTTTGCCGCCTTCGATTCTGCATTTCATCACGCACCAGGCCATGTCTCCGGGCCGTCATCTTCATTGTCCGACAAACAATTGCTCGTTGCAGTCCAAAATTCACTTACCATGAATCGACCTCGGCCAACCAGCTATGACCCGGTGCGGCGGGCAGACTACTGCATCACGAAGCAGTGGATGAAGGTTCTACTATGGCAGCAGGCGATGTCTCGGGGCTTACTTTCATCGGTATCGGATGTTAAGTCGATGAGTTTCCTATTCCCATCTCTTGTTGCGCAAGAACTACTCGCCTCTGTTGCAAAGATCTCCCACGGTGATCTCCTACCTTTAGGAAGGGATCAGGTACGTATCCCCACCGATATATTGCAAATCTCTTAGCTGATTATCAGAAAGCTGGTCAAGCTTTTTGAAATCACAAATACCCTTGCAGACGTGATCCTTTGCGTCCCTGCTGCTTCAATTCCCCCATACCCCTCTCACGATCACCTCAGTCATCATTCCAACCGCCATCCCCACTACCGTCCCCAGAACAAGGAATGCTGCCGCTTTGGCCCTGCAGACTTTCTCCACGGTTTGTACCAAACCATGTTGCCGTTTCTAAAAATTGACAGAAGGCTCAATTGCATACTACGTGAAAAGGCTGCGGAGGCATTGCTTCGGGCGCCAAACAGGGTTCTTCCGAGGAGCATTGGGGATTTCCCTACCGGGAATAGGTGGGGCATCGAGTACAAGACTTATGACAGTATGTACAATAATACATAGCATCGACCACGTTTATTAGCACTATGATCCTGTGCACATCTACACACCTACGAATATTGCAGGAATATTTGTCTTTGTAAACTTGAGTGACAACCGAAATCTGTTAGAGAACCCACCCCTTCAAAGTCGACGATACATTACACACCAAGTATTCATGCACTCCATCAACCCTTTAGCATTTCCGTCACTTGCGGTTCATCCCGATCCTCATCCTTTCCAGGCCACAGTACCATCTTTCGAGCAATGGCCCTGATTTGAGCTCCCGCAACAAAAAGCCACACGACGACCAACGCGACTGTCATTCCGCTGGCAACCCAAAGTATAACCTCACTGTCTAATTCTTTACCTGTATTGATGGTAGCGACCGTGAAGCCGACATTGGGAAAGACGTAAGCCCACCATGCTGGTGTCCAGCGAACTCTGGGAACCGCCATCAGACACGCTGCCAGCGCCAGGCCAAAGAACCAGAATGCCAAGCCCCACAGGAAGATCGCAGCCCAGGTGGAGAGGACAAGCAGCAAGTCTTGTGCTCCAGGATGCGTAACGGCGAAGTAATCGTGCGTTTGTGGGAGTGCCTTAGCGTTGGAGATCAACGCCAGTGCCGTGAAGCTAGGCGGCCCGACCATCATGAACATGGAAGCGCGCTGCTTTCGCGGAACCAAGCCCGCCTGGAATAGGCGCAGCAGATACAGTGCCATGACAGCGGAAAACATCATCCAGCCAAGTCCTTGGAATGATACGCCGGCGGCGATTATGGGGAGCGCGTGGTTAGGAGGCTGGTGTTGGGCGATGATTCCAGATAGTGTGCCGCCCAGCATAACAGGGAAGATTGGGAGGACCCAACTGGGTGCAGCGCCGTCAGCCTTAGACTTTGCATTGACAGAAGGCGTGCTGAAGAGCATGAGGTACAGCAGGATTGCGATAATCAGGGCGCAACCGGCGTAGAACCAGAAGATGACACGAAGCGCCATCACGAGCCAGGGTCCAGTTCCAGACACTCCATAAATCTGACTGTTGCTGATTATTGTCGAAATACTGAGCCAAAACGTGGGGAAGAAGAAAGCTTCAGTGCAATCTGTCAAAGAAGCCTTCAGAGCACGGGGACATAGTATAAATCGTGTGATGATAGAGGATACCAGGATCACAAAGAGGACAAGATTGAAGATGAAGACAGCCTTGCCAATGGTTTCCAGGCCGGGGAACTGGTGTGGTGTCTGGCCAAGAACCAGGGCCAATCCACCTGTGCTCATCGTTGTCGTGAACCATGCCCAAGTCAAATGCTGGATGCGATCCCTGACGCCGATCTTGGCGTTCCCCGGAGATGGTTTCTGCTGCTCTTTTCTGATCTCAGCGTCGCCGAATGATTTCATCTGGCGTGACCCAGACTCGTTGCTGGATGCTTTTGATGTATACGTCTGGAGAGAGGTGGAACATTGCGAGTCATTCCTGCGTGATGCAATTGGGCCGCTGCTTCTGTTCGCCTCTACATCGAACTCGGTTGGGCATCCAGAAGTGCTGGGCATACTAAGTTTTCCTGCCGCCGTTAGGATTGGGAGATGCTTTTGGTTTACCAGAAATCTTTCCCGGCCGTTCCTCACTCTTTTCGCGTTTTCTCGTGTTGACAGTTGGCCGGCACCGCTGTTTTTGTTGACGAGACAGCACTGCTGGGATCAGAATTTGCTTCCAAGGGGTTGTAGTTATTGTTGAGGGACACGATATCAGACGTCACAGTGGGGCTAGGTCGAAAGAAACATAGCCAATACCCCTTGGTGGAGCTTACTTGCTATCGTGACGCAAGACGTGCCTTGTTTCGTTGTGCCCGGACGTGCCCGATCGATGCGCCGAAGCTGGCCCGCGGGCGTGGGAGAAACCCTGTTCAGAACCGAATTCTATCTTAACGGTGCTCATTTGTATGTGGTGCAGCTGGCGACGATTGTACAATACGTGTGGTTTTCTCGTGGTGAGCGAGGGAGGATTGCCGGGGGCAAGGCCTTATCCTCCGCTGATCACTGAGCTATCTACACGTCATGTCTGTAACATTAAACTTGTTTAAGTTCGCTCACTGCAACATTGCGTAGGCAATTCAAAAAGAGATCCAAACGTACATGTGAGGTCGGTTCATACACCGGGACGCTATTCAACTCCCTCCCGAGGAAGATCGCAGGCTCTTCAGTGGAAGGTACGCAACCCAATCTTTGCAAATGGCAATCTGGTAACACCAACAAGACCTCCCCGTATCTTCACAAAAACTGCTACAGCGCTACCTCAGATTCCCTCCTTCGGCAAACGAGCCTGACTCCACCATCCGGCAGCATTTGATCAGCCCGCATCTTTGTCTTCGGCCTTCCCGCGCCTTCTTCCTCAAATGCCCAGTCCCACCCCATCAGAAGATGTACCAACGCAATCTTGATTTCATTGCTGGCGAAGAATCGCCCAGGGCATGCATGGGCTCCGTGTCCAAATGCAAACATGTCTCGGCTAGTGGTGACATACTGCCACCCATTCTCTTGCCCAGGCTGCTGTCTCAGCTTGACAAACCGATAGGGATCGAACGTTTCAGGATCCTGGTAGCGCGCTGGATCCATCATCCCCAGAACCGGAACTCCGATCGACGCACCGCGTGGCACGTACGTTCCGTCTGATAGAGTGTGAGGGGCCAGCGCAATTCGCTTCATCGAGATAACGCTTGGCGGATTGAAGCGTTGACTCTCCTTCATGACAGAATCCATGAGCCGCAGCTTGTACAGTGTCGTCTTCTGCCACGGCGTTCCGGCCTCCCCTCCCCCGTCTCCCATCACTCTGACAATTTCTTCCCGGAGCTCATCCGCAAGGCCTGGCACGGCAACGATGTCAAACATGACGTTAGTCAGAGCAGCGCTGGTCGTGTGTATGGCCGCGACCGTCAGACCCAGCTGCCCCATGACCGTGTCCACATTGCTCTTTTTCGCCGCTGCCGTTTCGTCAAGCCACTGCAAAGAATCCAGCGGCTTCTCTTTCTTTCCACCCAGCTCCTCTGCCTTCTTTCGCTCCATCCGCCGCCTCCTCAGTTCTGGCTCAATGATACTGTACGCCTCCTTCTGACACCTCTGCAGCCGTCCGATTTCCGGAACCAAGATGGGGTGGAAGACGTAGACCAGCGGACGGATGACTCGCGGCCAGCGGCGGAAGGCGACGACGGCGCTCATCACGTCGACTGTATACTGTGCCGAGATACGCTGCCATGTCTCGTTGCGGCATAGAGGCGAGCCGAGGAATGCGAATGCGGAGAGCCGAGACACAAGGCGGACAACCGTGGCATAGAGGGGATCTTTCATTGTAGTCCATTCTGATTGGTAAGTTGTGTTAGCAAGCTAGAACAATAAAATACTCAAAGGTGGTTTCTTTTGCGTTCCGTAATTTTTGTTTTAGTTTTCTCAAAATAAAAAAATAAAAAACTGCTGGAAATGTAGCTTACCATCAGTGGCCGGGAATAGCTCGTTGACAGCCAACTTGGCTTCGTTGGAAAGACCCACAGTAAGTCTTGCTGGTTCCCAAAGTGAGTATCCTTTGGGAGAAAGCGATATTCTTGGGAAACTTACGCAGCGCTTGCGTCAACTTGATCCTGACCGTTTCCTGGAAGACGCTGTCTTTGAAAAGGGAATCGGTGCTTCCAAACGTCTTGTAGTCACCCATGAACTCCTATTATTCCCGAAGTCCTTTGGATCAGCCGACCTTGTTGTCCTTGACCCTACAACATTATATCATCGACACTTACCCGTCTCACAAACTCCGTAAAACTCAAATGCGCCTCATTTCGAATCTCATCCACAAAGCTTGGTGGGAGCAGTATCCTCGGTCCGGAATCTGTGAAAATTTGGCAGATCCTATCCTTGCTCTGTACATTCCATTAGCTTCCCTCCCTCTGCTCTTCTCTATACCGGAAGAAGTAACGCACCTGCTCCCAAGCACTCTGTAACACCCCCTTTGCATCACGAGCGAAGCGTGTCTTGCTCGCTGACACACCGCCCTCGCCACCGACCAGTGGGATGTTCGGGTAAGGGCGCTGGGATGTAAGGACGACATAGGTGGCGTAGGTGGCAGACAAGAGAAGGGCCGCAGCCAAAAGCTCCCACGAGGTGGTGGTAGGGAGGTTGAGGGGCGAAACTGAGTCTTGGGTGGTCATTGTGAGTGTTGTTGTAGCAAGGTTGGTCTGTGTGAGTGGGGAAATTCTGAAAGGTCAGATTCTTGTTTAAATGCTGACGCGAACCCCGCAGATTTATCTCTCATGGTGGACGTAGAACATGGCCACTTGCGGGGCGACCGGCAAAAAGCTTACTTTAGCTAGATGCACCACTCAAGTCGCAGGATTCTGGGCGTCGTTCGCGCAAATGAAACTCTCTTGTTCGTCGATCAAAGCTTACGGCCAACATTTCTCCGCTGTTTTGATTCGACAAGGCCGCGTACGCGCCCGTTGCATCGGATAAATTCCCCCAAGTTGGCTGACCGAAACAGAAACGCCACAAGGTCCTCGGCGGGATGGTTGCCTGGTGACGAGCTCCGCATCACGGTATGACTCTTGGAGCTCACCGGGAATAAGGTGGGAAGCGTGAGCGGAATTTGGCGATCCTGCTGGGGTCAAGGCGCGGAAACGGTTTCGGGAGTTGATCAACCGTTCGCCGTGCAGATCGCTATGTCTTGTCTGGTATCGCACAACTTTGATTCGCTGTGGCGACTGCTGCACTCTCGGCTTCGGTAAGAAAGATTCCCGACAAACACATCATGTATCATCTCCGATCGTCCAGCAATCTATGCATCGCTACGACTAATTTTATAGATACAGAACAAGCTAAAAGCGTTTCTTTAAACGGACCTCAAGTCCATGTAGAAAGACAAAACCACTGGAGAAACTCGTTATTAACAAGAACTCATGGACTATTTTGGCTTAAAACTTACGCGTACTCTTCGGCTCCTCCATTTCTGTCGGCCAGGCTTAAATCAAAATGCATCAGGATTGTCGGTAAAAGCTAGATAGTGGTGAGAAGTTGCTCAGAAATGTGATTTGAGTAGCAGAGCCATACCTTTGCCATTTCCATCCAGCTGATATCTACCCGGTCATGTTAGCAACTACATTCACAACATTTCCGCATGCAGTACCTGCTTTTACCAATACATATACGGGAACCGCTGCCAAAGGTAAAGAAGTAGGGCCCTGGTAGTTCTCGTATCAGTTGAAGTCTTTTGCCTGCCATTATGTTCTCAACACGGTATATACTTACTGAGTTCGGCGCGTGCTCGGCTATCAAGCCACCTCTCCGGCCGATATGTGTCCGCATCTGGGCCCCAGACTTCAGGGATACGATTGATGACCCAGGCACTTTTCCCGACAACGGTCTAAAATGATTAGCTAACCCTCCTTCTCAGCCAGTCGGATTGAAGACTCACACCCGGTGGAACGTAGTGATCGCCGATATTCATGCCGCCCTGTGGAACCACTCGTGGCAACGATGACCCGACTGCCGGGTACAGACGCAAACCTTCGTACAGTACTCCTTGAAGGTACGGCCACGCCTCGGATTCCTCCAGAGTAACTGGATCACTCAGCTCGCCCTTCGCTCGTTTCTCGAACACTTCGTCTACTAAACGCCGATACGTTGCAGGGTGACGAAGCAACATCAGGATGACGGCTCTTAGAGACGTGGCCGTGGTATCCGAGCCAGCAAATACGTTCGTGGTCATCATGAAAGCCATACTCGTGTCGTCTAGCTCGGGTTTCTCTTTCTGAGTGGCCAACATCTGACCCACAATGTCTTTGCTGTGACCGCCTTGTTCTTTTCGCTGTGAGACCTCTGCCTTGGCAAACTCAAAGAAATAGACGTTACGGTCGTTGAATGCCAGCCAGTTACCAATCAGAGGCATCATCGCGTTGTGCATGTAGATGATCCAAGGGGCATGCTGAAGCCAGGAAATTGACTTCAGAGAATTCCGAAGTCGCGTAA
Source organism: Lasiodiplodia theobromae (assembly GCF_012971845.1). Taxonomy (NCBI): domain Eukaryota; kingdom Fungi; phylum Ascomycota; class Dothideomycetes; order Botryosphaeriales; family Botryosphaeriaceae; genus Lasiodiplodia; species Lasiodiplodia theobromae. The sequence goes on from NW_023336528.1 coordinate 21,234, forward strand.
AGAGGCCGTTATCGTTCCCAGCCTCGACGTAGCCGAAGCTTCGAGAAAAGCTAACAGCACCAATTGCATCTAGTCTGAGAGTCAGCAGCCGAAGCGCGGGTGGCTTGAAGACACAAACCGAAAGCAAACAGCTGCAGCCAGTATCCCAGTGATACCGACTTGCCATCAAACTGTTCAAGCTTCTTCATGAAATTGACGATGAGAACGTCAACGGATGCCTGAAGCGTGCGCATCGAATCTTTCGTATACGCCCTCGCCACTAGCCTCCGCTGGGCGCCGTGTATAGCTTCATCTCTCTCGCCAGACAAGTCAAATTTCCTTTTTCCCTTCACAACGCCGTACAGTTCAGATTTAATGAACTTGCCGCCAGCCCCTTTATTTGTACGTTAAACGAGAATGGTTTCATGGGGATATATCGGAATCAAAACTCACTATAGATCTCCTTAAAAGCGTGCGGATCTGCGACACTCCTTCGCTGACTTAGCGCCATCGTCAGCTATGTAGAAGGGATATATTACGTACAATTCGTCTGGTGCAATTCTAACGACGCTGCCGTATCGTTGGTGCATCGATATAAGCTCACGGTGCCAAGGGCCAGTCTTGGTACGGTATGCCATCCATAACTTTGTGAATTTCGCCAAGAAAGGCCCAGGAATCTTGGCGAGCGGTGCAAAAAAGTATATGTAAACGATGTACCCACAGATCGACAAACCGGCCGCGGCAGGCACGGTTACCGACCATGGAAGGTTAAATGACTGAGTCAATTGTTGCAACATCCTTTGACACCTTCCAATGATCCAGTAAGAGAACTCACAGTTAACATAGAATGATGCTCGTTGAACAATCAATGGCGGTACCTTCACCCATTCGGCGTTTATTAACTTGCTCTCGGCGACTTTTGAGAATCCAATTCCCAACCACCTCGATAATCCGATATTCTCGCATAGACTCGGAAAGACGGAAACTCATCCCAATGGTCGGTCGTTGAAAACGGCCTGGATCGCCTGGTTCAAAAATCGCCGAAGGGAAAAAGATGCACACTGTTGCAATAAGACATTGCACGCCTTACTGCACAAGGGACATAGCTAACCAAGGAGATAACGGCCCGGTTGGCCTAACGAAACAAAGCGTGTACGTAGTACGTCACAGACTTGATTCCCACAAGCCTTTTCCGTCTCCATTCCCGCTCAAACATCCCCGCCCGTTTCCCCATGTCAATGGTTGTCGCGGATGGTGTACGCTGTTTCGCCCGCTCTTTATCGACACACTTCTAATACACGAAAAGAACCCTGTTAGTACGTTTATCAGCGCCCACAGAATGCTCAACAGACGAGCAAAAGCTGATTGAAATATCATCAATAAGGATGTCTACCTACGACGATCACGCCACTGAGTCGAAGTCTAGCCGCTCGAACGTAGTCGATGAAGAGAAGAGCGGCGGAGAAGAACAGCAGGTTGTCGGGGCCGCCACAGGCCTGAGTGAGAAAGGAAGTGAGCCGACCACAGAACAGGCGGCACTGGTCGACTGGGAGGGCCCTGGCGACCCAGAAAGCCCTTTGAACTGGCCCAGCTGCACACGAATGACACATGTTCTGATGGCTAGCGCACCGACACTTCTGGCGTGAGTCTCCCCACCGCCTTGGACGGCACGCAAGCAATAACTCGACTTCCAGCAACGTCACCACGACTGCCTTTGCACCCGCAGCTGGATCGCTTCAGAGAGAATTTGGGATCACAGATAAGACTGTCGGGGCACTTACAGTTACTATATATCTGCTTGGCTATGGCTTTGGGCCGCTGCTCATCGCCCCGCTTTCTGAGCACTACGGCCGCCTCCCCATCTATCACGTATGCATGACTACCTCTGTCGCATTCCTCGTAGGCTGTTCCCAGGCGACCAACACCGGTATTTTTCTAGCCTTTCGCTTTCTAAACGATGTCGCTGCTTCGGGTCCAGGCACAGTCGGAGCCGGCACGATTGCGGATGTCATGCCGCCGGAGCAGAGAGGCCGCGCCCTGGGCATCTTCTCGGTAGGTCCGCTCTTGGGGCCTGTGTTAGGACCCATAATGGGCGGATTTGTATCTCAGAAGCTGGACTGGCGCTGGGTATTTCGGATCATCTACTTTGCGGTAAGCCGCCCGAAGTTTACGTTTTGCGGTCACTTTCTCACGGGCTACGCGTTGCCAGACTGCCGTCATGGCGGTGGCCATGCTTATGGCTATGCGTGAAACATATGGACCGGTGCTTCTGAAGAGGAAAGCAGAACGTATTCGCAAAGAGACCGGGAACCTGGCGCTGCACACTCGTTTTGAGCAGCAGAACATGAGCCCGCTCCGCTCGCTGTGGCTCGCTCTGCAGCGCCCTACCTACATGCTTATCTTCTCGCCCATTACGCTGTTTCTCTCGTTGTATTGCGCATTCGTCTTTGGTCTCTTATACCTCCTCTTTACTACCTTTGCGTCTGTCTTCTCCGAACAATACAACTTTAGCTCAGGTATTCCCGGTCTGGCCTACTTGGGTGTGGGTCTTGGGATGGCCGTTGGGGTCGCCCTGTTCAGTATCCTGTCAGATAGGGTCGCCAGTAAGAACCAAGAAAAGGCCAGCGGTGAGCCGTGGAAACCGGAGAGACGGCTTTTGCTAATGGTCTAGCTGGGCCCCGTGCTGCCCCTTGGCTTTTTCTGGTACGGATGAAGCGCGTATTACAAAACACAGTGGATTGTGCCACTCGTAGGAACGGGCTTCATCGGCATTGGTTCTCTCATGATTATGGTGCGGTCATTTATTTCCCCTCTTCATCGTTCCAAGCTCACTGCTGTAGATGCCGATTCAAGTCTACCTGGTCGATGCATTCGGTCCACGTGCTGCAGCGTCTGCGCTTGCTGCCAACACCGTCCTACGCTCCATTGCTGGAAGTTTTCTCCCACTAGCTGGTCCTGCAATGTATGCCGCGCTTGGACTAGCCTGGGGAAATTCGCTGTTAGGATTCATTGCCATTGGCTTTACTGCCCTGCCTGTTCTGTTTTATCGGTATGGCGAGGGGTTGAGACAAAAGTACTCCATAGACTTCTAGAACTCATGCTGCACGAAGCAAAGGTAGGACTAGTAACTTGTTTATTGATGATAATGGAGAAAGGCTGATCACACATATGGTCGTTCCGTAAGGCCTGTCCGCTATTCCTTTCATGCCCGACAGCCTTTCAATTTCCATGTCCATTACATTGTCTACGCTTGCTGTAATGGATCAAGTATCCCAAGGAATTTCTGCAGCGCGATTACGCCTGACCAGCGTCATGCCACCGCCGCGTAAGAAGGGCCAGCAATCAAGACTGCTGAAGAAAATGCCGCCGGACTAGGCCCGCCGCAGTACCTATCGACCACGGCACGAAAGAGTGGCATAGGAGGAATACAAGAGCTGGAATGTCTGTCTTACATAGCCACCAGGAAAGGAAAGATATAGTAGTACCGTTTTAGTTCCATAACCCAAAATTGAAGACCTAAGACTTAGCGATGAAACCACCCAAAGACCGAATTTCATCTTTCCCGTACTCCTCCATCAGTCTGGAAAAGTAAACTTTGAGTATCCCTCCCTACAGTGTTACCTCTTTCAGTCACAGTGGAGGTGAAGGTCATCGTTTTCGTCCCTGGCACACTGGTCCTGCCTGCCGGTAGCCGCCAAATTGATGCCCCCGCCATCGTCGAGGGCCCAGAAATCATTTTCTACACAAGTACAATAACCGTCAGCCTTCCACTTGATAGTAGGCAGTATTAGAGGAAAATCGAAGAGGAGTTGCTTACCCCCATTCATGAAGAAGCAATCGTAATCGGTATGCAGCAGGCCCAGCTCTAATTTAACCGCTGTCTTTTCGTAGATCCGATCCCAGTCCGCTACGTCGTAGTCAAGGTTGTAGCAGATGGCGGCATCGTAATTGTGCGTCCTATTACCCCACATGGCGTCTACCGTGTCGCGGGTGAATGCCTTACGGACCTAATAAGCAGGATATTAAGTGTAAGCAGGTTTGTCGTAGCTTTGAGAAACAGTTGAAGAGAGAGAAACACGGAGGGTGGGGGAAACCAGCGTACATCGTCCCATTCGGTGAGGTCAACGATGAGATCGATGACTGACTCGACGGCCGAGGCAATGATGCCGCTGGCTGCGCCGCTGAGGATGGTGACAACCGCCATTCTGTCGTTTAAGATGAGACACCGGGCTCATAACCGGGTAGACTCTTCTAAGAGATGTGGAAAGCTTTTTAAAAAGGCTGGCCGGAGGGGGGATGGCTGTCTGCCTTGCTGCCTACGTGTTTCTACAAGGCTGACTTCGGGATGCTAGTAGAAAGTTGAGGCTGTATAGAGAACATACCCAATTGCGTGTGCAAATTAAGGGAATTTAGGAACCCTGGCCAGGCTTATATGACTGCTCGTTTACCCTATCGGCCCCTCTTTCCGTACCATTTTAGGCATTTGCATGTGCTGTAGGAGGTGAGGCTACCACTCGCACCTCGCTACGTCTACTCCTTCGCCCGAAACGATCGCGATCCTGATCCTCACTTAAGTCATCTTGTCGCCTCACCTTTTCGCCGGCTCGATTTCAATTGGTGATGCTTTCGCCACTGCTGCGATCGTTGCCATTCCGCTCCTCGCAGAATCTCCTATTAACTTAACCAACCTGCTAGGATCCGACGCGCGATACAGGTTCTGCCGCCTCGTACAAGCTTTTTGGTACGCCAAAGGTTGCTCGACTCTACTTAGACGACCCACAACCCGCGAAACTCGACGATTACGGCCATCTTGAAGGCATGCAGGCCGCCTAACTTCCATGTAGGAAAGATCTGCAGCTATATCTCTAGAGCCATACGGGAAAGATCTAGTTTGGTATTCGCATCAAGGTCATCCAGAAAAATGCTAGTAGAAAAGCCTTCGTCAACACCTTTACGGCTTTATTAGATGATTACCGCAACGTCTTCAAAGTATTGATATTCCTGTCCAATGATCCCATCACTACGACCAATCCGGAGCGGAGAGGGTCTCATTGCTCTTCGTTATTGCCACCGTGAATTGCTCCGAGTCAATATTCCAGAAGTTTTCGGTTATGGCATAGAATAAAAAACTGTCTCGTGAGTGTAGAAAGAAGAGATTCTCGCGAGCTGATTAGGCCGTTGCTCGTTTCAAGATATAATGTTGTCGTCTGTGAAGCGTTGCAACATGGTCGCCTGCGCTTCTGCGATCGAGATAAGCCTTGCGCGATTTCCACCCCGGTTCTCACTGAGACACCGCGGGATCAGTTGTTCAGCAGGCCCCAGGCCTGGATACTCTTGAAAACGTCATCATCCAGGTGATAACTTCTGCTCATTTATTTTTTGTTTTTGGTTCTTTTACAATACGAACAGGTGCCGCGCGCTCTTCTTCGTAGAAGCGGTAATGGTCCTTGTGCCCTGACACAGGCTGGAATGTCCATAGACTTACCTTGTCACGGAGAAGGCTTTTATACTGTCACTGGGACGAAATTCCGATACCTTAGCATATACACTGAATCAGAGTTGGAATTTCGCAGTTTTGATGAATTAAAAGGACTGTCTGAGATAGAGTGCTGGTGCGCATGATTTGTTGTCTCTATACTTTTTCGGTCGCCTAGAGATTTAACAATCTGTTGAAAACACTATCGGGTGTGCCTTTCCGCCATCCAGTGCTTGGACAATCGGAGCAGCCTTGGTGAATATCCAAATCAAGTGTCTCATACACATATCTTCGATGTGTGCCATTAATATTTCGGAATAGGTTCCAAAGCGCTCATCACCAATGTAGGTGAACAGAGCAAGAAAGAACTTAAAATCCTAGCTGCGAAGTATTAGCAGAAGAAAAAGCACGAATAGTTGTGCTTACAAGCTTGCTAATCGCCATGTGTCAGAGCTACTGTGCACCCAGCCCTGGTCTCACCTTTACCTCAGTCGTGGGAAGCCACGCACTTCGGCTATTCTCTTCGGACTCTCTGTTCCTCTGCGCCTTTTTCTGTAATAACCGATCCTTTTTTCTTACTGCATGCAGGGGCTTGTGGCTGCGTTTTACTGTTCGAGTCAGCCGCATCATGCACTTCTCATTTGCGGCGCCCTGGATTGGCCTGTCTGAAATCTCAATACCTCAGGCAGGTCATGATCAAATGGCCATGACCTTAAAGGTCTTACGTTTTATTGGTAGAACTCAGTATAAATTATAAATTGAAGTTCCAATACTACTGGATTGGCCCTCATTCTTGGACGATCGAGGCCGCGCGTCAATGTGCTTTTTAGCCGAAGCGAATTCATATTTATAGCTAGTCCGCGTGCGCATACATGACATCAAATTAGTTGTCGGTCGTTCTTGTCTGGCGTACGTAAGTCTCTGCGATAATTGGCGGCGCCCAGACCAGAGCCGCCAATAAGATTAGAGCCGCCGTGAGCCTAACAGCATACGCTGCGGGGAGTCGGCTTACCGTTGCATTTTAAGGAATAGGACACACTTTACGGGACGAAATGCAAGCCCCTGTAAGCCCCTACAACTGTGTGGAGTGCGGCGTAATTTCTAATAGAAAAGGCGTGTTGCATCACATGGTTGCATAGAGGTCAGCATGTCAGCATGTGCTTCAATGGGATCTGGAAACCATCCTGTGAGTAGGGCTTGAATCGTTGACGCGCAACATGCAATGCAAAGAGGCTGACGCGAGACGAATTATGCGGAGCGGGCCGATCCATTAGTAGTCTTTCACGATGATCTTGATCATGTAATACAATGGTTGAGTTCAACAAATCAATTTTGCATGTCTATAGGCTAAGAAAGTTCGCACGCTCTGCTCTGCATTTCTTTGTAAACCAGCCGAGTCTACAAAGGGAAGCTGCCAGCCTTAGAACGTCATGTTGATGACCACCCATGGAACGCACGAGACAAAATGCTATCTGACATCGTTCAGATGCCCAGACCGTTTGAGCGATTCGTAAAGCGCCCATGCAGCCAAAGTCTTGGCATCTCGCGCCCCGTGGCTCCAAAGATCCTCGTAAGGGATCAGCCTGATGCGGACCATTTCGCCTTGGGATCTCAGCCCCGACAAGCGGCCTTTGATTTTCTCTATGGATTGGCGGTTAAGAACCTTTTCCCATAGAAACAGGGCGATATACTCGTCGCATCCGCCAGGGCTTGGGTACATGGCGTTTTGGAGGTGCTCGCCAGTATGATTCTCGACTTTGTCCAGAGCGAGAGCCGTCAAATCTTTGAGCTCGTTACGGCGAACAGTAAGCCCTGTTTCCTCTTTGATCTCCCTAGCGGCGGCTCCGGCAAAGGTTTCTGTGCCATCGTCCATCATCCCGGCCGGTATTTCAAGGAAGGCGAGGCTGCCCGCTGGAACGCGCGGCTGCTCTGTCATGATGACTAGGCGTTCACTTTTGTTATCGTGGGGCCGCAGTATCATGAGCATGGCCACGCTGGGTCCACGTAAGAGGACCACGCCCGGGAGTTCCTCGTCCGCCGCATTGGTGATCTTGGCCTCGAACTTCAGGAAGCCGATTCGCTCGCCGAAGAAGCTGACGGATTTGATTTTGATAGACCTGAGAGAATAGGGCTTGTCGTGGAACGCGTGTTTTTCGTTCTCCTGGTTTTTCAGCGACGCCTGCAGCGTCTTATACCAGTGCTGAAATGCTGCGAACCCTCGGAGTTGATCCTCGGAGAGACCCTCCACTAGGGTGACAGGTACGGGAGCAGTGGAGGGTTCATTGAGATTGAACGTCACAGAGGTCGACATTGTGTGAAAAAGAACTCAGAACCGATTTAGAAGTACTGTATTCAGATCAAGTGAGCAAAACCGCCTTTTGAATTGTCTACGATAGATGACCACGCTGGACTGCAGCGAGGCGCAGCAGCGGAAACATGAATGACTCCCATACTAGCTGCATATACAGATGCGGTGACTGGGGCTGTGCTTCAGCTGCGTCAGCATGACTGTCCGATTTAGTCGATAGCACCATGGTGCCTTGGTGTGTCTCGGGCTGACGGGTAGGCACATGAGATGATACCCTATAGAATTTCAAATGATCAGCAGCCACATCGGATCAGATGTATTGAATACAGGGTTGCATTGCAGGGTGCACATGTTTCCCCTCAGCTGAAATGACATGCAGAGAATCGACTCTATCCGGACCATCGCTGGCGCCTCCGCATGTCCATGCTTTGGTGCAGCGGTGGTACGGCACTGGTTGGCCTATATTTATTAGCGCAACTCTAGGCAGCTAAGTGCCAAATTCGTTTCATATTCGTCACTCGTCTACCCCATTCGCAAACATGCTTTGTAACTGTTGCTATCTCATGCTGCGGGGACAAGAAGGCTTCCAGTGGAGAGGCTCGTACGACTTGCACTTTCGTCACCACGAAAACGAGCTGGCGCTTCAAGCGTCGGCCAAAACCTGTTTCATCTGCCAGACAATCGCGAAAAACTTACCTGAGAGGGGATTGCTTGACTTCAGTGCCAGTCAGCAGGAAGAAGGACGATTTAGAGCCAGTCTCACACGCCTACCCGACAATGAAGAAGACTATCTTCTTGAATTTTACCGTCAGAAGCTGAAAGTTGGAGTTTTCGTCCTACAGAACTCTGGTTCGTGGTTTCACACTATCCAAACCAGTGCCTGACATTGGCTGATATTCAGCTAGTTGAGCCACCGTCCTCGACACCGAGATCCGACAACACGTGCTCCGATGAGGCTTTTCAACTCATCAGCACGTGGATCAAAGGCTGTAAATGTGTCAACGTACACGACGATCCAGCATATCCAACTCGATTGATTGATCTGCACGATTTGAAGGAGCGTCTTGAAGACCGGGAGCCTACCAGCGATGAAGATGCCAAATGGAAGCCGTTGGAAGTCCGCTTAGTCGATGGGGCGTGCCTGCTGGAGGAAGACAAGCAGACGGAGGAGAGGAAACAGATAAAGAAGGGCAAGCAGACAAAGAAGGGGAAGCAGAAGAAGAAAAGCAGGAAGGCGAAGAAATGGAAGAAGGCGAAGAAGGCGAAGAAGGCGAAGAAGGCGAAGAAGGCGAAGAAAGGCAAGCAGATGGAGGAACGAAAGCAGAAAAGCCCTTCCTACGTCACATTAAGCCATTGTTGGGGTCAAGCGGAAATCTTCAAGTTAACGAAGGGACGATACGACGATTGTCTGCAGGGAATACAGCTCGACAAGCTACCGCAGACTTTTCAAGACGCCATGAAGTTTGCCGCACGCTTAGACCAGGTTCGATACATCTGGATCGACTCGCTTTGCATCATCCAAGACGACAAAGAAGATTGGCTTCAGCAGTCCAGGCAGATGGCCGACATCTATAGCAATGCGTTTCTCAACATCGCCGCCACAGCCGCGACCAACAGTAACGAAGGGCTGTATTCGAGACGTGACTGGCGATGGCTGTGGAACAACGAGATCGACCTCAACGTTGATGGTCTGTCAGGCATACAAGGCTCAACTACTCGTAGATGCACCATCGCAGATATATCGTTCTGGGACGAGTGTGTCGACCGTGCTCCCCTGAATACCCGTGGCTGGGTGCTGCAGGAACTTTACATGTCACCAAGGCAGGTGAACTTCTGCAGCGGCCAAGTTACGTGGGAATGCAGCGAAGACCGAAAATCTGAGCGACAACCTGAAGGCCTTCCCAGGTTCAACGGCATAGCACGAGAATTCGTTCGTGGCGCAGCACTGGAAAGAACCCAATTGAATGGCGCTTCAGCAAAGCTGAACGGCAATGAAGATGCAGCCCTCGCGTACCGCTCATGGAAGCACATTGTGGAGCGGTACACACGGGCAAAACTAACTAAGCCTGAGGATAAGCTCATCGCCCTGTCAGGAATCGCCCAGCGCATGCACGCTCGGATCAATCGCACACCCTACAGTCCCCAATCTTACGACCCTCAAAACTTCGATCCAGGGAAGTATGACCAGCGATATTTGGCAGGAATGTGGGAGCACAATCTCCAGTATCAGCTGCTCTGGTATGTGGAACCACGCTGGGATGCTCGAAATGAACGGTTCCATGACCATTCGACGCGACCGAAGGAGTATCAAGCCCCAAGTTGGTCCTGGGCAGCCGTGGATGCTGATCATGGCATAACGTACGGCGAGATCCTTGAGCATGAGTTGCATTTCAAAGTAATCGATGTCAATGTGTCACCAAAAGACGGTGGGCTCTTTGGGACGGTGGAACGAGGATCATTAGTCCTCGCTAGTGATATTGAGCCAATGAAAATTGAGCTAGAAGAAAGTAGAGAAAACGGAAAGACGATGTACAGCTGGAAAACAGTAGAAGCGAATGGGGACCGTCTGGAGAACAGGTTCTGTACTGTCTGGTTAGACAGCCCGGTGAGCGACTGTCACATCTTTGCAGTTCATGCACGGATGTATTGTCTACCAGCTGTAGGTAGGGATCAGGGGACTGATATCACCTGTCTGTTACTGGAGGAGCTATCATTACAGGACCTGCTGTCGCGGGGACAATCATTGCTGGACAAGGCTGCGACTGATAAGCGTAGGTACTTCAAGCGCGTCGGTTTAACTTGTATACCAAGCTTTGATGCTGCTAGCGCGGAGAGGATGCATCGCTGGATATCAGGTATTGGTAAAGGGAGGCATGAGTTTTATATTTTCTGGAGTTTTGGCAATTTTGTTGGCAGGATAAAAGAAAAGAACAAAACAACATGGGTAGTGGAAGCTATCGTCCGGACGTGTACGTAGAGTTTTGAATTCGACACTCTTGTCGAGATGATAGCTTCAACTGTCCATGATACGAGCGAAAATCAACGCAAACCTCAGTTTGTATTTCGGCACTACTGGTGGTAACACGCAGTGCTTCGCTGAATGACGTCACATCCATCTCAACAGGTGGCCCAACGCAAACACTCAACGGAATGAACAGATCTGATTCAGAGCTATGATGGTTCTAGTGTTTAAATAGCACAGTTTTGTCATTTTTCAAGGGAGGCGGTGCTTGGGTGGTATGTAGCTCGGCCATGACGCGGTGTCGCGTTTGCACGTGACGATCGCCGCCGCCCGACTGCAACAACGCGTCCGCCAACCTCCGCTTCCCTTCCTCATCCACCCCGCCACCACAACGCGTCGCTCCGTCTCGCTTTCATCGTCGCCGGCATCTAGTACGACTGCGATATCGTACTACATACAATTGTCCATTGCTCCCAAACACCCCTGGCGCCTCGTTCCACGATCGCTCTACGTCCACTGTTTCACCGCAAACAACTACCGACTACCGAAGCCTCGGCCGTTCAGAGCAGGCCATACAACCTGCCAGCGTCTACCTTCCAAGCGCCCGCAGTGTGTACACTGTGGTTTCCCCTGGAAGAAGACTCTGGGGCCTGTCGAGGCGCCCGCGAAAGCGGCACCGCCCATCTGCTCCGCCGAGCGTCCCCTTCATCTTCTGCGGTGTCGCCTTAGGCTGGGCTTAATCGGTCTCGGCGCTAGTCTTGAAGCCGGCGCGCTCTCCCGTGGCGAACTGAAGTTCTTGACGACTGCGGAGCTCTCAGTTTGTTGCGGGATTGCGTGCTTCTTCGGCTCGCCGCAGTTCCTTGATTGCGGCCCACGCGCTACGTGCTTGATTCGCGCAGTAAGTTGGGGACTTCGCTTTGGTTCCAGACGAGTCAAGGCTGCTCGTCTCCAAAGCCTGGGTGGGTGGGATCTGCCGTGTGCAGGGCTTTTACTTTCTCCGCATGACTTGTTGTTGTGTTTGGCTAACTGCTGCAGCTGTCTGTCACGACCCTGTCCTCCGGGAGACCGTACACTGAACAATGCCTGATGACGACACCAATATGCGTGGCTGGGGAGGGCTTCCGTGTGTCATGAAGGAACAAGTGCTGGTGACTTGGAATGGACAAGATGACTACTATCTGGGATGCCTTTCTGAGGCCAATGATGGATGCGAGGATAGCAAGAGGGGACTAGGCCTGGAAGTTCACGCAAGTGAAACTGAACAGGCTGTACTAGTCAAGTTTCATATCAAAGTCTGGACCCCTGCCGCAAGGACCAAAAAACTCCGGGACATGTACGTCGTCTTCCCTACAGCAGGTCTCTCAATGACCAGGGAACTCGTCACAGCCGTGCCGGAGAACGTGCGGAAGCATCTGCCTCCTGCACCATCTTACAATCGTATCCACTTCGAACTCTCCGGATCGGAACCACCGTACGTAGTTATGCCTGAACTCGCGAGGCGTCCTGATCAGCTTGGCAGGCGTGTCACAGGCCCCTCAAGGACCAGGATCATTTGTCTCCAATCAATTTGCAACGCAAAGAGTTGGGATACTTTCCTAGTGGGTGACAGTGCTTTGCAATGCCAGCTCGACAGTGTGTGCCGATTGCTCAGCACGAGTCGTGCCAGTCAACCGAAGATTAACCTTGGGTCCATCTACGGCGCCGGTATCCGTGGCCTCGTCAACAATTGGGTCGACTACCCTTTTAGTATCCATGATGATCCGCCGCCGTACCTTGAAAGAGACCGGGACCAAGAGGTGGCTGGTGTAGCCTCGAAGAGTAGCTCAGGGCCAGAGCTGTACTGGAAGACATCTCCAGTCCAGGCTACCCTCTTGCACGAAGCTGTCAGTTCTCAGGCTGTCACCACGGCTAAACGAAAGCAGGCTGAAGCAGCATCTTCGTCATCAGACGAGGGAGCTGTAGTCCACAAGCACCCACGTCAGGCTACTTCTGATTCGGATTCAGAGCCTGACCGAGGTGGCCGGATGGCAGCTTTTCAAGCACAGCTGGCTCTTGCTCAGGAGCTGTCCCCTACCGAGGCAGATCCAGAGTCCACACCACCAGACGAATTGCATTACAAAATGGTTCATTTCATTCTCTACGCCCTCCGGCGGGACGGAGATGCGATAGCCAATTACGCGAAGGACTTCATCGAAATGGGCCACAACGTCAATGCTCGGGATGACAGGGCCTTCCGCGCGGTTAAGCACCGATGCTACAACTCCCTGGCTACTCAGTCTGCCCGCCGTGGGTTTCGCATCCTGTCGACGCCGACGCCGGACCAGATCAGCCACCAAGTCAAGATGCTGCTGGAGTGGTTGGACGACGCCATCTCTGAAGAGGCCTACGCTCTGGTTGACCGCCATTATGCTTGCTTGGCCGAAATGGCTGCACAAGCTGAAGAAGGTAGTAGATTCGTGCAAGAGGAGTTTGAGATACGCAAGGCTGACTTCTACGCGGCGGCGTTTTGTGTGGCTGATGGGATCAAGCGTGGTTGTCCGAGGAGGCCGTCAATTCTTTGTGTAGAGGTCATCCCTCGTCTTTCTCAAGCATACAGCTCTTTTAGATGACTTCATATAGGACACGTCATAATGTCAAATCGAATTTCTTATGATGGGACAAAGCTGTTTTGGTTGAATAAAGGTGTGAGGCATAGCCTTACCCACTATAAAAAACCCTTTCACGCATCGTCTACTGCCCGAACCCGCACCGCATACTATGCGCCCCCTGGGAACCTTTTGAATACCCTTGAATTATTTCCAGATGCACTCCAAAAACATCGACCTTGTCTGCTGTGAAATCCCTTACACCCAACACCCTGTTCGTTCGTGACTCGCCTCCAGTTTCTGCATTACAGCCAGAGTACCTCCTTGAGCCAGGTCCTTCGGCTGATAATACTCCGAACGAGATAAGGTTACAGCCGGAAGCGGGGCGCGAATTCCTAATATGGAAGGCGCGGCCCGAGCTAGGCTTAACGTAGATACTGAGCCAGCTCGGCCATCGTCCAGAACCTCAATTTGATATGTACCGCAAATCCCAGTAACCATAGCATGCGCCTCATTCGCCCTCTTCCGCCGCATTGTACTTGCTACACTTTCATCCTGGCCGCTTGCGGTGCTGACACGTCGGTCGCCCAAGAAATACGCGCTGAAGCAACTGTCTCTCGCGTCATCGGACCGCTGTACTTCAGCTAAGAAGACGAAAGGGGAGTAGAGAGGGTGGAATAGAATGCTTTAAAGGGCTCTTCTCCGCCTGCTTGCACTATCTGGTTAGAGCCCCGTAATGCTGGCTGTGTAGGGCGCACGTTCAAAATAGGAAAAAGTAGCGGACGAAACGGGAGGAATTCTCGGCAATCGAATCCTTCATGCCTGCCAAGCGACCCACCATGGCACCACGCCAAGCCAATGCTCCCTCGGCGGAAACAGGCTGAGCCACATAGTCGGTTAAGCAATCTTCTGTAGCAGCCTAGCACCTACCTGCTGTTATCTTGTGGCGCTTGTAGAGCAATATTTCCGTCAAACCAGGGTGGTAAAAACTTTTATTTAAAAACTGGGCGCGAGTGCCTGAACCCTTCCTTGCTCTCACACGTGTCTTACTTTTCGCCCCCTTTTGCGATTGTACGAGCAACCGCTAAACCGCCTGAGAGGGGGAAAAATGCGCCACACGTTCCCTCTCATCACCCTCGCCGGTGCCGGTGTCATGGCCCAAAGCAGTAGCACCGCTACTAACAGCATCCTCACCACCTCTTTCTATTTCCCGAGCGGCGCCAACGTCATAGTATCGCCCGTGGCATCCATTATCGGTATCAACGACACTTTCACCGACATCGTCACCTACCTAATCAAGTGCGCGCCACCATCGCTGTCCGCTTCAACTTCCGTTCCAGCTTCCACTTCTGCTTCCGCTTCCGCTACAACCACTCCGGCTCCGACCACCACTGCTCCACTTAACCGTCGCACCTCTGTACCTTCTTCTTCTTCCTCCTCTTCCTCCTACACCTACTCCCCCGAGACCTGGGACGACGATGCCTACGGCGACTACTACGATGACGAAGACTCGAGCAATGCCTGCGTTCTTCCCGATGACGGCGAGACGCTTGTCGCCGGCCCCAGCACCATGAGCCTCTCCTACGCCTTGTCGGGCACCACCGCCGACGCGGACTGCTCCATCACCTGGGGGTCCGGTTCGGCATCGGCATCGGCAACGGCGGCGTCCGCATCGGCATCCGCGACGGCAACAGCCGGTGCCGATGCTCGTTGCTACATGTACGACATTGATCCGGCCGAGAACTACCAGATCGTTCGGAACGCCTTCTATCCGGATGCGGACGAGTCGAACTCGTGGCCGACGCTGTTAATCACGGCGGGGTTGGAGAAGTTAGAGGCGGCAAAGGCGACGGATACGATGGGTAAGGAATTTTTTCCCCCTTGATCTTGTGGTCCTTCCTCGGAAAAATGAACAAAAGAGCTAACTTTGCCCGAAGATTTACCTACGATTACGGGCTCCACGGATACGTCGTCGTCGACAGGTACGGCGGCTGCAGTACGGTTCGATCTCCCTACAGCTATAGGTATAGTAGGCGCTACGGGTATTTTATTATTATATAATATACTATAGTAGCGCCGTAGTTGGCTTAGTTATCTAAATAGAATATAAAGCCGCTACTAGCTAGTTACTCTTTTAGTTCTTATACTACTTGTACAAGTAAACCTCAGCAGGCTAATCTTCTGCCATAATTGTTTTCGTAGTGGCTTTATACCAGTTATCGGTTGTCTTTTGCACGACTATAATGCCACTTGCTGAGAGATATAGTATTGTGACATCTGCGTCTGGTCGTCGGAGCTCGGATATCAATTCCGAATCAGCAGAGTTGATATATCCATTCAAATGAGCTACCTCCTGCAAGCTTTGAAACGCATATTACTCGAGTCGTCCAAATGTTTTCTCACCGAGAATCTACTTACCCGATGGTGTAGTCCACGGGATAAACCCCCATCTCCGCGATGGCTTTGTCCCATATCATGTCATTCGGGTACGTGTAATTAAAGTCGCTGGAGATGTGACTCGCGCCTATCGTTCGTTTGTCCCTCATCGTGTTTGAAGTCGGACGGCAAACGTGAGGCAATGCAAGGCTGACCGTCGCAGGGATGAGACTGAAGTTCGTTTTCATCCCAAGAGCGCCGATGGACCCCCACTTATGAAAGTCAGCATTAGGGGGCCTTTGGCATTCGCATGCTGCAATTAGCGTGTTGCGAGGCGACGTGCATATGTGTTTACAGCGTCAAAAACATTTGCGGTAATCGAGTCGTAGAGCTGCAAAAGGACGAGGAGGCTGGATTCCATTTCAAATTAAACCGTGATAAGGGTGCATACAATAAGATTGCCTTTTAGCCGCAGAATTTTGAAGTGGGGGCTGAAGTACATATCGCCCTCAGGCGGGAGAGGGGCGGCAGTTGGTTTTCACAATCGAGTCAACCGGCTTTCGCGAAAGATAGTTAACGTATGCTCAAAAGCTCTTCGTCCGCAACAAACACCAAGCCACCCACACGGACGCGAACACAAACGCGCTCCAAGTCGACAGCACCACGACCTCAGGGCTGACCCTGGAAATGATGACCCGCGCCACGGCGGCCGCCACCAGCCCCATCCACGCCGACATAGCCAGCACCGTACCCACATTATCCCACCCAGGATGCGGCGCCCTCATCCGGTGCTGCGTGCTGCGCATCTGGGTGCCCCAGCCATTCTGCAGCATCGTCATACAGCTCCAGACGGCGATGCCGGGCAAGGGTATCTGGTAGAAGACCTGGGACACGAACAGCAGGCTCCAGTGGCGGACGGTGCCCTGGTACTGGCCGAAGAAGACGGCGTTGTAGCCGGCGCAGAGGGCCAGCCGCGCCAATATGTCGGTCAGCGACAGCGGGAACGGCGCCGACCCGTCCCACACGAAACGCAGCACGATGGCGGCCGTGGCGATGGGGCCGTACACGCGGCGGAGGCCGCAGAGGAGCGAGATGGGGCCGCGCACCGCGTAGACGGCTGGGTACTGCAGCGTCTCGACGTAGGTGGCGCGCGACCAGCGCAGCTGCTGGAGCATGAGGTTGACTAGCTTGGAGGGCGTTTCGGTGACGGTGAGGACCATGGTGTTGAAGGTGATGCGCCAGTTGTTCATCATCAGGAGGGTGCTGAGGTGGCGGTCATCGTTGACGACCTTGTGAAGTCAGTATCTGGTTGCTGTGGTATCTGATGTTGAAGTGCTCACCGTCTTGTGTCCCATTGCCGTCTGCATATACCATTTGAACAACACCTGCTCCACGGCGCGGATCTTGAAGGCAGCGCAGGGTCCCGGCTGGCAGTCCGTCGCCTCGACAGCGCCAGTCTGGCCACGACAGAAGGCCAGCTCGCTCCAGTACGCAGCAGCTGTGACGGCAGCGATGAGGCTCGCATCTCCGTTGTGCGCCCCGAGGCTGGTGCAGCTGCCACCAACACCTGGGTCCAGCGCCATGCAGCCAATGGTCTGGTCGACAGTCTCCTCGAGCACGAAGGTGTCTGAATCACTGGACCAGACATAGCCGACGCCATGTTCCGCACCGAGGGCGGAAGTGAAGACGGTGTTGGTGAAAATGATGTCTTTCTTGCAAACATGCGGCTGTGTGACGCAAATTACCTGAAAGCCATCAGTCTCCTGGAAGGCGTCGTTTGCGTGCAGAATATCCGCAGCCATGACGGCAACTTGGTCCATTGCCCACTTCTCCGCCTCCTCTTTCGTTTCCTGAGGCAAGTCGTGGAACATCTCGAGCCGCTCATCATCGGATTCCACGCCGCTGAGGTCGTGCCCCAACGCCCGTGTTTCAGCCAGGCGCTGCGCGGCCTTGCCCAGCGGCTCAGGCAGAGTGATGACTTTGGCTTGTGGGTATACAGCAAGCACGCAGCGCACCATCTCGGCATCCTCATCGGCTTCATTGCCGTCAATGCCGACCAACAGGGTTATGGCGCCCGTGCAAGTGCTGTACGAGGCAAGGGCACGCTTGAAAAGCGCGCTGTCCTCGCGGTAGCCGACAACCGAGACAATGTAAGGCACGCCAGCCTTGTTCGTCTGCTTCTGGCCTTTCTCAGCATCGTTGCTTTGCTCGTCGAGATGGTGCTGCAATTTTTGAAGGCTGTGCTCGCTCTTGCGTCGGCTGATTTCCGTGAGTATGATTGACAAGAGCGTGTCCAGCGTCAATGGGAAGCAATGCGGGACTCTGCGTCTGAACTCGAAGATGAAAAGGAAACAAACAAGGATCCCAGCCAGAGAATTGAAGACTAGCTTTGCCAAAGTAGGCTTCGGGGGAGTGTAAGAAATGTGATCCAAGTAAGTCGACATGGTAGTGGCAGCCGCGACATTCCGCTGGTCGTGAATTAACTTTCAGTAGCGAGTTGCGCGCCTTTTTCTAGAAGGCTACCGGAACAAAATAATAAAACATGAGGGCTTAGGACCACTTCATTGGGAATTTGCAGACCCACCATTCCACGAATTCGCAATCCGACCATTCCATGGTGAACGAGGTCTCAGTTGCCTTGTGGGGCGCCTCATCTATTTAGAGGCCAAAGCGTCGACAGCCGTTGCAGATCAGTCGCAGAGGGCTGACAAGGTTTCTCAGCGAGTAGCTAGTGTCTTGACCTGAAAGTATAATACCCGCCTCTCCGTGGCGGCTCAATTACCTTAAAACAACATCGAAAGTAGTCGAAAAAGCGGCGCGCGACTTAAACCAGACCATTGACAGTCTCTATTCATTGTTAAAAAAAAGCGTACGTCACGCGCTGTACTTGCATGAGTCGTCCACGCTTAGGCCTACAACAGTAGGGAGTCATGTTGTTGGAATTGGTGCGATCGATGGTGGCCTTTGCGCACCATATCCGAGTCATCCGGCATTGCCTACGAGACCAGACCGCATGACAACAAAACAGCCATGGCAACCAGACTGAAGAAAGGAGAACTCCTCACTAGACTTTTCTCTTGATTTCCACCAAGATGGGTGCCGAAACGTACAACAAAGGCCGCATCTTTCGGCGTGCAAAAGGTGTTGCATATATCTTTCTACTGTTATGCATTCTGCTCACCCTACTTTCCCTGGACGGAAGCATCGGCTCAGTCACAGGACGCGGAAGCCACCGGCAAACTTTCGAGACAGCTTCTGGCGAGACTGAGAGCAACGAAAATGCCCATCCGAGCCACAGCCCTGTTGAACCAACAGCGCCCGCCGTCTTGGACCCAGCCGACGTGCTGATCATGGTCAAAACCGGCGCCACGAAGCTCTGGCAACGACTTCCCATCCACCTCTCCACAACCCTCTCCAACGCCACCCTTACCCCCAATGTAGTCTTCTACTCCGACTTCCCCACCACCATCGCCTCGCACCCCGTCACCGACGTCCTCGCCAACGCGTCCAGCCAGCTCAAAAACTCGCCAGACTTCCAGACCTGGCACGGCATCCGGCGTGCCGCCAACGATGACAACTGGTACCTGGACCAGCAGGGCGAGGAGGCGACGTACATCGAGGGCGCGTGGCGGCTGGACAAGTACAAGTTCGTGCCCATGGTGGCGCACGCGGCCCGCAACTACCCGGGCAAGGCGTGGTACGTCTTCATGGAGGACGACACGTTTTACTTCTGGGAGTCGCTGTACGCATGGCTGGCGTCGTTCGATCCGGCTGAGAATGTCTACGTGGGCGGGCCGGCGTCGCGGCTGGGCGAGGACTTTGCTCATGGTGGGAGCGGGTTCGCTTTGTCCAGAGGGGCGATGGAGAAGGCGTTTGGTGGGGCACAGGCTGATGCGAAGGCGTTGACGAAGTGGGATGAGTACAGCCTGGAGCATGGCTGTGGTGACCATATTCTCTCCCATGTCCTGGCGAGTAAAGGGGTCAAGCGGAGGAAGGACTTTGACGGAACGGGGCTCATGCCTATGCAGGCTTTGCCGCTGTGGCAGTTGCCGTTTGGGGGGTGGGATTGGTGTTCGCCGCTATTCACTGTGCATAAGGTGCATGCCCAGGATGTGTCGATGCTTTGGGAATGGGAGAAGGAATTTAAAGCAAAGAAGGTGCGCTTTGATCAAATATGACTTCACGAGTGCCTCCCTGCTGACATGAATTACAGGGAGGGTCTGTCCGCTACAAGGACGTTTTCGCGGATCTGGTGGAGCCGAAGCTTTCTGACGTTCAGGTTGAGTGGGATAACTTTTCGGATGAGAAGCGTTACTCTGCAACATTGGAAGACAGCGCAGGCGAGACCTTGACAGACCAAGAGCGCTCGGCCAAACCGTGGTTCAACAAGGCGGCCTGCGAAAAAGCCTGTCATCAGTGGGATAAGTGCCTGCAGTGGCGTTATATCGACAACGACTGCTACCATAGCAGTGTGGTAAAGCAGGGTCGCCGCATCAACTCTGGCATTAAGATGACAAGCGGGTGGATGCTACAAAGGATTAAGAAATTGAGGGAGAAGGACTGCGATGCTCTTCCATGGCCGGAGTTATGAGTAGCTCGCTACAAGGCACAAGCGAAGTTTTACATATAGTTGCAATTACATATCTTTCCTATTCCGCAATGCTAGTAGTATCGCCTCTGCTCTGCATCATTATAAGCCAGTCTATTCCTCTGCTGGCCGAGTTTCAGTACAAGCTTTGAATGATCAACTTGAGTTAATTCCAATCGGTCAACCTTTGTACGCACGTGTCACCTCGCGCCTCTCATGCCTTGACTACGCCGTATTTTACTCCTGTTCAGAGCACTCTAGGTACCCTCGCACAATTCCAAAAACTAATATGCTCTTTATGCATTCCGGTCTTAATGTGAGAGAGCTCTTAAGCGGAGCCGAACCCGTCCTCATTGGTTCAGCGCGACGTTACACAAATCATGACTCACAAATCTCAGCAGCTCTCAGCCTGCCACAGCTGGCATTGTCACTCGATCAACCTTGGATACTCTACCAGACTCTTCCGCAAACCTTTGAAAGTTGACATCTAGTCTCCCTGCGATCTGTTATTATTCACAGATTCAGCACAGGTTACCACAATCAAGCCTTGGTGGACGTATAGAGCGTTGGAACCACCATCAGCTCAGCCTTGCGGCCGGAAAGATAATCTTCAAATGGAAAATCCACTAACACTTGTGGAGTACTCAGAGCAAGAGCTTTGCCCGGGATGCAGAGACCTCCCGCCGGTCGACAGTTTTCAACATTACCAACACATCCTTCACGATACTTTCAAATCTTTCCTTACGTGCCCATGTCCCTTCTGCTTGTGGCTACAGAGAGCCCAAGAACCCGACCTGGCGCCAGAGTCCCGTAGCTCTCTGATTGAAGAAAATTCGGTAGTAGGACTGCTTCCAAACTTAGCCGCAACACCGCAGAGTATCAGCCTGGGCGATCAAATGTCTAACATGGGCAACCTCCATTCATCGAATTACGTCAATGTTTACTTCGAAGTATTCACTGACCCATGTGAGTTTATAGCCGAGAGAAAAGTAGGGTTGTTCCTCTAACAAGTAGCTTAAGACGATCCTTGCTCAAAATCGATACGTGGCCGCGAACCTTTTCACCCTGGCTCAGACCAAGCATTCGAGGCCATCAACAGGTCCATCGAGAACTGCATGAGTAGCCATGAGTCGTGCCAGTCCCCCGCCGAGGCTTATCTTCCCTCGTACATCGTCGATGTCGATCTCCCGGGGCAACAGGGATGCCGTCTCGTGCGGACCAATGGGCAGGAGAAGGGTCGCTATGCGGCGCTGAGTTATGTCTGGGGCGTGCCTCTCTCGGAGCAGCCCGTTTACTTGAGCAGAGACAGTGAGGAGAAGCTAAAGCGAGGAATTCCGGAGGCGGAGCTTCCGCCGACTCTCAAGGACACCGTTCACGTCTTGCGGAAGCTCAGAATAAGGTATCTGTGGGTAGATGCACTGTGCATCGTGCAAGATGACGACGCTATGAAAAGAGTGGAAATCGAGAAGATGCACAATATCTTCGGCAATGCGTTTCTTACTATACAGGCGTCTCGGGCCAAGTCCATCAGAGAGGGTTTCCTGCACGAAAGGCCATCGCCAGTCCTCCCGCGCCAGAAGCTTCGGTACAACGACGCTAGTAGCCAGGAGCCAGCTTTCATTTATATGAGGGCTGCTTCAGTGACGTATCAGGAGGGAGCCGCCGGCACACGTGCTTGGTGTTTCGAAGAAGGCGTCCTTTCGCGACGAGTCCTGCAGTATGGCCCGGAATGCACAACCTACGATTGCTTTGCCGGAAGGCAGTCGGACAACGGCATGTGGGACAAGCAAGGGACATACACATCTTCGGGACCCACCTTCTTCTATCCAGGCCCCTGGTACCGCGGCTCGCGCGTTCCCAACGACGAGAGAGTCAATGATCCCAGAATGAATATACTCATAAGGTGGTACACCGCCCTCGACTACCACTACACGCCGCGTTTCCTCACTAAGGAACGAGATCGCTTGGCCGCAATTGCTGGTGTTGCCCGCCGTATCAAAGCCGATATTTGCGGCGAATTTCTAGCCGGGCTATGGTCATCTGACATGCTGTGGGGTTTGATGTGGTCCACTCGCTTAGGGTTAGGCGTCAAGTTTGTCAACAGGGACATAGCGGAAGAATGGAGATGTAAATGGGGACCACGAACAATGATGGTGCGCCCGAAAGCGGAGAATCGCGCACCTTCGTGGTCTTGGGCGTCTGTTGATGGGCCAACGCATTATGATATTTCGAAACGGCGATCTATAAGGCCCCAAACTGTTGCGGAAGTCCTACAGTACCCCAAGCCAAACGCTGGAGGCTATCCTGGAGAGTTGGATGATTATAGGCTCGTTCTTTCTGCATCTGTTCGACTGGCCTGGCTTGTTATGAATGAGGTTGCAGGACGAAGGGAACACCTGGGACGACTTACCGGGGGTACTCGGAATCTTGTTGACGAAAACGGAAAGCATATTGCTCACGCGAGATTGGATATTGACGACGATGTGCTGGAGCGGGTTTGGTGTGTTCTTATCTTCAACTTGATGGGACTCCTCCTTGTCCCGGCTGGAGGAGACAGTGAATCATTTCGGCGGGTTGGTGTATTCTTTCCGCTAGTACCTTGGGATGTGGAAACCAAGACGGAAATATGCATTCAGTAAGCAGCTTGGAGCGGATGTATTTCTATAGAGGTTTTGTAGGGCAATGTGTGCTCATTGTGTCGATATCTGCTAGGATCCGGCATTAGCCACTTTTTCAAGTGGAAGTAGTGGGTAATGGGCCGTGCTCGAATCCTCGCCAGGGATGGTAGAGATGTGACCGATTAAAGGCCACTGGAAAGTCGATCCCGGTCAGCTGCAGGGGAGAAGTCCACCGAAAGAATATAGATGCGCATCCTACCTGGCGTAGATGCTAGATCCCTCTCCGTAGGTTAGAGTCTGCTGTGGCGTCTGCACAGACCCAGGGGTTGAGCGATGCGGTGTATATCCATTCCGGCCTCCGTCAACCGCTCAAGTAGTGCAATTTCGAAAGAATGTTTTGCAGCCGCCTTCTCCAGTCCAACACCTTGCAGTTTTGCTGCCAGCTCCAACTCAGCCGAGAAACCTGTGTCGTCGCTAGGCCCGCATTCCCCGTGTCGTATCAGTAAACGGGCCGACTGAGTATCTACTCCCATATACAATTGCATAGCGTTGCGGTGAGGCGTTAGCTTAAGAAGGTGCTTCTAGGGGCATGCGCTAGATCTAATCGTCAACTTGATCGACGTGCCGATCGCGAAGTTAGAAGCGCCTAGCTACTTAAAAGGGGCGAGCCAAGCTGCCCGGCAAGCAGGATCCTACGCTAGAGATCAGCTAAGCGAATACTCCCCCGCTGATCACAGCTGTAGCTGACTCTGCTATTCGTAAAGCTGAAGGAATAGTCGGCATTATCGAAGTATAAGAAGGCCGCAGCAGTCTCAGCACCGTCATCACCACACAGTTCCAATCCTTAAACGCCTACTCTACAAGCGTCTACTCATTGATAAGCAATATGCGTTTCTTCTCCAAGCTCGTTACTTCTCTGCCCCTCATCGCCGGCATCTGCTGCACCACCTCTGCTGCAGCCATTCGTCGCGCTGTTGACTCGGAGGGCCTGGCCTGGAGCATTCTTGATCTCGCTGACATGTCCCACAACGTGACCGAGATCCTTTATCACTGCGAGGAGAGAGACAAGAACGATCCTTTTTGGCAAGATGTAGGAAGAATTCCACCTTCCGACGAGAACCACTCATGCACTAATACCTATCCTGTCGCAGCTTGTCATTGAGCATCTTACCGACCTCACCCAGAACACAAAAGACCTTGACATCGCCATGAATGGCACGCAGGCATTCACCGATGAGGCCGCCCAGAAAGAGGTTTGCGATAGCTATGACAGCGTGAGCCATCGTATCGCCACCGCTTCCATCGCAAGCGCTGACATGCTACATAGCTCTTCACGACCCAAAAAGAGACTATGGATGTGTTTGTTGAAAAAGGGTACTTCCGTATTACCGATGCAGGTGTAAAAATTGAAAGCTTGCTGGAGCAGCTGGCTGGAGCCGAAGATGTGAGAGCTTCTTGTATTGTCCTGCCTCTCTCGTTTAGATGCTAACAACGCGTAGACCCTGGGATCCAAGCTAATCAATGCGGTCCCTTTTTGTGCGGATGCTGCCACCGACGACAAGAAGAACCTCGATACTGCTGTCAAAAAGGCAATCTGCGTCTTCAAGTTTGGTAAGAATTGTTGAACAAGGCGGAACGTTGTAATGAAATGTGTTCGACCACATGGACAAGTAGTTTAATGAATGCTTTGCGTCGACAGGTGGCTGTTGGGCGTGTATGATATTCAAAAGTAATGTACGGAAGTTTGGAAATCAAAGTGGTACAGAATTATGTATTCCATCAATTTTTATGGTATCTTTTTACCAAATTCGTCAAGCATTAGATAATTTCCTGATTCTTTCTCAGCTCCTGCACGGTTCCACGAATACCGAAGGCCGCATGATCAATGCCATCTGTGCGGCCAACAACACCGAACTGCAGTTTCAGCTTCTCGAAGTTCCGGTCGAGCGGCTGGGCCCCCAAGCATTGCCCCACCGCAACGCCATCCAAGTCTGGGTTTCTGGTAGTCAGTAGGATGCTGGAAAAGGACACATCAGCACTGTAGCCATTCGCAACAAGCGCCCAGCCGCCAACAAGAAGTGCCACAAACGCAACAGCCACACCAGCAACGTATGAAACGAGCAGGTCTAATGGACCATATCGCCAGAAATTCTTGGGCGAAGTAACCCGTATATCCGTCATCATATTCCCGTTCAGAAACTCGCTGCTCAACAAGCTCAGGGTCAGGTTCTGAAACAAATCCTCCACAGCTACCGCCACCGAGTTGTTGCGGCACATCCACGGCGAGACGAGTTTGTCCAGCGGCGGCTCTCTGCTGCCGAATGCATTCCAGCCGGCCAGGACTTCAGGGCAGGCCATCAAGCCGGTCTTGACAACGGGAAGATCTGATCCGAACATTCCGGAGGATGACAGCCCCTGCCGGATTCCGACCTCGCCGGACAATAGGTCGGACATAGCTAGGTACATGGCGAGGTATGCCCTGCCTCCCGGCGGGAGCGATGTAAACGCGACCGAGGTATTGAAGTCCATCGTAGACTCGTAGGCGAGATCCTGGATCAAAGTGGTTTGCACGCCGTCGTTGAACTTGAATTTCGTAGTGTAGGATGCGTTCCAAAGCTGGCAGCTGATATTATGGGGGTCTCCTCCCACCGACTTCCCTCCGCCGGCCCGGATGAAGAACAGGTTCTGAGAGTACACCGGCTTCGTCGCCTGCCAGTAGTAGTAGTTTGCGGCAAAACTACTGTCAATGGTGTCATCCCACAGCGTCTGTAGAGAAGTGCAATTGTTGCAGTTGCCAACGGGCTGGCCGTTCTTTTTCGCATTTGCCAAGGACTCACACTTCAGTGCGGGTGCATAGAACTGCAGTGTGAAGGATGAGTTGGGAAATGGGGCGGTAATGGGAATGATGCCGATCGAAGAGGAAACCGCCGACAAGAGGCGGGTGACTGCTGGGGATGCCTCGTTAATGTAGCCGACTCCCATGGAATCGGACCACAGTGTCTCATCCCTAGCAAAGTCTACCGAAGGCACTCGTCCGTTGGTTGTATTTGTGACAGACCTGGATTCGACGGAGATGGTACCCGGCGTAACGGTGGCGATAAGTGGCATAAACCTGTGGACGTTAGCAGTGGGCGGAACTTGGCTGGGCCCTGAACACTCGCCATGATGCCAGTGCAAGCAAAACGAGTAGTTTCGCTTTCCAGAGAACTTCAAAATTTATAAACGCCAGCGGGTTTTTCGTCATCGAAAACATGGCATCGATACTGCCGACAGCCATGGCTTCCGTTCTCGCGACCGTCCACAGGTACTGGGTGAAGGCAACACCTACGGAAGCTGCGAGTGCTGCTTTGACCAAAAATGCCAGACCTGTTCCGATTCGAATAGTCCATTCTTGTTGACTGGTGGAAGTAACGAGTGTGCCGTCCAGCGAGTGGTAGAAGATGTGGTGGCCGACGGCGAAGGCGATTCCGGCAACGAACAGGAAAACCATGAGCACTGGAGCTCTCCAGTGAATACCCCACCTCGCCATCGGGATGTCCGATTTTGACGCTGACTGATACGCAGACATGGCTGCCCCGTGGAAGCTGTAATCTGCCAGCCTTGAAGTTGCACGCGCGCTATGCAAAACGGCGGGTGCGAGATTCACCCAAACCTGAGGCAACGATGAGAATGAAAAAGGAAAAGGAAACCAACAAATACTCAATTAGTACATATGCCAGCGAACCTCTTATATGAAATTATTGCCGTGTAAGCGTGTAAGCCAAGCTAAAATTAGTCTGATGGGCGCGAAGGCTTGCAGCCTTACAGATGGCGTTTGACGATGCACGAATCCGGCGCTTTGGCCCCCAACACAGCCTCTAGTGCTGACATTTCTCTGAAAATTTCTCACGTGTCTCTATTTGGCGTTTTTAGCCCCTTCGTAGTCGGCCCGTAATGGCTCCGGCAACAAACGCTGGTCTGAACGGCAAACTCGCTTTGCTGGACGGCAGCGTACCTAGATGGAATCTTCTTATAGCTTAGGCTGTCCTTATTTTCTTCTCTATCGGCTACAAAAGGTGGGGCTACATCAAAACTAAGCCCTGCCGTTACAACACATTTAACAGAAACTAGCTCGATATAGTACTATCTTATGTTCACTCTGGCTCCTAAACCGACAGCGGTCGACATCGTCAGATCCCTCGCTTACCGATACTTCGAGTAGGGCTCCCATTGATCAGCGAGAGCTTCCTGCACAAAAAGCCACCGCCACGTCTCCCACGTCAAAAACTGAACAATCACGGCGACAGCCGGCAGACAGGAATTTTTGCTTAATGAGGACTGCAGCGAGAGCAATGCACGTATGACGAAACCGATAAGCTCTTTTCGCAATCTGTAGCTGTTCAGTCCTCCAGCGTCCAGGGCTACCGCTGTATAATCAATTCGAGGCCTAGTAAAGTTCTGGGTTGCTCATAGAGTTGCTTACTCATCTGGGAAGACGGCACGTGCTCTGGTGTTATGCGGCACAGTTGATGAACGCCCGGGATCTTTTTGTTTTGTTTTGTTTTCGTGTTCTCGGTAAAGTGTCAGATCAACTGCAAACCCCGCACCTGTTTGCAGCATCCACATTCTTCCATTCACCCATCCATCAACACCAGTCCCAAGCTTCTGCACAGTTCACATCTTCGGTAAGTGCCGTATTGTGACATCCATCTCCTTGTATTGTTTCAACCTTTGCCCAGGCACAACCTCCGCCGCAGCCTCCGCTCACGCCACGCACTCAGAACTCCATTACCATGGCCCTCGTTCTAGCTCCAGACGCAGATCTCGATAATTCGACCATCTGGACGGCTACTACACCTCCGGAGAGCGTCGCTGAGGGTCTTCCGGATAATGAGAGCCAGGCAGAGGGTCTTCGAGACGATGAAAGCCAGGCAGAGCCCGCCAGACTCTCTACGCCAGTACCCCGTCCTGGCCATACCTTCCTGATCAGATCCGTTTCATCTGGAGAGGTAATAACACTTGTTAATGGCCAAATCGTTTTGGCTCATCCAGATGGCCGCGAGTCCCATTGGGTGTGCGAAGATGTTGGCGGGTGGTTTGGCTTCCGAAATGTTGTCTCGGGAAGATTTCTGGGTCGCAACTGGGACTGGGACTTGTGTTGTTCGGCCCCATGGGGTAAGGAATGGGAGATCTTTCGCGCTCATCAACTGCCCGAGGGAGGGACTGTCTTGTTGATGACGCATTGGTGGACGGAACGGCCTGTGGGAATCAAAAGGGAAAATGGGGCAGAAAGGCTGGCGATGATCGAAAATTGGCAGGCAGATGCGGCAGTCTGGGAGTTTGTCGAAGTGCAGTAGCATATGGCTCTTGGCGTATTTGGACTGTTTGGAATGAGTCTTGGGATGCACGCATAGCATTGCGGTCGGCGTCGATTATTTGTAGCGATTTTTACGGCGTTAAAGTCCTTACAGAACTACGTTGGAATGGCCATATATTTAAGCAAAGAAAGGACTAGGATGTCTAATTTTGACAGTTCTCGAGTATTGCTGGAACTAGTCTGGATTTGATACTCAAGTGAAGACACAGTGTAGTTTGTGGATGCGCAGCTTCTACCTAATATCGTCGGATTCGGCCCGGCTTCCGAGACTTCAGTGTAGAAAAGAGACGGAAAATGATGCCTTTTCAAGCCTGCTGTGGCTAGAAAACAAATCAGAATCTACCCCGCATCATCGGTAGGAGGCTCGGCAAGTCACCTGAATCTGGTAGGCACCGCGCCTAGTCTGGCAAGATATGCCGTAGAAAGGATGTATTTAAGGCCCACTACCACACACCTAGCTACAGTATCGACGTCGGAAAATTTCGATGCGCCGTCAGCGGCCCAGTACACAACAAATTTGACTAAGACTATCACGATGGACAACATCAATTGGAAAGACTTTGGGATTATTGATCCAGAATTTAAAGCTGTACTGTTCACGCCATCACATGACAGCTAGTAACCAGTTACTTACAAGTCAATTGGATCAGTTCCTCGAGAAGGTTGGGCCACCGCAAAAAGACTTCGACGACCCAACGGTACCAACAGCCACCATCCGCGCGAAGCAGGCTGCGAATCCCAGAACCTCGGTCCCGGGAGTCAACGTACCAATAACCATGGACGGTGTTGAGAAGCGACACATTGACATACCCGTGCGTGATGGTAACAGTATCCCAGCACTCCTTTACCAGCCAAAGAGCCCACCAAATGAGGGAAGCCCATTGATTGTGGCATATCACGGCGGAGGTTGGTGCGTGGGAAAGCCAGAAAAGGAGGAAGTGAACTGGTGAGTGAAATTGCCTCCATCCTTCTGCAACAGCCAGCCCCGTTATCCCTTGCAGCACTGAACAAGTGGAATGATCCAGCGTCAATGCCGTTCTACGCCTGGGAGCCGTCTGTGTCAGTGTGGATTACCGCCTCGCACCAGAGCATCCCTTCCCAACGCCACTCAATGACTCCTGGGATGCTCTCAGATGGGTGAGTACTCACACAAGTAAACTGCCAGGCCGAATTACGCTAACACATACAGGTCGCATCCAACACATCAAGTCTCCGGGCCGACCCTTCTCAAGGCTTCATCATCCATGGTGAATCCGCTGGCGGCAATATCGCGCTTGTCCTGGCGTTACTTGCACACAGTGAGAAGCTTGATCCGCCACTCACCGGCATCTCTGCCTCCATCCCAATGCTTGGCCTCTCGCCGGACGCGGTACCGGAAAAGCTGAGGGCGAAGGTTCAGAGTTATGAGCAGAATCGAGATGCACCGGCAATGGATACCCAGGCTGTGCGGTACTTTGTTGGTGAGAATTTTCATGTCGCAAAACCCCTCCAGCAGTCGTTAATGCGAAGTGTAAAGAGAACTACGATCCGGATATATCGTCACCGGTCTTGAGTCCGTTTAATTGGAAGACGGGCCATCGAGACTTGCCCCCTGTGTTCTTCCAAGTTTGTGGTATGTCTTTCCTACTCATAGCTAAAAAGAAAATTTCCTCACTGAGAGAAAATGACTCACGTTTTACAGGTCTGGATCCGCTTCGCGACGAAGCTTTGTTATACGAAAAACTTCTCAGAGAAGGTGGGGTTCGCACCAAATTGGAAATTTATCCCGGCGTGCCTCATGCCTTTTGGGCGTTCTTTCCCGATCTGATTCTTTCTAGAAGGGCGGTTGAGAAGACGGCAGAAGGATTTGTATGGCTGCTGAGTGGGGGACTGGAATAGCGGAGTAGCCAACAGGGCAGGCTGAACGAACCTAAAGGTTATTTGGAAAGTCCGGCGCAGGAGGACTATCTAAGGCTTGTTCTGAGTATGAACGTTCGCGATCTGCTGATGCGGCCGCGGGGTAGATTGCCTTTTCGAACGTAGTTTTGGTGAACATCCCCGCACCGACTCAAAAGTGCCTCGCCACTGAGTGCTCGAAGTTAGTAGAATAAACGTGCTGCATGTTCTTCCCCACACAGTAAAAAGGTCCTGCAGTACGGCGCGGGGTGCACAACCTAGGAATCTTACAGAATGCAGCCGAGTCAGTAAGCATCTATTCTAACACTAAGACATCGGTTTCTGCAGAGTGTCAGCACTAAGCGTTTTCGGTGTACCATATCTACCACACATTGACGCAGCCGGGTTTCGCCTTTATTATTCTATATGCTTCTAGCAGGCGTAACTATCTAATTGTCCTTTTGAAACGAACTTAATCTAATGGCATTTTTGGTAAACCTTTAAAGGATGCTGCTGGCAATCGCTGCCAGAAAAGGAGGAGCCAAATGTGCTGAGCCATATCCTTTAGCCTTTCGCGCAAGTCGAGTAATCTGAAAGGCAAGACTATAGCTGCTAACTCGTGCGTGGCTGGGCCACGTCACAGCGTCACACATCCCCGCCATTATCTCTGCTTTACAATCAATTACGTCACCCTCAGCCTCAACCGGTCAGCCAAACCCGGTATGATCATTGGTGCATATTTGTAGAACCCACATCCTGCATAGCAGCGAGAGCAGCCACATACCTGGATCCCATGGCCTGCATGAGCTGAGAGTCCTGGGTTTTCGGTTGCGTGACTGAGCTCGATCCGAGACTTTGGGAAGTCGCAGCTGGGACTTGTTGATAAATAGCCCAGTCCACCAACTGGTTTTTAAGTTGCAATCCAGAGAAAAATTCTACGGTGGCTCATGATTTTATCTCTTCACAAGAGCCACGGAAGTCCCAAATGGATGATGATTCTCCAACTGCCCACTCATCCCGTCCCAGTACATTTTGGGAGCAATTGACTCACCTACAGAATGACCCTGCAACTGCATCCGGTATGGAGATGGTTCCAGGGGACTCACAACTTCGCTTTCGTCCTTCAGGTGGCTCTCAGCAACCTCTCTCGTCGGCCTCTACTGTACATATTCCAATTTCTTCAGCGCATCATAAGAACGAACACTAATTTAAACATCTCACAGTCACACTACACGTCACATGGAATTTCAACCTCGTACCTAAGTCTTACGAGTAGCTATGCAATTTCCATGTCCAGACACATCGACGAAATCATGCACAAGTGCATGGAGATTCTCCCCCTACTGAATGAAAACACCCCAATCCCGAACGAGGAACTTAAACAGCTGAGAACGATGAGCGACGAGTCTTATCTTACCAGTGACCTCAATAGTTGGGTATGGGGAAGGGCCTTGGAACAGATAATACACTCAGATCCAAGGAACGGGAGAGTAGCAGGTCATAACCGGAATCCTTTTCTTTTCTTGATATTCCGTGCATTTGAAAGATATGTGGAAGATCTGGAAGACTGTGCTAAAATACTTCTATTTTTCCCGTACTTCTCTCGGACTAGAAGCGGTCCGCGTAATCCTAATACGTAATATAAAAGCTTCTGACCCTTTAACCTACTATGCTTGTCCAACCGTGGTCAACAGCAATACACGCTCCATTGATGGCATTCGATCCCGCTCCATGGGCCAGATACAAGCAGAAACCTGCCACATCTTCAACACGGCACTGTTGCGGCCTGCTTCCGGATAGAATGTCCATGACCTTCCGTCGTCCCTCAGCATTGCAGCCTGCCTGGAAAGAGTCGCAAATGTTTGTGTCCATCATGCCGCACAACAATGCGTTACAGCGGATACCCTTGGCACCGTAGAATGAAGAGGTGCTCTTCGTCAATCCGATCAAACCGTGCTTGCTTGCCGTGTACGCGGTACCTGTGACGCTAAGGTCAACACCTGCATTTCGGTACGTTTAACTGTTATACTTACCCGCAAGCCACCCAGCCTTTGCTGATCCAGAGGCAATATTAATGATGCACCCATTGGAGTTCGGCTGTTGCAGCATGGCGCGCAATGCCAGCTTGGTCATCATGAACGGCGCCGTTAGATTCACCGACAGAACCTTATCCCAGAGCTCGAGGTCGAGCTCGGCGACCGGATCAAAGCGGTCCATGATGGCGGCATTGTTGACCAGAACGTCCAGGGTGGGAAATTTGCCCGCGATTTCGGTGAACAAGTCTTCTACTTCGGCCGGGTTGGTGATGTCTGCTCGGACCGCCGTGAGGGAACCCGCACCCGCCAACTCAGTCGAGGTCTCCTTCAGTCGTTCCTGGTTAATGTCGCACATGATAACATTGGCGCCGGCTTTGAGGAACGCCGTGACGATGGCCTTGCCCAGTCCACCAGCACCTCCAGTGACGAGACAGGTCTTGCCAGCCAGGGTAGTGGGCTCAGCCGCAGGGAGTGGCATTGCAAAACCTGGAAGTGAAATCGATGGTCGAATTTTGGGGACTGTCAAACGGGAATAGATTGACCAATGGCTTGAAGGAGATTCTTGTCGGCTTTAATACTGGTACTCCTACAAGACAAGTCACCCGATCACCACTTCTATGCCAGGATGAGCTCTTGGTGATTCTCCGTTACTAGACTACCGAAGGATGAGTGGGCCGGGAGGATGCGACTTTCTCGGATCGTCAAATTGCGTCTCGAGTGTCAGCCATCCATTTTGCGGTTTGAGCCGTGTCATCCAACTCACCGATGCCGCGACAACGGCAGTTACATCAGCGGCCGATTATTTTGGCGCTCCGGACGCCTCTTACACGGGGATATCGGCTAGTTTTTCGTTGCGATGACCGTCGTGCGCCTTCCCCACAGGTTTCCCCCGTGCGTTTTCCCCGTGCATTTTCTCCGTGCGTAAAAGTTCGGCGACTTTCCCAGTTGGCCGACAGTACATCGGAATTATCCAGGCCAAGATCGCGTTCCTTCGATATCTCGTCTCGACCTACTGGTTCAAACAGACCTGTACATTTACACCTTCCTTTAGTATTCATCTACCTCAAGCTACCGTGCCCTGCTATGATGCCATCAATGTGGATGAAAACTCCTTTGGTGGCTGACGGAAACGCTCTTGTCCCATCTAAAACCATATAAAGTTGTGCTTCTGGTTGCCTCCGCCTTTCGAACCCCCCTGTTGTGCTGGTTGTCTGGCCGTGGCTTTAACTCCACTGAGGTGTTCTCAGGGGTTGATGTTGTTGGTTGGTGGAACGGGCACATTCACTCCGATGTTCGCCTACGCGCGCTCAGACCCGCTGTACCGATGGCATTCCCCTTATTGTGGGTCCAACACTCTTATTCGCATTCAGCACCGGGCCGTTCCTCTTGTTGTCCTTGGCGCCCTTGAACAGGACATTCGATGACTTTGCCTCTCGCGAAAGAAGGGTTGCCTGCTGAACTTTGGGGGCAGAGAGAAGGTCAAGTGGAAAGTCGGGCCGTGGTACGCGTGGAGAGGCGCGGGGTTAAATTCTGCCAACCCCAACACCGCTCGGACTTACGGTTAAGCTCGATTTTAACGATGAATCCGAGAAAACTGATTTCTACCAGCGCAAGTCAAAAAGGTCAACCCGAGCATTTGCTACCCTGTCTCGGCCATGTGGCTGGGTCCGTAGCATGACATGTGGCTCAAGTTTGCATTTAAAAGTATAGCTGGACGATGTTGTAAGTTTCTTCACGAGCCGCGAGTTTTCGATTCCCTCGTCCGTTTCGGGGCAATGGAGATGTGGGTCCCGGGTCGCCAGGGGAAACGTAACAGTGCAGCGGACGATCCGCCAATCGCGCTAATAATATCTTTCCCTGCAACTGCCGTGTACACAGTACGGTCAGGCACACCGGTCCTTGAGAACCAGACCTCTCCCATCGCGTGAGGCGATCCTGCAGGATTCCCGCGCGTCGCAGCCAGACTGCGGCTGCCGGCTCGTCAACAACGGCCTTGGTCCGTGACAGTCTCAAAATCGGCGGAGAAGGTTGTACTTCTCTAATGATGTGATCCACTTTTCTACCTAACATTGGGCGTTTAGTACACCTGATATGGCCTTCGCCGGACCGACCCTGAGCGGGAATGGCACGCCGGGACCCGTGAGCCGAGATCCATGTAATTTCAGAATAGGGGTTTGTAGGGTATCTTATGGAAACGAAGCAACCGGCATCGTGAAGGTGGCGTTTGTGGAGTCCTATCGCGGGCAGCAGGATGCCCATGTTACCGTCACCGATCAACGCGAGCGATGACGACTCATTCAGCCTCAGTTATTCTGGGAACAGGTCTGCCTACGCGCCAGTCAAGCGTTCATACACTATATAATATTTCCCAGATTTAACCGTGTCGGTGATGGGCTACAGGAAGTAATAATGTTGTCTTCTGGCTCGCCCTCTCCAAGCATTCCGTCGCCGCAGCAAGCCGCGTCCGCCCCCCGCCGCCGGTTGGCATGCGATAGATGCCATGCCCAAAAACTACGGTGTTTGCGTACCGTCAATCCGGAGATTCAAGTGTGCGACCGATGCTTGCGCCTCTCAGCTGAGTGCGTGTACAGCCCTTCGTGCCGCATCGGCCGGCCACGTCGACGTCCCTCTGGAGCGACAACCAACAGTCGCAAAAAGCCCGAACCACGCAAGCTCTCGATACAAAAAGATGACGGCCAACCTCCGGACCCACAAAACACTCTACCGCAGTGTGCTGCAGCATCGACTTTGGATTCACAATCACCAGAGATGGTTTCAGCCATGGGCTTTGATATAAACGACGTTTGCAACTACGGCTTCCTCGGATTTCTCGACAACTCTGTGACGCTTGGTCCTGTAAACACTGCGCCAGTAGATCCGGGAGCGCTCCCTTGGACTTTCTTCGACGGCTTCAGCGAACGCACCGGAATCCAGCCTGAAGGATATCCATGTGACCCCGGGCTGGAAGACTACGTTAGAGAATTGGCGGACCTGAGCGTTGTCCTGCACACCCAGCTGGAGGCCGTAGAGAGGGCAAGCGGGATCTCTCCGCAAGGGGGAAACGTTTTGGTTTCACGGCTCCGAGACTACCCCATCACGGCCATGTTTGAGAATACGCAGAAGCTCGTGTCCATTGCCACAAGGCTAGCCGACACTTCGACAGTGTCCGAGGCCCGATACAACCCGACTTGTGGAATCGATGGGGGCGCAGTTCATGTCCCCATCAACGACTTTTCTGGATCCGTGGGTGGCCAATCGTCGGGGAGTAGTGTCGATAGCTCGTCTCCATTCGACGCCTTAACTGAGCACGGCAGCGCGTGGTCGACCAATGCGACGCCTTTTCCTACTAGCACTGAGCTTCCAACCCCACATCGGACTACCACTCCTACTGCGAAAGTCGACACTTCGACGGTACTACTCCTGTTGTCCTGCTATACTGCACTCGTCCGCCTGTACACGAGCTTTTGCTCAGACCTAAGGGAGCTCCTGTTTTCCGGTCCGCTAATGGGATTGAGTCGTCTCTTTCCTGATTTGAAACTAGGATCCTTCCAGGCCCTGACCGGGATGGGTATGGACGCTGTACTAGTCGCGCAGGCAAGCACGCACCTGATAGATCGACTTCACAAGGCGCGTAATGACTGCGTCGCCGCTGGGTTGATCAATTCATCTCTATTGCATGCCGTACAGATTCAAGAGGAGATAGATGCACAAAAGCACGGGCGGTTTACGTATAAAGACTTGGCTGGATTGATGAAGGATATTAGGAAACTCTTGCAAACCAGATTCTCCTAAAAATTAATTTAAAATTCCTTTTCCATGACTCTTCTTGATCTTCTGCAAGATGTGAACCCTTACGACGTCTGCTGTTGGATTGCAGAGCCTGGAATTTGGTTCTCCCTGGATGGACGATGTTCTGCTTGCTGAGAGTATGGCAGTAAAACGGTATGCAGTTGCAATAATTAAAGTGAGATTATTGCGAGAAAAACATTGTTCGAAAATTGCCATTGTTCTTCTATCAGATGGCGGATTGGGAGGTGGTAGTTATGTTGATTGTTAGCTTGAGACTGCGCGCTGTAATAGAAGTACAGCTGGACGATACAACTCCCTCTCTTCCAAGAAACGCAAGATGACTATCTACACCAGAAGTGTCACTCGAACCTTCAAGAAAACCTCAACTGCGCACACAAGGATTGTCCAGACCCCAAGCATAAAGTTACTCTTGTGCAGTGTCCCTCCTGTTGCAGGCCGCTTCGGGTCGAATCGAACGAGCTGGTCGGTAAAGAAGACGGTCCAAAGCCCCATCCAGCTTATCCACAGCCACAAAGAGTGGAAGTGGTGCAGAAACAGAGGGATACACGCCAGAACTGGCGCGACGAGCGCTAGTAACATATAGTGGATGTTTTGTCCTGCAAGGTTGTAAGACGAATTCACGTTCATCTTGCGGTCATCCTCCACGTCCTGGTAGCTGTATGCGGTATTGAGATACATGGTCCAGAAGAAGACCATCGTGCAGAGTGGAAGGCATTGGCGGGTTGTTTCGGTAAAGGACTGGTGTTGGCCATTAATGGCCGCCCACCCTGGAATGGCGGGCCAGGCGATGGTAAAACCAAGAATGACCTGCGGGTATAAATAAAACCTCCGGGCTATCGGTCGCTTGCCGTAAGGGTAAATAATTGAAGCCACCATCACCGGGACTAGATGCTTCCATCTGTATGTGGTACCGTTAGTAACTCGACTTGCCTTAAGGCCGATGATGAAATGGCAAAGGAAATGAGAAGGAAGACTGCTCCCAAATACTTACACATCCTTCCCATTAAGCATGATATGTAGGACCAACCAAGAAGCGGCGACCTGCAGCACCATCCATATCATAGCCTCCGTCGTCGTGACCATTCCAGTTACTAGAGGACGGTTCTTAGTTCGAGCAACATTGGCGTCAATGTCCCGATCAACCCAGTCGTCCCAAACCATCCCAGCGCCACAGAAAAAGTATGCGGCAAGGAAGCATAATGCCGTCTGTCGAAACACAAAGGCGAGGGACCCAGCCGAAGGCTGGTCAGCGATCTGGGCTGCACCAGCGAGCAAAGCGGACCAGACTGTATTTCATACAATTTATGTCAGCTCAATGCTATGTTCTGTGCTGGAAGGAGGTGAATGAAAATACGTACCACCTGCAAAAGTGGCAAATAGAGGGTTATATTTGGTGAATCGTGAAAGAACAAGAAGATGTTTAAATAGTTGTCTTTGACCTGCGGCTGCCATGGTTGAACACTTGAGCTGAAGGCTTATCAAGGTCAAAAAAGCTAGCGGGAAGTAAATCGATGTTTTGGATTGATGTGCGAATTAGACGGTGTTGCAAGTTAGACTTAAAACTTATTATACACAGAGAGCTACTAAGAAAGATTCTTTGCAGATTGCACCGAACAGACGAGCGAATCCCCGTATGGCTCGCATCGCAATCCAAAACTCATCTTCGGCCCTCACTATGCGCATTCGGAATGGCAGGAACTGTGATTATGGCGTAGATCAGAACGACATGCAGCTGGTGAGGCGAAATATGATTGGCCAAAAATTAGCCGAAGAAGTGCTTCGGACGCCGACGTTGATCTTTAGGCTGCGCCTCCTGGACTGTGCGTTGAAAGCTCGCCGACTCTGCAGTACCGGAACCAAACCAAATCAGATCAATACCATGACGTGTACTTTGTTGGTAAATCTCTCAAGAATGACATCTTTTCCTTTTTTCTTTAAAAAAAGAAGGTCCCGTTCCATTGCACTGACGGAATTACATCCGTATCAGTTCCTCTTTCACGACCGCCACGCTCATCAACTGAAAGATGGACAAAGACAAGTTCAGAGTTGTTATTGTTGGAGGGTCCATTGCTGGCCTTACACTCGCTCACAGCTTACACAAAATTGGGGTTGACTACATCGTCCTGGAGAAACGAAAGGAGGTTGCGCCGCAAGAAGGAGCGTCCATCGGGATTCTACCCAACGGAGCACGGATCCTAGATCAACTCGGAATCTACGACGATATTGAGCCAATTACGGAGCCTTTAGGAGTCACGCATATCAATTATCCCGATGGCTTCCATTTCGTCAGTCATTACCCGAAGAAAATGCATGAGTAGTGTGTATGACGTGTCCCAATACAGCACTAGCCCAGTCACGCTGATATCTTTCATTGTTCCACAGTTTTGGCTATCCAATAGCCTTCATGGACAGGCAAAAGCTGCTGAAAATCTTATACAACACCCTTCCGGACAAGACCAAAATCCAGCTTAACAAAACCGTTTCAAGAATTGATCATCGCTTAGGACCCAAAAGCAGCGTCCAGGTACACACCGCCGACGGAGGTGTGTACGAGGGTGATCTCGTCGTCGGTGCTGATGGAGTGCATAGTCGAGTTCGAGCAGAGATGTGGCGAATGGCCAGCTCACATCCGCAAAATGAGATCTCGGAGGGGGAGAGGAACGGTACGTCTGTTTCAAATAAATGAGACCTCTGCTGACAGTGTGTCCAGGTATGACGACACAGTATGCCTGTGTTTTCGGCATCTCCAGCGGAATTCGTGGATTAAACACTGGCGGGCAAGTCCTACACATCAATAGTGGATGGACCTTGGTCGCAATTCCATCAAAAGAGGGAGAAGTCTTCTGGTTCATTGTGAAAAAGCTAGACCAGGAATATCGGTATAGCAATGCCCCTCGCTTCACGTCCGAGGATGCCGCCGCAGAGTGCCTGCATCTGGCGGACGTACCAATGTGGGAAAATCTCCGATTTGGTGATTTGTGGCAGAAGAGACGGAACTTCAACATGACTGTGATGCACGAGAACGTATTCCAGACATGGTATTGCGACCGTCTGGTCTGCATCGGGGACAGCATCCACAAGGTAGGACAGCCCCTCTTATTCGCGCTGATTTCTCTTTCGACTCACCACTCTTTGCCAGATGACTATCAACCTTGGACAAGGAGCCAACTGTGCCATTGAAGATGTGGCTGTTTTGACAAACCTGTTGAACAACTCCTTGGCTGAGACAAAGGAGGCGAAACTCTCAGACCAGGAAGTTGACGCTCTCCTGCGTCAGTTCAACAAGAGGCACCTCCAAAGAGCAACTCATATCTATGGACTATCGAGATTGGTGACACGAGTGCATGCAAGTGATGGATTCTTGCTTTCATTGGTAGGAAGGTATGTGCTTCCGTATTTCGGAGAAAGGTTTGATAGTCGGCCCTTCAAAATGATTGCGGCGGCCGCGGCATTGGATTTCTTACCGTTGCCTCGACGCTCGTTTCCAGGCTGGGAGAAATACAGGAACAGTGAGGCCAGAATTTGGCCGTGGATCATGATACCAGCTTCCTTCTTGTTCTTGTATATATTGATGCCACGGGGTCACACGCACTAGTCTTCCGTAGCATTGATAGGGAATTTTCAATTGGAGCTCTTTATATGGCGAATTCACAGCTTAGTCTCTCCAGATATATGAAAAATAAGTTGCCACACTCTAAGCTCATCCAGACAACCTTTGAGCCATGTTCAGAAGCCAAGGAAAAGAGGAAAAGGAAGGAACGGGGTATCAGCGCTCGTTGAGATCTTATATTGCAGCCTAGCTTTACATCCTTAAAGTAGAATCCCAGTCGCGAGCTTTCTGTACGGGGATCCGCTATTACTTTGAACGACATCATGAAATAAATAGATCAAAGATGGTGAATGTAAGTGAAATTCGGCGAGTTGGATTTTGGCAATTCAATTTCCTATTCTGGGAACTGCTGACGACATACAATTTACTATTTGGCGAGCCACGATGCCGTCGACTCACTCCATCTTCAATCCTTCGCGTTTGTTCAGCCCCTGTTCGTTACGGCGAACATACCAGAGACAGATGCCGTAAACGCCATCCAGTGCGCATGAAAACACGACACACCAAATGTACAGAGGGGAGCTCATCCACTCATGTTCTTGACGCCAATATTTGTAGCGTAATACGTCTTGGGGAAGGAGCACAAGGGACCCGAGGAACCGAGACAACCTGACAGGTAAATCAAATTTGTGGTCAGCCATCACTGATTATCATATGACCCATATTTGTGAATATACCATAGAAAATAGGACGCTCCGCGCGAATTGCCTCGGCCGATCAGTTGACATATGGCTCCAACGCTCAAGAGGAGATGGCAGCCGTATGCACTCCAGGCCTGAGCCAGAGTAGGTCCGAATTGTGCGGCCAGAGCCAAATGCGTAGACATCCAGCCGACGACGCAAACGGTGAAGATCAAATGGAGGTTTCTCTGAACCAACGGCGCGTGTGCCCATTCGTTTCGACCGAATCTGACGGCAGTGTACATGACGACGCCATTAAGAACCAATCCCGGTAAAAGAACGTATTGTTCCACCCCGCTGCCGAATGGGTAGAGGACTGCGTATACCAACTCCCACGCAAAGTTACAGCAGAGTGGCATCAATGACATGCAGTAGGTCTTCTCCTGGAACGACTTGTAGATCATGCCGATGTAGTTCGTCATCCAACCGACCCCCATCAACAGTTTGCAAGCGTCTGCAATCCAGGCGACATTTTGGTACTCGGGAGGTGCTTGGGCTACGTCGGCGGCATTCATATTCGAGAGTTCCGTGATCAATATATCCGGGTGTCTAGGCGTGAAAGGAGGATCAAAAGAGCAGTTTCGAGAACAAAATAGTCTTTACCGCGCGCTGGCAGCCTCGAAGTTTAGAGAACAAGATAAAAGATGAAGAATTATTGCGGCAAGTCACCTTATCCTCATCCATTTATCAAAGTATATAGAATCGTATTTGATAGGTGAATGCTTCGGGATGTAAATCCGTTCGGCGTAGGATCTTGTCATATTCAATATCCAATTTCGCGGGTCTTTCCGTTGTGTTGTGATATGGCCCCTCGGCGGCCGAATCGCTTATTCAAAGGATCGCTTGAACGCCGAATCGCTTACGCAGTGGATCCCCTGAACGTTGAATCGCTTGCACAACGGATCGCCTTGGCAGATCACCTAAGCGCCGAATGCTTTACATACCGAAATATGGAATTGAGCAAGAGGATGCTTATTCGGCGAATATGTTCCCCAGAGTTCTGACACGGTGCTTAGTTTGCGGCAACTCTAAACTGTCGAAGTGCGAAGACCTTCTGCATATCTTCCCACTACAGACGATCTCTATTGGGTTCAGCCTCACCTTGACGTATATTATTGCACTCTTGGTAGCCTGCCCCGCAGAGAATTACTCTATCCCATTTCAACATCAGCGCAGCCTGGGTATATTCTCTATCATAAAAACCTCCTTTCAAGACAGCAACTACTTCCTCCTCCACCAAATGCCGTGTGTAAAGATCATGGAAAAGCAGTCTTTCCCAGTGATGGATTCTAAGTTTGTGACCAATGACGAAGAGGTACTTCAATTCACTGAGATTAGCCGCTCGTTCTGTACTTTTTCTAACATTCGTATAGGTTATTCGTGCTCCATTGAGCTATCTTCTTCGGAACTCTGGCAAGGACGTCAGAGGCAAGATCATCTCAGCCTTCAATGAATGGTTGCAGACACCCGAAGAAAAGCTGGATGTCATCAAACGCATCGTAGAGTTTCTGCATACTGCATCCCTTTTGTATGCCGGCGTTAAAGGACATGCGAGTACGCTTGCTGACGACATTTTAGAATTGACGACATCCAGGATTCCTCTAAACTGCGTCGTGGACTCCCCGTCGCGCACAGCATCTTCGGAGTTGCCCAAACGATTAACGCTGC
Organism: Lasiodiplodia theobromae; assembly: GCF_012971845.1. Classification (NCBI taxonomy): domain Eukaryota; kingdom Fungi; phylum Ascomycota; class Dothideomycetes; order Botryosphaeriales; family Botryosphaeriaceae; genus Lasiodiplodia; species Lasiodiplodia theobromae. The sequence goes on from NW_023336528.1 coordinate 63,161, forward strand.
CAACTATGCATTCTTCCTAGCGCAGCAAGAACTTCCAAAGCTGGGAAACGCTCGTGCATTTGAGATCTTCACTGAAGAGCTACTGAATCTGCACCGAGGGCAGGGTATGGACCTCTACTGGAGGGACTCATTCACCTGTCCGACTGAAGAGGAATACCTCAAGATGGTGTCCAACAAGACCGGGGGACTTTTCAGGCTGGCGGTCAAGCTGATGCAGATGGCCAGCGAAACTGATCAGTGAGTTGAAACTCCAATCCGCTGGGAGGGAAGATGCAATACTAATGTCGTCCTTTTGCTGCTTTTCAGAGACTTCGTTCCTATCGTCAACGTGCTGGGAATTATTTTTCAGATTCGTGATGACTACCTCAATCTGCAAAGTGACGCATACACAAAGAACAAAGGGTTTGGTGAAGACCTGACCGAGGGAAAGTTCTCCTTCCCAATCATCCACAGTATTCGCTCGAACCCAGCGAACATCCAGCTGTCCAGCATCCTCCAACAGCGCACGGAGGACGACGACGTCAAACGGTTTGCAATCCAGTACATCGCGTCGACCGGCTCGTTCGAATATTGCGAGCAGAGGCTCGAGGATCTAATGGCTAAGGCAAGAGAGATGGCAGAGGAAATGAGCGGGGAAATCGATTATGTCGGGGGGATCGACCGGGTCTTGGAAATAGTCGGGCTCAAGACCCACGTCGAACCATGATAGATGCTGTTGCAACGGAGGACGGGCTAGTTGATCTATCGCTTAGATCTGGTACTTAAGCAGCTAAAGCACAATGGAAAGGAACTATATTTCTTCTCCTCTTTTTTTTTTTACAGACGAGCCTTTAAAAACCTTAGCATAATCTCTTTTATAGTAAGAATTATTCTTGAGAGCTATTATAGCGGGCCAGAACTACTACTCTCTCTCGTAAAGACTCTACTAATAAAGAGCTAAGATTATTGCTTATATTACTAATAAAACAGGGTGCGGCAATATTGGCATTAGACCCTTTGCCCTGTCTTTAAATACCTTTAGATGCTTCTATTGGCTATTTAGGGTATTCACAAAACATGGATTTTCGTCGAATGATAGAACTGGTGGAACGATTCAAAGTGCACTGATCAACGCTTGTCCCCCTTTGCCGGACCCCGGCCGATTCCGAAAGGCGGGAAGGAATAGGAATAGCATTGGCCCCCAAATTGCGGTCGGCTTCCAACAGTTCGGTGTTTACATAGTGTGGGGTGCATCGGCGACTTTAGCACTATTGCGGCTCCTCGTCTTGTTACTTGATTAAGATGAGCCGTAGCCAAAAATAACTATTGCGCGTAAACGATGTTATCCGTGCACATTGTATGGAGCTACCCAATGTCTATATCCTCTTCTCTGCAAGTCTTGTCCATCTATAGCTAGTGCCCTTGCCATCTTGCAAACAGGCTTGTTCTTGACAGGTCAATCGCCACGGCCTCTCGTGAGGCAGATTCGAGATTCCTCCACACAAACCTTCACGCCTTTTCATTGGACCGCAAGTTCGCTTCGCACCGCGTCTGTGCGTTGGAGCGACAGTCAGACAAGTTCGCATTTATCTTTGTTTCTTTCGAACTCTCTGAAATTCCGGGCAGCAAGCATGGCGGCAGAGTCGCCAAACCTAATTGTTTGCGGGTCACAAATGGGAACCCCTGACGCAACATATCTCTCTCGACTCCGCTCAATTTTGGTCAACGATCCAGACCTCCAAGGCTTCCGGCAAGAATTAACAGAACTTCCCGAGGTCTGGATGCTTCTAGTCGCAACGGAACCCTCTCTCGAACGTGTTGCAGCGGCACCTCTTCTGCAGGGTTTGGCGGACTGGATCACAAGCGACAACTCCTCTGCTCTGCCATTTACAGAAGCGACCACGGGTAACACGCTGTTGGCGGTATTAACGGTTCTGGCTCACATTCTGGAGTACATGACCTACCTGAAGCATGGCCATGACGGTCAACTAACGGATGGAGAAGGGGACGCGCATTTGGATGCCTTGAAAGGGGTTCGCGACGGGGGCATCCAAGGGCTGTGCATAGGGCTGCTCTCAGCCACGGCATTGGCATGCTCGCAGACGCGAGCAGAGGTGGCCAGACACGGCGCTATCGCTATACGGCTGGCTTTGTGTGTCGGAGCATTCGTCGATCTTGACGATGTGCAGGCGTCGGAACCGACGCTCTGCGTGAGTGCACGGTGGTCGCCGGCCGAGGGCGACAGGGGAAGGGAAATTTTTGAAGATGTGCTCGACAGTTACCCCCAGGTACGTGTGCTCCGAGATGGATGGAAGCGGGCCGCCGGCTGACTTGCAACGCAGGCTTACGTGGCTGTCACCACTGACTTGTCAACCGCAACCATCACGGCACCCAAGTCGGTGGGCATGGCGCTGATACGCCGCCTAGAAGAGAAGGGGATTGCGACCAAGCAGCTTGACCTGCGGGGCCGTTACCACCACCCGCACCATGAGATGGCGTTCAAAAAGCTGGTCGACCTCTGCGCAGCCGAGCCCATGTTCCGGTTCCCCAAAGGCCGCCTTCCGCTGGTGCCACTGCGGCGAAACGACAGCGGGAAGGTATTGACGGACGAAATGCCGCTCCACGAGATGGCTTTGTGTTGCATCCTGGTCAAACAGGCCGATTGGCACGCCACCATGACGTCGTCGGTGGCGGCAATGGCCCAGGAAGCTACTGAGCTCCCCAAAAGCAAGCGCCGAGCGCTTCTCCTGGGCCCGGTCGACTGCGTCCCCCGTTCTCTGTCGCTGCGGCTGATCCGTCCCGTGGTCGGAATGCCCTACGATTACCCTGACCAAGCCATCGCCATCGTCGGCGCCTCCTGCCGGTTTCCTGGCTCGGAAAGCCTGCCCCAGTTCTGGGACACGATACGGACCGGGAAATCGACGGCAGGAGGGCCGCCCGGCGAGAGGGGATACTCATCGAGAAAGAGCAACGACGAGGAGCCGGAAGCGTTTCGGGGCAACTACCTGGAGACGACGGGTTCCTTCGACCACAGCTTCTTCCGCAAGTCGCCCCGCGAAGCACTGTACATGGATCCGCAGCACCGCATCGCGCTCGAGCTTGCCTACGAGGCGCTGGAATCGGCCGAGTACTTCGGTCCGTGCGGAGCGGCGAGCGACGACGTGGGCTGCTTCGTCGGCGTCTCATCGTCCGACTACGCCGACAACGTCAGCGCGCGGGCGCCCACGGCCTTCTCCTTCACGGGCACGGCGCGTGCCTTCGCGGCCGGGCGCATCAGTCACTTCTTCGGGTGGACCGGGCCAGCGCTGGTGGTCGACACGGCGTGCTCGTCGTCGGCTGTGGCGGTGCACATGGCGTGCAAGGCAGTGCAGTCGGGCGAATGCGCCATGGCGCTGGCGGGCGGCGTGAACGTGATGGCCAGCCCGCGGTCACACCAGGACCTGGGCGGCGCCGCGTTCCTGAGCGCCTCGGGCGGGCAGTGCCGGCCCTTCGATGCGGCTGCGGACGGGTACTGCCGCAGCGAGGGCGGCGGCTTCGTGCTGCTCAAGCGCCTCTCGGCGGCCGTGGCCGACGGTGACCGCGTGCTCGGCGTGCTGGCCGCGTCGGCAGTCAACACCAACAAGGGCAGCTCGGCCATCACGGTTCCCTCGGCCGCATCGCAGAGCGCCCTGTACCGCCGCGTGCTGGCCACGGCCGGCATGCACCCGCTACACGTCTCGTACGTCGAGGCGCACGGCACGGGCACGCAGCGAGGCGATCCCGTCGAGTGCGAGAGCATCCGCGCCGTCTTTGGCGCCCCGCGGCGGGCGTCGTCGTTGCCCCCGCTGCGGCTCGCGTCGGTCAAGGGCAACATCGGGCACAGCGAGGCCGCGTCCGGCGTGGCGGCGCTCGTCAAGGTCCTGCTGATGCTGCAGCACCGCCAGATCCCGCCGCAGGCAAGCTTCGCCGTGCCGAACCCGGCCATCGCGCTGGACAGCGCGGCCATGGAAATCCCACAGCAACTGCAGCCGTGGCACGAGGCGTTCCGCGCCGCCTGCGTCAACAACTACGGCGCGTCTGGCAGCAATGCTGCCATGGTCGTGTGCCAGCCTCCGCCCGCGCAGCCCGTGACGGCGTCGCTCCCCGCAGGAGTGCTCAAGTACCCGTTTTTGATTGCTGCTCATTCTGCAGACAGCCTGCGCCGGCAGTGCCGCGCTCTTGCCGACTTCGTTGAGGCCCAGCACGCGGCCGATGGAGCCTCGTTGGTTGCGAGCATTTCCTTCCACCTGGCGCAGCGGCAGAACCCCCGGCTCCGTCACCGCAGGACTTTCGCCGCCCAGTCTATTGAGGAACTAAAAGCCTGCCTCGACGGCCTGGACGACGCTGCGCTGCAGGCTCCGGACAGCCCCAAGCCCGTGGTGCTTCTCTTCGCCGGCCAGACGGGGCATCGCGTCCGGCTCAGCGAAGAAGCATGGCGCAGCTCGGTCCTGCTCCAGCACCACCTGGCTCGCTGCGACCGGGCCCTGCAAGCTGCAGGCCTGCACAGCCTCTTCCCGCGCATTTTCGGCACGGAGCCGATAGAAGACCTGGCCGACCTCCACTGCATGCTGTTCGCGCTGCAGTATGCATCCGCACGGTCGTGGCTCGATGCCGGGCTGCAGGTCAAGAAGCTGGTTGGCCACAGTCTCGGACAGCTGACGGCTCTCTGCGTCGCCGGCGCGCTCAGCCTCGACGACGCCGTGAAGATGATCTCGGGCCGCGCGGCTTTGATTCAACGCCGCTGGGGCGCCGAGCGCGGCTGCATGCTCAGCGTGGCTGCCGACGCCGCCACGGTGCAGGCACTGGCCGCCCAGTCGCACAGCAGCATCGAAGTTGCCTGCTACAATTCCCCCTCCGACCACGTCGTCGTCGGGCCCGACGCAGCCGTCGCCGCCTTCGAGGAGGCCGCGCGCTCCAGTGGTCACTGCGTCAAGCGACTGGCTATCACGCACGGTTTTCACTCCCAGATGGTGGACTCCATCATGGACGACTACCGAGCGCTACTCCAGGGCCTCGAATTCCTCCCTGCAGCCATTCCGATCGAGGCCTGCTCCAAGACTGATGGCAGCAGCTGGGCCACCGTCACGCCGGATATGGTGGCACAACAGTCCCGGGACCCCGTGTATTTTGCTGACGCCATCGCCCGGGTCGACGAAGAGCTTGGCTCGTGCATCTGGCTGGAGGCTGGCTCTGGATCCGCCGCCGTGAGCATGGCTCGCCGCACCCTCGCCAAGTCCGGAAGCCCCTCGTCTCATCGTTTCTACACCGCGGGGCTGCACGGCCCGGAGCCTACACAGTCGCTGGCAGACACGACTCTCGGCCTCTGGAACGAGGGAGTTCGGGTGCAGTTCTGGCCGTTCCATCCCTCCCAAAGAAGCTGCTTTGCGTCCTTGGAGCTGCCTTCGTACCAGTTCCAAAAGACGCATCACTGGCTCGAGTACATCCACAGGCATGAGGAGCTCACCAGACCGAACTGCCAGGAGCAGCCGCAGGAAAGCCCGAAACTGCTGTCGTTTTCTGGATATGGCGATGCCCAGACGGCAGAATTCACCATCAACCAGCACAGCGACGAATACTCAGCCTTGGTCCGCGGAAGAACCGTCCTCGGCCACACTCTGAGCCCTGCATCGACGTGGTTGGAGTCAGCCGCGCGTGCCATAGCCATCCTCTCCGGAAGCCCCGCAAACCTTTCGTTGGAGGTGGAGCAGCTCAAGCTGCACGCGCCCTTTGGCCTTGACCCGAGACGCCGGCTTCGCCTGACGCTCCAGAAGCACTCACACTGTAGCTGGAAATTCGCCGTGAGCAGCAACGCCCTAGACGACGACGAACATGTTAGACTTCAAGCCTCGGGCATCATCAAACTGCCGGAGCCAGGTCGTGCCCCCACCGTCGAACCGCACCGGCAGCTGATCCTCCGCCTGGTGGACTATGAGCGATGCCTGCGCCTGCGCCAGGATCCCGAGGCATCGGCTGTACACGGTGCATTCGTCAAGAAGGTCTTGGGCCGAGTCGCCATCTACAGTGACGCCTACTTTGGAATCCAATCCGTCACTTCGAGAGGCCTCGAGGCTGTGGGTGACGTTACCATGCCCGAGATCGCTTCCCAGGGCTATGCAGGCACAGCGCTCAATCCACCAACCTTTGACAACTTCCTTCTTGTGGCAGAACTCCATGCCGGCGTTTTGGGCGCCTGTCAAAGCGACAAAATATACATCTGCAACGGCATTGACGCCATCATTCCACAAGCCGGTTGTGGAGACCAAGAAGAATCGGCGTCGCAAGGACCGTGGACAGTCTACTCAAAATTGAATCCGAAAAGTGACGCGACTGTTCTGAGCGACATATTTGTGTTCAATGCACGCCAAAAGACACTCTTCCTAGCAATCCTGGGTGCAAGCTTCTCTGCGGTTCCTGAGACCTCTTTGAAAAAAGCGCTGGAAGCCATGAATGGAAACGAAAAGAAGCTAATGGGTACTGTGGACGTGTGCTCGTCTTTTGTAGACCCGGAGGCCCTGCCGACTACGCCGAAACCCCGGGCACAAGAAAGGTCAAGCAGCCTGGCTTTCGAAGTGCACGCCACCGTCAAGGCCCTTCTCCATGAAGTAACTGGAGTCTCATGTGAAGGCACCGACCAAACGACTTGCCTCAGTGATCTTGGGGTGGATTCACTGAGTGCCATCGAACTTCAAGCGAGGATCAAAGACACCTTCTCAGCCGAGATCCCCGTGCGGCAATACTTCGACCAAGATAAGAGTTTTGACAGTCTATGCCAGGAAATCTGCTCGACATTACATCCTCGGCTCGCTGTTGTGTCTCCGGTCCCACAACTCTGCTTGAGCGAAGCTGAGGACTCGTCCGGACCTCCTACAACTCCAGCAAGTGTTGAGACATTCGACCAAGAGCTGATTGCTGTCAGGTTGTCGAACCTACTCGCAGAGCACCTAAATTGTCCGGACGGAATCTCTCAGGACATGCCTCTTGGGGATATGGGAATGGACTCACTGGTCGCCATCCAGCTCAAATCGGATATGGAGAGCATGTTCGGGAAGAGGCCAAAACTGCTCGAAATAGACGAAAGGTGCACCTTCTCAGACCTCCTCGACATTATTGGCCGTGAAGACACAACAGGGCAGCTGACACGTGGCCTGGCGACCACCACGATGACCAACTCAAAAGCGATTGTGTCAGCCCACCGGAACCACTACTCTACCTCCATCGACTCCAACACGGGCAGCCCCAGTGTTTCTTCAGAACCACACTTCATCCTACAAGCCTTGGCTGAGTTCGGGCACATCAAAAAGAACTACGTGCAGTTCGCCCGGCAGACGGGATGGGCAGGATTCTTCTCAGACGTGCACCCTGCGCAGGACTCCCTCGCGCTGGCCTACGTTTCCGAAGGCTTCAGCGCTTTGGGTTGTGACCTCCACGCCCTCCCCGCCGGCGCCGTCCTCCCGCCCATCCCCCATCTCCCCAAGCACGCCAGGCTCGTTTCCGTATTGCTCGATTTCGTTTGCGACGCCGGCCTGGCTATCCGCTCTGGCGACGGCAGCAGCGGCGGCTCCTCACTGGTCCGCACCGCCGTCCCAGCTCCATCCGCGACAGCAGCATCACTGCAAGCCGCCATCCTCGCGGCGTTCCCACGGTACACCCCGGAGCACTCACTGCTCGCCGTGACTGGCCCCCGTCTCGCGGCGTGTCTGACGGGCGCGGCCGACGCACTACAGCTGCTGTTCGACAGTGCGCAAGCGCGCGCACTGCTCGAGGACGTGTACGTCTCGTCGCCCCTTTTTGCGACGGGCACGGCCATGCTGCGCGCCTTCCTGCAGCGGGTGCTGCAGAACCGCAAACAACAACAACAGCGAACACAGCAAAGCGAACAGCAGCAGCAGCAGCAGCAGCAGCCTCTCCGCATCCTCGAGGTAGGCGCCGGGACGGGTGGCACGACGCACGCCCTGCTGGAGGAACTGCTGCTGGCCTCGTCGTCGTCGTCGTCGTCGTCGCCGTCTTCAGGGGAGGAGGAGCCGCCGAGCTTCTGCTACGTCTTCACCGACATCTCCGCCGCTCTGGTCAGCGCGTCCAAGCGCAGGTTCCAGGCGCGGTACGGCGCGTCGGTGGTGGAGCGGCACATGGACTTCTCGGTGCTTGACATCGAGGCCGAGACGCTCCCCGCGCACCTGCTCGCCGCATGCGACCTCGTCGTCTCCTCCAACTGTATCCACGCGACGCGCTCGCTGCCGCATTCGTGCAGAAACTTGTACCGACTGCTGCGTCCCGGAGGGGGGACACTGTGCCTGCTCGAGCTGACGCGACCACTGAGATGGCTGGACTGCGTCTTCGGCCTGCTCGACGGGTGGTGGCGCTTCGACGATGCGCGGGACTATGTACTCGCTAATGAAGAGCACTGGCGTACGCAGTTGCTGGAAGCTGGGTTCGGGAGGGTCGAGTGGAGCGGGAGCGGGAACTGTATAGAGGAGAAGGTTTTCAGGTTGATTTTAGGTGCTAAGATATAGATATATTATAGGGTTAGGTCTATAAAATTTAACTTCCTTCTAATCTAATCTAGTATAAGAGTTCTATCGTATTTCTAGTAGAAATACGGTTAGAGAATCGTATATATCTAGACGATATTAGAGTAAAAAGTATAATATATAACGACGAGATAGAAGAACTTATTTAAGCTTTATAAATCGTCGTTAATAAAGACTTTAAAGATAAAAATATTTAAATCTACGTAAATAACTAGACTACGGTTTATAAACTTTCTAAATCTACGTAAATAACTAGACTACGGTTTATAAACTTTCTACGCTAGCAAACTCGCTAAAATAGTCTTAACTTAATAAAATAATTTTACTAGCTAATAAGCTAGCTACTTAAAGAAACTAAATTACTTCTTCTATTAAGTAGAAATATAAAAACCTCTACGTAGCGCGCTTCGGCGCCGTCTCTAATAGCTAGCGGCTTAAGAGAGATGATAAACTAAATAAATAAATAAATAAATATCTAGACGAAACGGCTACTAGTGTTTCTAACGTTAATTTAGAATTAAATCTCGATTGGAAACATGCCCGTGGATTACTGTTGTATAACAACGCAAGTCTTACAATAGAATGGTGAAACTACAAGCAAATTACCAGCCGCCCATACCAGAACCTGTGAGACAAAACAATGGGTATGCGAACAGGAGCTAAAACGCCGATAGATTACACAGCAGCACATTCAAAATGTTGAACTCGTGCAAGATTCCCCGCTTTTGACTCAAACGGTGCCCCGTCGTAATTGTTGCGTATCTCCGGTCGAGACAAGACGCGAAGATGTAGCAGCACTTTGTAGGTCTGGTGCTTGAGGTGAAAGATGATTTTGAGACTGTAGCGGCAGCACTGGCCGTATTCTCCGTGTGGACAAGCCTCCTTCAGCACCAAGGCCAGAGGAAGGATCCCTACTGACGCTAGCCGCTCTCGATCGCTGTTCGCGCATACTACGGGTGCCATCGTTGTCTGCATCCCAGTTTCTCATAATCCGAAGCAGCTGATCGTTTCGTTCCAACTCCCCTGGAACCTGAGGATATTGGCGCGCGTTTCCTTCTCTGAACTCGGAATCGTCAAACGTTTCATGCGGTGTGTTACTGAAGTAGCTCCCGAATGCATTCAACGCGTCAGCCACTTTGCGTCGATGGCCTTGGTATGCATCGCTTGCTCTTCTATCACTTGTAGGTGGCACTGCATCATCGGAATGTTGGCGGGCAAAGTGGGCAGGAGCCGGGGCGGCGATAGAGATGGACGGCACTTGGGTTAGTTGTGTACCGTAATCGCCACCTTCCAACAAGCGATCAGAGTCCTGCCCAGCTGTCGTTGTCTTTGCTCGCTGTTCCAGATATTTTGCGAGATAAACGTACAAGGATCCATAGGCAGCGAGACCGGTGCCAACAATGGGTGCCCATTGACCTAAACATCGTCGGAGGACATTTTATTAGCCATCTGCAAATTCCATGAACAAGGGTTACGGCCTACCTATACTGGCTATGGGTTCCGTCTGATACCTGACTTGGGCGCTGAAAAAATTCCACTCGCCAACGATGATGATAGCTAATACCGCAGAGCCGAAAACCAGAAACTCGACACCAACCAGGAATTTCCTAATCTTCTCATTGACCGTCTTCATCTCATGAACAGTGGCACCGTTTATGCCTTTGAACCGCTCACTATCATTCCCCTCACCGAAGCGGGTGTCCCAATTCATCTGGAGAATCTTGTACCAAATCCACATTAAGGAAAGAACGGCGGGGATGCAGCATGCAGCTGCGAGAAGCATAGCTGTACCGAACGTGATCTTGTCTGGCGCGGGAATCACAAATATCTCATTGGCTGAGCCGTCGCGCAGGGGAGAGTGGGGACCTCTCTCCACAGAGCAAGTGAGGTTACATTTGGGATCATCGTTATAAGGAAAGTTGGCAGCGTGAGGAGATATCGGGTTTCCACGGTCGTCATGCAGGCAGTTGGACGGTTGGGCTCTGTAGAACTCAACCGTCAGGCTTAGCAACCCTTTGGAGACATGTAAGTCAATACCAGATGTTGGTGAAACTGACTTAAACGGTACTCACCAGCTAGAATAAGGCCAGTCCATAAGAAAATGCTGTTTCGCCCAGGGGCTTTGAAGTACGTCTCAGAGTTCCTGACGGTGACCTGAGCGGCCAAGATGCCTATTGAGCAGAGCTGAAAAGCCCCGTAGACATCCATATCAACAGCACCTTAGAGATAGATGTGTCAGCGATGAATCCACATGGCCTTGGTAAACTTACCATCGACATGTACTGCTGCCAGCACAATGCCATGAATGGCAGCAACGGCAGGGAATAGTAATGCGGCTGCCAGGCAAACATCTTTCAGCCATGCAGTTCTTCGAGCAAGTACACAGACTGCTACCAGAACATAGTATCTAGAACGACAAGAGATGTCAGATTAGGCACTTAGGCTCAGAAAGTGAACTCACAACATCCTCGAACCCGGTCCATACTGCCCTGATACTGGCCAGGCACATATGACCTGTAGAGCATCACTGGTAGAATTTGCGGCTGGGTGCGACGAATTAACAGCAATGGCAGGGTCTCGAGTAACGGGAGTGGTTAGTAGCAGGGGCGAGGGCAGAGGCGGCATAGCTCTTCGTCCGTCTCACGTTTGGAGTCGAGTACAGATGCTAAAAGCCTCAGTAACGCGAGTCAGCCCTTACAGGGGCGTAAGTGTTGTCTGATTTGTTCTTTTGTCTGCTTGATGGTCCGATGTATCCACTGTGGGTCCTAATAAAGAGCGGTCAGTGGATTTGGCATCGGCTTGCTCAGGTTGAAATAAGCATCAAAAGCAGCCTTGCCATGGCTGACGCAGAGCTGATGAGGCTTAGCTGGTAGCACCAAGTGGTTGTCAGGGCATATGAAGAAAGCGATTCGTTTCCTCGTTTTGGGAAGCTGCTCGTGTGCTCCGCGCATGGACTGTCCAAGCCAATCATCGATGTTCAAGCCAGCCATCAGCTTCCAGCCCAATGCTAAGCTTACTTATGTTTGGGATACTGTGTCTAGCTTATGCGGCTCAATTATTGTAAAGAGCATTTCCGTATGTTGATGGTATTTATTGTATGTTCGTATCGAGATTTGAGACAAATTTAAATTTTTTTGGCCTTTCTGCTTTTACAGTAGACTTGGAGGATCGTTTGTAACGGGTACAAACCTCGCACCAGTGAGTTATTTTATTATGCATGCATGATGGATAAGTTCACCATTCGCTCTTCGCGGCTGCGTCCGCATATTTGACGAAACCTTGATGCAGCCCCGCATTACATCGGCGATGGCCGCCGGGAAAACTAGCGAATTACATGGGCTCCGGTTGGTTACACTGCATAACGAGGTGTTGTGATCAATACATGGCCTAGCGATAGCGCTTACAGCGCCCGGTGAGGGAGGCGGCAGCAGATCAAATACGACTCTGGGTTGTCACCATAAATACCAAGGCGTCGAGGCTGCAAGGCGCGCGATTAGGCCTTCACACATGTCTTCCCTGTGCGATAGGGCTCAACCCAGCCCCGCAATGCCGAGCCGACACACCAGCCGACGGAACCCATAAGCAGTGCCTGCCTCATCCTATTCTTTACCGCCACTCTTATCATGCGTTATTCATGACGCATGGTACATGGGATGCACTACTCTAGAGTGTCATTTTGAGCCTCCTTGCATCTCAGCAGCCAGCCATAAGACGACGCTGCTGCGACCACTTGCTGAAGCTATCGAGGTTTTTTGCCTCCTCTCTGTTACACATCGACTCCAAAATGGCAGAAGATCTGGATACCAGTCGCATAAGGAATTGGAGATCAATCGTCACGCTCATAGTTTTCGTCATTACTAGTATGTACACCAGAAGTCTGCGAAATGTTACTTTGTTAACTGTCTTCCTCTTGAATAGATATCATTGTCGTTTTTCCGTTTTCGCTCCCGGTTTATATCCCTCGGCTACTTTCAGATACAATTCTGAACATCCTCAGTGCTTTAAAAATAATAGCTCCAAGGAAAAAGAGCTCACACGATGCTCCAATAAGCAAACCTGGATTGTTTGTAAAAGTCCAATTGCCCTTCAACTTCGTAACAGCACCACTGATAGCAGATCTATTCTTGCTTGCTATCAAGGCTATCGGCCGACAAGAAGTTCACGACGGTACTATCGGGGCAAACAACATCTCTCCAATCGACATTATGCTCTTCTTTTTGTCGCTGGCATACATCGCCATCTCAATCGACGCATCCGGCTTGATTAGGTACTTGGCATTTAGGGTGCTTCAATGGGGAGGAGATGTTGGGCACAAACTTTTCTTCTACCTCTATGCATTCTTCTTCGGCCTGGCTAGCTTCATCGGAAACGATCCCATCATACTTTCGGGCACAGCGTTTCTCGCCTACATGACCCGGGTTTCAAGCAACATCAAGCACCCAAGGGCGTGGATTTTCAGCCAATTCGCCGTGGCCAACATTGCCTCAGCAATCCTCGTCTCGTCCAATCCGACGAATCTCGTGCTGGCGGGTGCTTTCAACATCAAGTTTATTGACTACACGGCGAACATGATAGTTCCCGTCACTGTTACGGGCATCGTTCTCTTCCCTTTCTTACTTTACATCATCTTCGCGAATGAGAGTCTCATTCCCCCAAAGATCAAGATGCACGAGCTCCCGCCAGAAGCGAAAGACAAGAAGCCTGTGAATCCGAACATCCCTCATGCGAAAGGAATGGCGGAGGAGCAAGAGGACGATCCCGAGAACGAAGAAACGGGGAAACGCCTCTCTCTCGAGGAGATCATGAACCCTTTCATAGACAAAGGAGGCGCAGCGTTCGGAGCTGTCATCATGGCCGCCACACTTATCACGCTCCTGGCTCTCGACGCTGCGAGTTCCAGAACTGGGAAACACGCTGTCTTCTGGGTTACTTTGCCCGCCGCATTCGTCATGTTCTGCTGGGATATCGCGTTCGGATGGTGGCATCGTGAGGAGACACGCTATATCGCTCGCAAGGGTCGTGAGGAGGTTGAACACGCTCACAGCGAAAGAGAAAGGAAAGAGAAGGACACGCAAGAACATCAAGATGGTACCACAGCATGCAAACCTGATTCAGCCGAGGCGATTTCGCGAGAAGTTCAAAGACGAAGCCAAGGCCGTGCTGTTGATTGTATTCATGACATTGAAAAGGGAGAGAATGCTATTGAGATGGTTCCTCAAGCGGCTGATAAGCTACAAGATGGCCAGCCGAAAGATGGTATTCAAGTTGAAGAGCGAGAAGCAAAGTCTGGATCATCCTCGGAGGCGTCATCAGGAACAACATTAGTGGAACAAACAGACGAGGGGAAGCTGCCGGCGGACATCGAAGACCTAATCAAACACAAAGTGACACCTCGGCCGTGTGAGCAGACAGATAAGGATAAGCGCCCGGTGGAAATGGAAGAGCAAGGCAAACACGAGGTGATATCTGGACTGTGTGAGCAGGAGCAGGGACCGCAAACTCTCGTCTCCCTCATCGCGGATACGTACAGGTGGTCTCAGGAGACCTTTCCCACAGCCACAGCTGTTTTGGGGCACCTGCCATTCGCACTCGTGCCCTTCGCATTCTCCATGTTTGTTCTCGTTCAAGCCTTGGTCACCAAAGGCTGGGTTCCAGTATTCGCATACGGCTGGTACCATTGGGTGAGCAAGACGAGCACGATGGGAGCCATTGGCGGCATGGGTTTACTTTCAGTCATCTTATGCAATGTAAGTGTCTATATTTGGGCTTGCGTATGGCTGACTGACTCGTCATGCTGTTATTTAGTTTGCAGGCACAAACATCGGTGCTACCATCCTTCTGTCCCGCGTAATTCAGGCATGGCAAGAGATCCACCGCGCGGAAGGCGTTGCCCTCAGCAATCGAACATTCTGGGCAACAGTGTACAGCATGGCTATCGGCGTTAACTACGGTGCGTTCAGTGCAGCCTTCAGCGCGTCTCTTGCTGGGCTTTTGTGGCGGGACATTCTTGCCAGGAAACACATTCATGCGAAAAGTCTCGACTTTGCCCGTGTGAATCTCCCTATCATTGCGATCTGTATGGTAGTCGGTTGTGGCGTCCTCGCTGGTGAGGTCTATATCATGAGGGATGAATCTCCTTACGATTCATCATGATCATCTGTTAGAAATCTACTATTTTTACTTGTGGGGAGCAATTCCAGACATAGACGCCGCTTCATCCGCTTTAGTACTTCACTCTACCTCTTTTCTTTTCTTTTTTTACTTTTCATGCTACATAGACGGCCCGTGCGTATCATGCAGAATCTGTAGCATTACTAATGACGAGAGGTAGCACAATCGCTGCAATGCAGTTGAGGGATTGGGAACGAGCGGGGTTGCGGGGCATCGCGAAACCCCCGAAAAAAGCCAAGATTTTTCTCAGCCTTGTGCTGCGCTCTTACTTTGGTGCCTCATATTCATCTTATCAACCCTTGCGTTTTTTACTCCTCCCTCGCCGCTCTGCTGACTGCCATGTGGTGGCACTGCACAGGAGTGTGTGTGTGACCAAACACGCGGGGCTGGCGACTGTTGCCGAAGCAGGGCTCTCAATACAACCTGACCACATGCCCAGGCGCAGTCATGCGGCTTACTGTCTCGCAGTGCCCGATTGCGAGGCTGCTCTGTCTTACACACGACTAGTATGTTGGTGGATGGTATAGACTGAGCCGCGGGACGTATACTATCCAGCAAGACGTGCGAAGCTCAAAGCGTTTAAAGTGTGGGGAAGCACGTCGACTGTGTACTCAAAACAAGCTCCCATCTAGTGAGCAAAGCTGTACAAGTGCGTGTCGGCTCAGGAATGGCGCAGGCAACTGAGGAGCAGGCTGGCAGGCATTGCTTATCGATTAGACCACAGAGTCGCGTTTCCCACCCCCGTTATTACCCGATTAGGCTTAATGTAGTTTGCCATCAATAGGTGCACACTACTGCCGGCTAAATCTACGAATCGCATCCTTCCTCCCCTTCACAGACTCATAAGCTTCTTTCCTATGAACATGCATTCCGACGCGTACATGTTAACCCCAACTATGCAAATCCTCCAAGACTAGCGAGTGAGCTGTAGCCGCTGCATTTCAAGGTGTCGAATCCCCCTCTAATCTGTTAGACGACATAAGACGGCGTTCCATAATTGGGATATTCTGTTCGCATTTTGGTTGGGCCTGCAGGCTTCGCGCCTACGCAAAGGAGGACGTAAGTAACACCACGTACACTGGCTACATCGTCTGGTCGGAGGGTATTCAGCCACTTACCGACAAGCAGGCGACTCTCAGCATGGGCGGCTCAGAGTCATTCGTCAGTGATGCGGTGCGTCTGGCCACCAGGAATTGTGCGAACTGCCCTCGTCATCCCGAAAAGAACCACCCGGAAATTGCTCCCACTTTCCAGGTGTTTCGCCTTTAAGACGGCCGTAGCAACGGTTTACACAATAGAAACATTCTGTACGATCCCAGAAATGTGGAAACTCGGTCGGGAAGGTGGAATCAACAGGCGGTGGTGAGTCACGAAAAACAAATACGAAAGAGAAAGAGAATCCGACGGGCCTCATGGTTTCCGTCGTTGCAAGCCTCATTAGGACCCAATGTTTCATTCCAAGCAAGATGACTAAATCAGTACACAGACGCTTACTCCAACGCAAGACCGTCGCTTTCGTGTTGAACTCCGCTTTAGGAAACGTTACCGCACCAGGGTCGACGATCGAGCCGTCCGCGCGGGGTCCGATATCGAGCAGCAGATTCCCATTCTTCGACACCATATCAACGAGCGACGCCACGACCGTCGACGCATTCATATACGCGTCGTCCGCTGTGGCGCGGTTGTACCCGTAGCTGTACGGATCCATGCCCTGGTTGCTCACCAATAAATGGATTTTAAAAAGTGCCGAACCGAAGTCGGAGAGAGAAAACCGGTGCCATAATCCGGAGAAGTCTAATCTTCACCGATGAAAATCGCCGATTGTGGGACAGGAAGAGTGAGGGGATCGATCGAGCCCGGCTATTTGAATAGCCGCCTGGTTAGGCCAGCAGCTTCTCTCCAGCGATCCATGACAGAACATCAAAGTATATCCATTGACGTATCCCGAGGTTTGACGAACAAGTACTACTTACCAGGTAAGCTTACGTGCGTTTGGCATAACACGTTCAAAGGATGGCAGGCATTGCAGTGTTCAGGCGACCACAATAATACGGCCGTAATCACCTTCGGCCGTCCGGCGTAACCGCAGAACTCGGGAAAAAAAAGCTGACACGACTAGGATGGAATCCTCCTGCATCTGCTCTTGCATTTGGATTTCTTGTTCGCGGCATAATCTCTCCGTGCTCCAGCTATCGCACGTCTGGATTACTGATCAAGAATTTCTCCAAATAGGGGCCGCAGACATTTGACCTTGCCCCACATACGATTACATTTCTCCTTCCAGAAGGCCACACCGTTCGGCCATCTGATGACCCGGCTCGCTTGAATAAAGATTCAAGGTGAACGTCACCAAAGGATGGTGGTGGGAACAGTTTGGAGTGACCGCTACGGCCTGTCATCATGATGCAGATATCTGTTTCAATTTGTTCTCGAGTTTTCCAGACCCTGGCTTATACTACTAGGAGTGTGCATACTATAGGAGGGAGTTCCTCAGCGTGGCATTGCCATATTTCTCGAATTCCTCTAACTGCTATAGGGGAAAAGGCCTTTGGATAGGCAAGGTCACTACAGTCGCGGGCCTCATTTCCCAACCAGCATTTCCTTATTCTTCCCACTTGTCCAACAAAACGTCTTAAGAAAAGGCATAGTTTTGACTGCAAACAACTTTAACAACCACAAGTATTGCAGGTCTCTATCCTAATATTCAAGTCTATGGTCCCTGCAAACTCAGGCTGAAAGAGGTTTTGCTACATGATTCTGTCTATCCTCCGACTGGTACAGTAGTTAGATTCAGCTAATCCGTTCCTCAGCCCCTGTCCGCGTTGGTAGTGCTAACGGCAAACCCAGAAAATACTGGTCTATTGAGATCACAGCGGTCCCAATAAACCATGATCCGGAATGTGCCCCTGTCTTTGTGTCGACGGCTTTCAGTCAATATACTCAGCACAAATCAGCGACCCTCGAAGGTCCATGACTTGAGCTATGGTTACGTTGGGGAGAAGATTCGACGTCCAAAGGTTGTGGTTCAAAGTTGTCATGTTGCCTTCATCTCCATCGTAGTCCAGAAACTCCGGGCCAGGGTAATCCAAACCCATCGCTGTGATGAACTCGTCTGAAGCCACGTTCTGACCGGTCATCTCGACAAGACGATTCTCCAAGTCTACCATCTGCCACCTCCACCACAGACGATCGAGATTTGTGTGGTGCAGGTAGAACAGGGGATCGCCAGGGCTGGAGACTACATCCAGCATCTAGACCGGAATCGTTAGCATCGAGCATCTCTGGTAAAATGGAGCCGGTAGCTTACGGTGCCTCCAACGCCGAAGTGGCCTGCCAAATGAGGATTGGTACCCCAGCAATTCCAAGAATCCGCGTAAGTGTCAATCGCCTGGCACTCGTCGACGTAGGTGCTGTTGGCAAGATTGAACTCGGATTGATTCAAGTCGCGCGTCAAGCACAGATTGGCGTCGGTGCTGGTCAAATTGAGATGGATCGTGAGATTCACGAATGGTCCATCAGTCACGCAGCCATTTGCGTCGACGTTGCCACTCCCGAAGCCTGTCACCGTGTCGAATACGGCGGACTCGTTGAGCGGCCCAGCCTCCGCATCCTCGAGCTCATTCCAGTAGGGCTGCGAGCCGTTGTAACCACACTCAGTCTGGAGGTAGATTTCATGAACTCGCACTGTCGGAGTTTTGTGTTAGTCAATCTGCTAATCCCTGTATTTCTGGCCACGTACTGTACAGCCGGTGCCACGGAAGGAAAGATCCAGTGTTGTGGATGACATTTGCCTGATTGATGTGTGTGTACATCAGATCGCCCCAAAGATTTTTCGAGCCCGTGACATTGAGCTTGGATGGCTTGTTCATCAGACACAGCTCAGCATCAATGTACGACTTCTTCTCAGCATCGGACAGCGATGTCCTGGAGGACTGGTGAGTCACTTTTCAAAACAGGGGACTGCAAACTTTGGATGCTTACCATGACTTCCTCTGGTTAAGGGCCGTACATTCTGGTGCTTGCTTGACAGGTACACTGGCCTGAATGGAAGGAAGCACCAGAGAGGACAGAGCCAGAGCCGCCAGGAACGGGGAAACCATGTTGTCGTTGGAAAATTGACTGAGTGTTTGATTCTGAAGACTGCAAGGCAGAGAGAAGCAGCTTTATATGCGTGTTGCTACAATGCCATTTCAAACGAGATGAAAGAGTTCGCAGCAGCCTTCTACACAAATGGTAGCCGCGAGGAAGTTTCAGTGGCCATTCTCCTTCCGGATATTTTTGCCGAAAGATAGCACCTACAAGGGACACACGATGAGAACAGGTACTCTTTGGCGAGCGCAGCGGGGCAATGGGGACTTAGTCAGGGAGCCAGATCGATCTGATTAGATTGACCGCTCCGGCTGCCGCTGTGGGGCTTTGCGACTGTCGAATCAGGATTAAAAGCGCGCTAGTACCGATACCGGCTCCAGTCTAACAGCCTCTATCAAAGGAGTCTACTCCACCCTAATGGATACGCGACGCTCTGAGCCATTATTTTTCGGCCGCATAATGCAGGCACCACACTGTAAGCACGGTGCGCTGCGTGAAAATCACGCAGTCACTAGGCTTTCCATGTCTTAGTAGTTTCAAACCTTTCACTACGCGCGGGAGATGTCCTTCGAACGCAATTTCCGTCTCGCCTCACATATTGATGGTGACGCGGCATAGCGAGTAGTTACCATTTGATGTCATCTTATAAGTCCATAAATACAACAAGGTCTAGGTTCAAAGCTCATCATTCTCCAACACGCTTGTCTCTCAGTCTCTAAGCTCTCTCTTTCTTCTTCCACCCTCTCTCAATAATGCACCCTGAACTCAGTACTGGATTGGCTGCTCTCAGCCTGCTGAATCTCGTTGGGGCCGTACCGTCCTGCCAGTCTGGGCAGTGGGAAGACCTTGCTTCCATTCCAACCCCCCGCCAAGAGCACGGCACCACTGCTATCGGCAACACAACCATTGCCATCCTCGGTGGCATCGTTCCCACAAATGGCTCGACAACCACGACCGACCTCCTTCAGCTTTACGACATCGATTCCAACACCTGGAAAACCGTGTCTCCAGCCCCTTACAAAGTCAACCACCCCAACATTGCCGCAGTGCATGACAAGTTGTACCTTCTCGGTGGCTTGGCCCCTGGCCCTGTCTCTACTGACGTGACCATGAACTGGGTGGCTTCCAAGCTCTGCTACGCATACGATGTCGAGACGGACACCTGGACCCAGCTGGCTTCCATGCCGAGCGGCATGGAGAGAGGAAGCGCCATCGTCGGGGTACAGGGCGAGATGATCTACCTTGCTGGAGGGATGACGGTGCTCATGACGGGATACCAGGACGCGGTCGACTCCGTCATATCCTTCAACACGACATCTGGCAAGTGGCAGAGGCTCGTAGTAGCCGCCGCGGAGCTGCCCGAAAGCCGCCAGCACGGAGCCGGCTCCGTCATCGGCGATACTTTCTACGTTGTGGGTGGCAGGCGGTACAACCAGACCAACTACCGTGACACGGTTTTCAAGCTCGACTTGGCCAACCAGGAGGCTGGCTGGGAGACAAGCACGGGTCACATGCCAACGGCCCGAGGAGGTATCAACGGAGGTGCTGTTGGAAGCACGTTCTACGTCTTTGGTGGCGAGGGCAATCCCGACTCTACCACTGGAGTGTTCAATCAGACTGAAGCATTCGACACGGTGGCGCAAGCGTGGACTGAGCTGGAGACCATGCAGGTACCCCGTCACGGGACTCAAGCAGCTGCGGCAAACGGCCGGATTTACATCCCTGGAGGTGGCCTTCAACAGGACGGGAAAGTGGTCACCGTGGATGGAGTCACTACTTATCAGAATCCGACGGCGCATTTCGATGCCTACTGTGCTTAGTGTCCCACCGGAATCTTTGAAGTGGGGGCGGGAAATCCGGGTTGCTGGCGAAATTGAATACTCCCAGCGTATGACTTGTATAGTAAATTCCTACCTGCTCAATTGGTAACGACAACAACGTTTCGGAAGCCATGCCGCTTCCAAATTTCTTTCGGCCGAAAGATAGCTTACAGGGTACACGCGATAAGAAGGAGTACTGGGTTGCAAGTGCAGTGGGGTAATGGAGACGTAAGGAGAGAGCAACCTTAGATTCATCTGATTACATTATGCCAAATGCGTGAAAGTACCGATCCCGGCCTGCGCCCGGCATATTCTATCAACCGATGCTTTCCCCACAGTATAGTTGCACGTGTGGTGAACCAGCTCGAGCCTCCCCAACAACGCCAAGTCAATTTGCGTATGTTTTGTCCAAATAAGCAAGTGCTAAAAACTGGTATTGATTCTAATGACCAAATGGCCCCATGATCCACCTTCGACCTTCAGGCTTGACCACAGAATTCGGGGAAAAAGACCGCAAGACGAGCACACATCCTGCTGTCTTTATGAGCTTTGACTGCGCTTTACTGTCCGTACCTTAATGTTCCCACGTTCTCAGGCCGCTGCGCAACTAAGCTCGCGATCGAGAACTCGCTTTGCCTAGCCATGGGGTCAGTCTTTACATTTGTCAGAGTCTATGTGAACTCACATATTGAATAACATCATGTCCCATCAGATAGGGATCATGTAATGGACTGTTTATATCAGGCGGTTCATCGATATGCTCTCCCTTCCATACATTCTTGTCCGGTTCATAGCTCCGCACCTGCAATCGCATTTTCTCATCGCGCTCCTGCTGTTTAGGGCCATCGGGAAGGTGAAACATCAACTGCCGAGCAGCGGAGCGAGCGGCAACAGACTCGGCACGTGGCTTCCGAATCATCTCGAAGACGCGCAGGAGCTCCATCAGATCGGCACCGTCGCGGGAAAGGCACTCGGCGAGAGCACCAGCATCTTCGACACACTGTGAGGCGCCTTGGGCTGCGAATGGAACCATAGCATGCGCTGCATCCCCCAGGAGAATGACACGTCCGCTCTTACTGATCCATGTCGGCAGAGGAGGAACTTCTGAGATGCGCCACAGGTAGCCTTCCTGAGTCGGCGCGTGCGACAATAATTTCGTGATCGTGGGCTCGAAATCGTGAAACAATTCTTTGATCTGATCAAAACTCTGTCCTTCGTCCTGAGTGTATGCATCGTGGTTGGCATGGTCAACGATAAGCGTCATGTTGTACGCGTCCTGATCCGGAACCGTTGCTGCTGTGATGGAACGGCTGGGACCGAACCAGAAGTTTAAATCCCCGAGACACGGCTGGAGTTCTGGATCTTGCTGAAGGATCGGAATTGGTATGTTCACCATCCAGGCGCTCAATTTGTAGACGGCCTTTCCCTGGGTTTGAGGTAGGATGCATTTTCGTGTAATAGAGCCAATACCTAAACAAGCAAATTAGTTCATCCGCAACACTTCTGAAGCAGCCGTAATGGCGGACTCCAAGAAAGGGAAGGATGCTGCTCCCGAGTTGGACGTACCATCAGCACCAATTATGATATCTGCTCTCAGCTCGCTCCCATCCTCCAGCATTACAGCTGGCTTTTCCTCGTCGATAGCGGCAACCTTGCAGCCAACTGTGACGTTGACGTCTGCCTTCAGAGCTTCTTGAACCAACATGGTTTGCAGGCGCTGGCGGGTGAAAGTCCAACTCTCAGTTCCAAAGGTTCTGGCATACTGGCCCACCTCTCTCTTAGAAAGTACTTCACCACTCTCGAATCTACGCCAGTTCCATGTTGCCTTTGGTTGGTGCAAATTTTTCGTAAAGGTGTCACTCAACCCGTAAGCTCGAAGGACACGCACTGCGCTTGGCTGCAATGCGATTGAAGCGCCAGCAGACTGATGGAGCGTGGGCTGTTTCTCCAAGACGGTGACATGATGACCGTGGGCCCGAAGGGTAATAGCAGCGGTAAGACCGGAAATTCCGCCTCCGATGATGACAATGTCAAATGGCATATTCGTTTTCGTACACGATAGATGAAACAAGTTACCGTTAACATGATAGTCATCAAGACTCTCAGCAGAAAGCGAATTCATATATTCTCTGAAATTAAGCTAGCAGCCACTTTGATCCGAGGCTATCCGTCGATTCCCGCATAGCCAGTAAGTTTATAACTATAATCTTAGGAGCCTCGGCTCTTCCACCTGATGCATGCAAATCTACGCGTGAAAGCATAACGCATGCAAGGGATGAATTCTTGCAACGCCATAATGTTTGGGCGCAGAGACTTAAGGAGCTTACAATCGTATATACTACGGTAAAACGAAAACTAAAGGGTATCAATATTCGATGACGGATGAGTCGGCAATGGGACGTGCCGAATTACCGCTCAAAAATAAGGTTAACCGCAGACCGAGAATGCGGTGCCAGATCGACCACTCGCTTGATGCTTTATAATAAACTTTATAGACTAGCGTAATGGCACCTTATTCAGTGGCCGTCAAAGTTCGTGCGAACCTATCATGAATAAACACCATTCCTGGGACTGGCAACATTTTAAAGGTGCTCTTTTTGTAGGCTCCACCGATCTTCAACTCACAAGTCTTTTGGCAAACAGGGAATATTGGCATGATGGGTTGATTGTGCATGCAAATTAATTCGTACTTATAACAAATATCATTTAGACAAGAATGTTTTTTGACTCAACTCGAGGATGCCGCTAGCTCACACGTCCATTGAAGTGAGACCATCATGGCCGATTTCACATGCCATGTCATATCTAAATAAGAAAGACGACATAGAACACTATAGGGCTGTGAGTCTATGAAAAAATTTACTACATCCAACATTTATATACATGGATTGGGTTCCGCTTTGCGGAACTACATCTACATGGACGACAACAGCTCGACTTGCTCCCGCATTCTCGGCCGATCGATCAGCTCCTCCATCCCAACATCAAAGCCCTCCCTCCGATACAACGTCGACAGCTGCGCAGCAGCCGCCTGATCACCCCAAACGTCGTAAAACGGCGTGTCCGGATCGAAGTCAGCGTTGCCGGCACTATCACCCAGGACGAAATCCCAAGCACGCTTCACCACCTCCTCTGCAGCGCGGCGCCGCGACTGGAGGTCACCACCAGCCTGCCCGCCTTCTACACCCACAGTCGTCTCAGTACCACTACTAGCACACGCCGCCGCCTCCAGCAGCGGAAACCTCGGCGCCGCACCCGACGGCCTAGGCAAGACATCCGCCAACACCTCCGCGCCATCCGCCCTCGTCAGCGCCTCGATCGTCTGCACCAGCAGATCCGCCACGGCCTCAGCCTGCGCCCGCGTCATCGTCGCGTCGCCGTACGTCAGATCGATAGTGACGCGCTCGCCATCCTGATCAGGGTACGACCACACCCACACATCAGCACGATCATGCGGCGGGACGACGATGTCCAATTCGCACCTCGTTCTCCCCGCCCCCGCACCAGCCGACCACTCCCCATCGTCGTCGTCGTGATCGTCGTCATGCAAGTTCTCATGCGTAACCATAGAACTAAACCGCGTCCACAGCGGCCAATCGCCATCAGTGCACCGCTCGACGATCTCGCGCAGTCCAACGTGCTCATGCGGCAGCGCAGCGGCGTACGCGGCGTGCACGCGCGCCAGCAGCGCCGCGACGGTGTCTTCGCGCGGGCGGACGCGCACGCGGACGGGGATGAGGTTGATGCACGGGCCGGGCAGCTGGTCGACACCAGGAGCGCTACTGCTGCTGCGGCCGGATACGGTGTTGCCGAAGACGACGTCCCACTCGGCGGTAGAGGAAGACGACGCAGACAGCGCGGCGAGCACGACCCCCCACGCGGCCTTCAGCACCGTCGCGAAGGTGACGCCGCGGGCCTGCAGGGCGGCCGGCGCGGCGCGGACCTCGCGCACGACGGACTGGTCGACGCGGTTGCGCGTGGGCGGCTGGCGGTGGGGGAGGATGGGCGTCATGGCCGCGCCGGCGAGTGTGTCGCGCCAGAAGCGCAGGCTGGCGTTGTCGGGCGCGGGGTGCTGCGAGTGGACGAAGGCCGAGAAGCTGCATGTAGGCCCGCGTGAGGAGGGTAGTTCGTTGTTCTCGTAGGCGGCTTTGAGGTCGCGGATCAGCAGCGGGATGCCCAGCCCGTCGTACTGGGCGTGGCTGAGGCGGAAGGCTAGCGTGTGCTGCTGCTGCGGCGGCGTCCCGTTGGCGTTGGCGTTGGCGTGGTGCTCGAGGAGGGTGAACGCGACGGTGTTGGTGGCGCCCATGCGCGTCTGGATGGCCTCGTGGCGGTCGAGCAGGTAGCTGTCCGCGTCGACGCCCTCGGGCAGCTTGACGTGGTGGAGGACGACCGGCTGCTGCATCGTGTCTTTGAGGACCACGGCCCAGGTGCGCTGCTTGTGTGCGAGGAAGGTTGTCCGCAGGATGGCGTGGCGGGCGACGAGGGCACGGCAGGCCTGCTGCATGCGCGGCACGTCGATGGCGCCGCCCTGGAAGCGGAGGAGGAGGTAGTTGAGGTAGCCGCGGTGCTGGAGCTGGTTGGAGGCGTATGTCCAGGACTGGTAGTCTGTTGCCCATGCGACGTCGGCGATTTGCTCCCGCGAGACACCCACGTGCGGAGCGACGATCTTGTCCACGAACTGGTCCATCTGCTCTTGCGGAAGCGCCGAGAACGGCACGTATTCGCGTACTTCGGGAGCACTCTCGTCTGCCGACACTGCAGCCTTGCTCATGTCGCTGAGCACGGGATTCGTGAGGATCTGAGAGACGGAGATCAATACACCTTCAGCTTTGAGGGCGTGTGCCAGGCGCATGGCAATGATTGAGTCGCCTCCCATGCCTAAGAAGCTGTCATCGACGCCAATCCGTTCAGGCTGGAGACCCAGCAGCTGCGCCCAGTGGCGTTGGATCCTCTTCTCCATGGCTGTCGTTGGCGGAGTCTTCGGCTGGCCGCTGGCCGAGGAGCCGGAGAGAACGTGGTCGGGCAAGGCTTCAACGGCTCTCACCAATTTCTTGCGGTCGAGCTTTCCGTTGGCTGTGAGAGGCAGCTCGCGCACCGCAAAATACAGCGATGGGATCATGTAGCGAGGAAGCGAACGTGACAAAGCCGCATCAACCTTCTTGAGCGAGGCCTTGAGCGCCTGCGGCAGTTCGACGATAACATCGCCCGTTCCCTCGATTGCCGATTCTCCACAGCTGGGATCGCAGATGAAGGCTGCTAGCATCTGGTGCGTGGCTCGAGATATCACGGCCACGGTGATGCGGTCCGCCCCGGGAATCTGTTGGCGCAGATGGTGCTCGACCTCGGCAGTCTCAAGCCTTTGTCCGTGTAGTTTCACCTGGCCGTCCTGCCGCCCCATGGTTCGGAGAGAGCCGTCAGCCTCGTAGCGGACGAGATCACCCGACCTGTAGACGCGTCCCGTGCGGCCCAGCTCCTTCATCCAGTCCGGCGTCCACAGGAACGACTCGTTGGTTTTTTCGGGCATGTTGAGGTAACCGTTGGCGAGCACAGGCCCCTCGATGAGAAGCTCGCCGGTGCATCCAATCGAGCAGAGCTTGTTGGGATCAGACGGGTCTGCAATCCACGTGTGAACCGCCGCCAGTCCCTTGCCCAAGTTGCGGCAGTCCGAGTCCGGTTGCAGCGCATTCAGCGTGCACAGAATGGTCGTCTCCGATGGCCCGTAGAGCTCGACAAGATGCAGCTGACCAGCCCACCGCGCCACAAGATCCTGGTTGAGGGCCTCTCCTCCACAGAGCAGCGTCTGCAGCGTTGGGACCGACGATGGGCTGAGCAGGTTGGCCACGGTGGGCGTCAGGTATGCCCAGTTGACGTTCATCTTGGTGATGTAGTCGCCCAGGTCGTCCACCCGCTCATCTTCTGACGGCATGCATATGCAGCCTCCGCTCATCAATGTAGCGAAGATGTCTCCGATGCTCATGTCGAAGTTGAAGTTTGAGAACTGCACCACGCGCGAGGTCGGACCGAGCCGGGCCATGTCTTTGTAGGCGCAGATGCTGGAGCAGAGAGCTCGGTGGGAGAGGAGCGAGCCTTTGGGTTTTCCGGTGCTGCCGGACGAAAACACCACAAACGCGGGTTGGGTCGGGTCGATGGCGTAGGGTAGCGAAGCGGCCGAGCTCTGCGGAAGTGCGCGTAGCATCTCCGCATCAATGATGACCGTCTTTTGAGCAATAGAGGCCAGTTTCTCTGCGCTCTTCGTGTCGGCCAAAACAAGTTCAGCGCTGCAGTCGGACACGATTTCCTGCAGGCGGCCTATCGGATGCGACGCGTCGAGAGGAACGCAGGCACCGCCAGCTCGCAGCACCGCTAGCTGAACGACGACGGCATAGATGGATTTGTGGAGGACCAAGGGCACCAGCATCCCGGGCGTTACTCCTGCCTCAGCCAGGTAGACGGCCAAGCGGCTTGAAAGATGGTCCAACTCGGTGTAGCTGAGGGTTCCCTCCCACGTGGATTCCAGCGCGGGAGCAGATCCGCGAAGAAGGACTTGGTCGGAAACCAGCGAATGGACGCACGTGTCTGCAGCTGATAGATCTTGACTATTCCACGCGACAATCTCGGCATGGTCTCCGGGGCTCAGCAAGTTGAGGTCTTGGAGCTTGATGGATTTGTCTGCCTGGTTCAGCTGGTGCAAGCACTGCTCAAACTGACCAAGAATCCTGTGCATCTGGGGGGAGGGTACGGCGCTGGGCTTGAACTTGGCCGAGATGGAAAGCTCGCGGGGATGCAGACCGCATTCAACGACCAGGGGATACGTGTGGAACGCGTCCGTGTCCGCCGTCGTACCGGCCAGAGTCCATATTTCTGGGTCAAGCTTCGATTCGTCTTCAGGCTGCACAACAAGGAGGTTCTGGAAGTCACAGATGTTTCGGAGGTTCTGGTTGAGCGAGGCAATCTGCTGCAAGCCCGAGTGCTCGAAGGGCATGGCCTTGACAGAATCATCCTGAGTCTGCTGCAGGTACTCGGCGATGGTCAACCGGGGGTCCGGGCGGACTCGGACGGGGATTGTGGTGATGGTGGGCCCAAGGACATCGGCAATGTCATCAACAGAAGCGGAGCGCCCTGATAATGCCATGCCAAAGACAACATCGTCCTCGCCGACATGCTGCGAGACCACAAGGGCCCACGCCGCCCGCAACAGCGTCTGTGCGGTTATGCCGAGATCTGAAGCAACGTCCCATTGCACAAGGCGGCTTACGACTTGTGCCCGAGTGTCTTTGTGGGCATCCACCGTGGGCGCTGGGAACTGCGTGGCAGGAGCGCCGGCCAAAGCAGAGCTCCAGAACTCGTCCGCCTGGGCCGAAGGCGCTCCATTGAGATGTTTGATGAAGTCTGCAAATGAGCTAGCGGGCAGGGCACGGGGCGTGCCGCGGTACGCCTGCTCGATACGGTCCAGCAGCTGCGGGAGGGTCCATCCATCATACAAGGCGTGGTGGCAGATCCAGGTGGCCGTCTTGCAGTCATGACTGAGAGCAAGTTGATGCAGGGGCCGCCCGTAGGAGATGTCCAGCTCGCTGTTGTCCACGTCGCTGTACGTCTTCCACTCCAGAGCCTCATCCACCACCACCTGCAGGAGTGCGCCACCAGAGGCGGCCTGCACGACGCGCGTGCGCAAAATGGGCGTCTCGGCCACGACCGTCTCCCACGCGGAGCGGAAGCGCGTGATATCAATGCCGCCCGCCAGGGAGAAGACCATGCGGCCGACGTACGCGCCCGGCTGCCTGTTCGAGGCGGCAATCAGCCCCTCTTGAAGCGGCGTGCAGGGATAAATGTCCTTGATGGCGTCGCGCGGGACGCCGCACTGAGAGGCCGCCAGGCTGACGGCGTGCTCGCGCTCCTGGACGAGCTCGAACGGGGACGCCCGCCTCGAAGCAACGGCAGCAAGCGGCAGCGGCGCCGCCAGAGCGGCCATGCGGCGCAGCACCGGGGCGGAGAAGACCTGGGCGACGGTCAGCGCCAGGCCGGCGGCCCGGCGACAGTGGGCGACCAGCCGCATGGCCGCGACCGAGTCGCCGCCCAGACGGAAGAAGTTGTCGTCGACGCCGATGAGGCTCTCAGGCATGGCCAGCGCGGCGGCCCAGCCGGCGCGCAGCAGCCGCTCCGTGTCGGTCGTGGGCTGCAGCTTCGCGGCGTCGGCCAGCGAGGCGCGCGCGACATCGTCGGCGGACAGCTGGGCGCCGACGTCCCGCAGCGCGCGGCGGTCGACCTTGCCCGACGACGTCATTGGCAGCTGCGGGACGCACACGTATAGCGACGGCACCATGTACTGCGGCAGCGCGTCGGCGAGGGCGCTGCGCAGCGCGGCGAGGCGCTCGGCGGGTAGCTCCTCGGCGGCGGACGGCGCCAGAAAGGCGGCGAGCTGCTGCTGGCCGCCGCGGCGGATGACCTCGACGGCCAGCGGCAAGCCCGGCGGCGCGGCGGCGCGCGCGTGGTGCTCGATCTCGGCCATCTCGACGCGCTGGCCGTGCAGCTTGTGCTGGGCGTCGCGGCGGCCGACGAAGGCGAGCGAGCCGTCGTCGTTGTAGCGCACCAGGTCGCCCGTCGCGTACGCCCGTCCGCTGCCGAGGCCGGGCACCGGCACCGGCCAGGAGGCGGGTAGGTCGACGAAGGAGCGCTGGGTGCGCTCGGGATCGTGCAGGTAGCCGCGGCCGACGATGGGGCCCTCGATGAGCAGCTCGCCGATGGTGCCGACGGGCGCGAGCCGGTCCGGGTGGCCCGGCACCACGACCCAGGTGCGGCAGCCGACGCCGAAGCCGATATTCGACGAGTCGGCGACGCGGCCCAGGCCGACCATAATAGTAGACACAACAGTGCACTCGGCGGGCCCGTAGCCATTGATGAGCAGCACGCTGTCGGCCCAGGCGTCGACCGTGTCCTGGCGCACCGCCTCGCCGCCCATAGATAGAATACGCAGCGACGGCGCGTCGGCGGGCGAGAGGAAGTCGCCGACGACGGTGGGCGTGAGGTCGGCCCAGTTGCAGCGGTACCTGCGGATGGCGGCGGCCAGGTGGTTCATGCGCTCGTCGTCGGACGGCACGCACACGACGCCGCCGAACAGCAGCGGCGTCAGCGCCTCCTCGATGACCTGGTCGAACGTGTACGCGGCGAACTGCAGCGCGCGCGTCTCGGGCCCGAAGAACTGCGCCGCGCCGTGCGCCCGGCAGCCCGTGGCCAGCGCGCGGTGCTCCAGCATGATGCCCTTGGGCGTGCCGGTGCTGCCGGACGTGAAGACGAGCCAGGCGAGGTTGTGCGGCCGCACGGCGTCGGGCAGCGCGTGTGCGGGCGCCGCGGGGAGCGCGTGCAGGAAGGCTGCGTCGGCTGCCACGACGCGCAGCTCGGCGTGGTCGCGCTCCAGCACCGCGGCCGCACTCGGCGACGCTACGGCGACTCGGGCCGCCGTCTGGGCGAGGATCTGGCGGCGGCGGGCCGCGGGCAGCTTCACGTCGAGCGCGACGCAGGCGCCGCCCGCCTTCAACACCGCCAGCACCGCCACCAGCGCCCATCCGCTCTTCTCGAATGCGAACGGCACGATTGTTTCCGGCCCCACGCCGCACTCGCGCACCAGGTGCAGCGCCAGCGCGCTCGCCAGCGCGTCCAGCTCGCGGAAGCTCAGATTGCAGTCCCACGCCTCGATCGCGGGCGCGTCGCCGCGGGCCGCCGCTTGCTGCTCGAAGAGTCGGTGCACGCACGCGTCGTTCGCCTCCGGCAGCTTTGCGTTCCACCGCGCCACCCGCTGCGCGTCCTCGGCGCTGAACAGGTCCAGCGCGGCGACGGGCGTGTCGACGCCCTCGGTGATGCGCTGCACGATGGTCGCCAAGGTGCTGGCGACGCCGGCGGCCTGCGCGGACGACAGGTGCGTGGTCCAGTAGTCCAGGCTGAGAGCCAGGGCGCCGTCGGCCTGCACCGCGACGGCGAGCGACACGTCGAACTCGGTCGGGTCGTAGTAATGGGAGGCCGTGAAGCGCAGCGCGCCGGGCTCTGCCGCCGCTTGCTCGCGCTGCACCGAGATGGCCGTGTTGAACAGCGCGCGGCCTGGCGCGCCCAGGGCGCGCTGCACGTCGGCGACGGACGTGTGCTGGTGGGGGATGGCGTCCAGGAAGCCACGCTGTGCTGCTGCTAGGGCGTCGCTCACGCTCGCTGTGAGGTCCAGCCGGCAGGCCAGCAGGTTAATGAACGGGCCGACGGCGTCGTCGACGCCGGCCACGGGCACGTCGCGGCCGGCGGCGAGGTAGCCGAAGCACACGTCGTCGGTGTCGGCGAAGCAGCGCAGCAGGATGCTCCACGCCACCTGGAACAGGATGGCCACCGTCACGCCCGCCGTCTGGCAGAAGTCCTGGATCTCGCGGCCCGACGCGTGCAGCTCGACCGACTGGCTCAGCAGCTCGCGCCGCGCCGACGTACTGCCCTGCTGCTGCTGCCGCAGCGCGGGGAAGTAGCACGGCTGCACGCCGTGCAGGTAAGTGGCCCAGTGCTCCAGGTGCTCTTCCGGCTTCACGCTCTGCAGGTGTTTGATGTAGTCGCTGTACAGCGGGCCGCGGCCTGGCGCCAGCCGGCCGTCGTACGCGAGGCACAGGTCTCGCAGCACAACCGACATGGTCGCCCCGTCGATCAGGGCGTGGTTGATCTCGAGCTTGCAGAAGAGCGTGCCGTTGTCGGCCGCTGCGAGCGTGAGTAGATGCTGCGGCTTCGCCTCGTCGGTTTCGTCGAGCTCCTCGTCGACGAGGCTCTGCAGCGTGACGTCGCGCGACCGGCCCGTGGCCTCGAAACGCGAGCTGGCAGCCACGCGTTGCAGGACCACCTGCACAAAGGTGCCGTCCTCGGCGGCGCTCTCGAGCAGCACTGTGCGGAGGGCAGCGTGGCGGTCGACGACGCGCTGCCATGCTGAGCGAAGCCGCTCCGGGTCGACAGCGGCATTCTCTGCTGTCACTTCCCAGACGGTGAGGCATCGGTACACGCCGTCTTCTTTCTGCTGGCTCAGGAGGAGGCCCTGCTGCATGGGCGCACAGGGGTAGATGTCTTCGATAGGACCTTCGACCTTGGAAAGCAGACGTTGCAAGGCGCCTCTGTCCGTTTGTAGTAGCGGGAAATCGCTTACGGTGTACTCAGGCTCCATTTCCTCCAGGCGCAGGACCATTTGCTTCAGCAGCGCCTCGCAGTCTCTAGCCCAGCGGAGGACGGCATCGCGCTGCTTGATGGCCTGGCTGAAGGCGAAGGTGAAGGTGACACTGCCGCGGTCCACCGAGACCAAAATGTCGAATATCGCATCCCGCAGCATTCCCGGGGCCACGTCCTGCCACTTTCCAATCCTGTCTGCCGGGACCAGTAGCGCGTCAGAGCGCTCCATCTGCTGATATTTGCCAGTGTAGTTGAACAGAATCTCGGTCTCGGGTGCATGCTGGTGCCCATCATCAGTCCTCTTCATGTGGCGCGCTGTGAAATGGTCCCAGCCGTTATTCGTCACCGTCCTCCGAGAATCCTTTGTCTGGCGGAGAACTTCTATCGGATCATCGTCTGGCGAAGTGGTTCCTGGAAGGGGGTACATGGTGGTGAACCAGCCCACAGTTCTGGAGATGTCAATATCGGCCGTCCAAGGCTCGCGGCCGTGGCTTTCGACGCTAAAGTGCGGGCCCTCGCGGTCACGGAAGACGCGTGAGAAGCTGGAAACGAGGGCCGAGATCATGACGTCGACGGGCTCGGTGCGCAGCGCCTCGTGGCAGCCTTCCAGCAACGACAGAGAGGTATCGTCGTCCAGCGTGAACTTTTCAAACTGAACGGCGCCAAAAGTATTATCAGCGGGAGAGATGCCCCAGTAGTCGACGATCGACTGGTCCACGGGCGGGGCAAGAATGGCCTCAGGGGTATGGTTTTTCAGGCTGTACTCCTCTTGAGCATTGACCCAGGATCTGAACGACATGGATTGGGGCTTCTGCAGCACGCCGTGCGTCAGCACATCCTCCAGATCTTCGGCGAGGATCCTCCACGACACCAGGTCGATGGCGAGATGATGGACAACAAGGAACAGGACGTCATGGCCGCCGTCCAACTCGAACAGATCGACGGAGAAGACGGGCCCGCGCTGGATGTCAAGACTGGTCTGGCTGAGGGCAACTGCGTCCTCCATCTCCGAAGACGACGGGCCCGCGTGCACTGCGAAGCGGTAGGAGCCCTGGACGTCGGGCTCCACAGCCTGGTGCCAGGCGCCCTGGCCGTCCTCCTGGCGGAACCGCGCACGCAGCATGCCGTGCCGGCCGACCACCTGGGCGACAGCGCGGGACAGGGCGTCGGCACCCACGCGGCGGGCCAGGCGCAGGGTGAAGCTCTGGTTGAAGTGGTTCTCGGCAGCGCCGCCGCGGAGGTGCATGCGCTGGATAGGCGACAAGGTGAACGGCGCACCATCATCGACAACGTCGTCATCGCGGCGCACGGCCGACGTGATGAAGCGGGCGCGGCGGGCGAGGTCGACGAGATCAGCACACTCCAGCATATCACGAACAGTCAAGGCAATGCCCTGAGCACGGCAGCGGCCGACGGCCTGCATGGCGGCGATGGAGTCGCCGCCGAGGCGCAGGAACGGGCGGCCCAGCGAGACGCGCTCGGCCGCCGGCTTGCCCAGCACTGTGGCCCACACGGCCTGCAGGCGGCGCTCCATGTCCGAGGCGGGCGCGTGGACTGCCTCGTCGTCGAGGTCGGCGGCGGCGAGGGCGCGGAAGGTGTCGTCGGCCAGCTCCTCGACCCACGCCCGCACCCTCGCGCGGTCCATCTTGACCGACTTGTTCAGCGGCACTTGTTCCAGCACCACCCACACGGCCGGCACCATGTACTTCGGCACCAGTCCCGCCAGGCGCGCCTGGACCTGCGGGAGCGCCTCGGCCACGGCGGGGCTGTCGGTGGGCGTCAGCACGCGCATGGCGGTGCCCGTGGTGCGGCCGGCCGGGTCGATGGCCTTGAGTGAGAGTACGCACACCAGCTTGCCGGCGCAGGCGCCTTGCTTGGGCAGCAGCACGACGGCGTGGCGCACGCGCTCGTCGTTCCACAGGTTGTGCTCGATCTCGCCCAGCTCGATGCGCTGCCCGTGCAGCTTGACCTGGTTGTCCTTGCGCCGCACGAAGCTGATGGACCCGTCGTCGGCGTTGTAGCGCACGATGTCGCCCGTCTTGTACATGCGGCGCGGCTGTCCATTTTCTTCAGTGATTGCCCACTTGGGATTGACGACGAAGGCCGCCGCCGTCTTCTCCTCGTCGCCGAGGTACTCGCGGGCGAGGATGGGGCCTTCGATGAGCAGCTCGCCGGGGCAGCCGACGGGCAGCAGGCGGTCGTGGTCGCTCTCGTCGACGATCCACGTCAGGGCGCCGACCTGGTGGCCGAAGTTGGCCGGGTGCGCGTCGACGGCGACGCCGGGCCGGCACGACATGGTCATGGAGCACTCGGCCGGCCCGTACAGGATGTTCAGGCACGTGTTGGGCGCCCATTTTTCAATCGTCTCGCGCCGCACCGGCTCGCCGCCCAGGCAGAGGTGCCGCAAGCCCAGAATCTTGGCCGGCTCGAGCAGGCTGGCCACCGTCGGCGTCAGGCACGCCCAGTTCGCCCCGAGCCGCCCGAACGCTCCCGCTAGGTCGTTGAGTCTGTCCTCTTCGGATGGGATGCACACGCAGCCCCCGCGCATCAGCGTCGTGAAGATGTCCTCGATGCTGACGTCGAACATGTATGCGGCAAATTGCATGACGCGGGAGGCGGGACCAACGCTCATGACCTCGCCGTGCGCCCTGGCACTGGTGGCGATTGCGTCGTGCTGGAGAACGATGCCCTTAGGCTTCCCCGTGCTTCCCGAGGTGAAGACGACGAAGGCGACGTTCGAGGGCTGCGCCTGAGAGCGCAGAGGACCGCCTTGGGAAGAGAGCTCGTCCAGGTGCTCCGCGTCGACGACGACCACTGTCGAGACCTGGTCGCTGAGGAAGGACGCCATCTTGCTGGAAGTGACTATCAGGTTCGCGCGGATTGAGTGCAGGATCTCGACTAGTCGTGCTTTGGGATGCGACGGATCGAGCGCCACGCACGCTCCGCCCGCTTTCAACACGGCCAGCATTGCAACCACCACGTACGCCGACTTCTCGAAGCACAGCGGCACCAGTGTCTCAGGACCAACGCCGAGTGCCTGAAGGCGCAGCGCCAGCGCGTTAGAGCGGTCGTCAAGCTCTTTGTAGCTGAGGTCAGCATCCCATCCCCGCACTGCCTGGGCTTCCGGCCGCAGCAAGACCTGTTCGGAAACCAAGTCGTGCACGCAAACATCGAGCTTCTCTGGGTAGTGAGCATTCCAGCCGAGGATCGTCTGCCAATCGCCTTCGCCTAGCAATGCCATGTCTTTCACAGGTTGGTCGAGGCGGTCGAGCGTCCTGGAGAGCATCTCGCTCAGGGCACCGGCGACGCTGTTCGCTTGCTGCACCGACACTCTGGGAGCCCAGTGGTTGAGGATTACAATCACCTCGTCATCCTCCTGCTCGACGTTCAAGGTAAGATCGTACTATTGCACACTTAGCTTTAACATAATGTAATCAGCAACAAAGAAACTTTCAAACATACCTCGGTGGGGTTGTGAGTACTGGCAACTCGCAAATCGACGCCGGCAGCTGCTTCCTTCCAACTTGTCAGGGATTTCCCCGTCGTGACCATCGTGTTGAACAGGGCTTGTCCAGAGAGCCCCAGGACGTGCTGGATCTCGGCAAGAGAGCAGTTGCGGTAGCTGAGGCATTCCAAAAAGTCTTTCTGAACCGTGTCAAGCAGGTCCTTCATGGTTGCCGTGTCGTCGACTGCGAGATGGCACACTGACATGGTCATCAGCGGGCCAACGATTTCGGCAGCCCCTTCAACCGGGATGCTCCTGTCCGTGACCATGTATCCAAAGCATGTGGATCCCATGTCGGTGTAGTATCGTAGCATCAGAGCCCAGATGGTTTGGAACAGTGTGTTGACCGTGTAGCCGTTCGCCTTGCAGAAAGACAGAATCCTCGGCGCCGCGTCGCCCAGGTCAACCGTGAACGATCGAAGGGCGTTTGGCTCGCCCGCTTTCTCGAGGTCCAGCGGAAAGTAGCAGGGGTTGCAGCCGTCCAGATAGCTCTTCCAGTGCTCTAGACCGTCGCTCGAATCGAGGCTGCGAGTGTGGGCCACGTAGGCTCCGAAGGGAGAAGCCGGGCTTGACCACGCATGTTGGTCGAGTGCCATGACGAAGTCACGCTGCAACGTCTGCAGCGATGCTGCATCCATGACGGCGTGGTGGATATCGAGCTGCAGATACCAACGATCCGAGGAAGTGTGGTAGGCAGTAATCTCGTACGGGACTTTGGCAGTCGAGCTGGAAACGACGGCCAAGCAAGGTAATTGGCCTTCGGGAAGCTCGTCGCCGTCTTTCTCGACAAACGCTATGGTGTCTGGCACCTGCTTCAGGACAGCCTGGAGGTAGAGCCAGTCCTCCGAGGCGCACTCAATGAGCACGGAGCGGAGGGCCGAATGCCGTTGCGCAACAAGGCTCCAAGCTTGTTTGATTTCGGATAAAGTGATAGGCGACGAACGCTGCCGCGGGGTAAGTTCCCAGACGTTGCGGAACTGGTAGGATCCTGCCATCTTCTCCGAACCCAGCAACATTCCATGCTGCACCTGCGAGCACGGGTGCAAGTCCTCGAGCTCATCCAAGCTCTGGATGCCCACGGCCTGCAGCGTTGCGACCGCCTCTTCTAGCACCTGGGATGACAAAAGGGAGAACGGAAGGTATGATGTTGGTCCGGCCGCGCGAGCGCTATCCTGCAAAAAGTCATCCGGCAGCGCCTGCGCTGAACGTTCAATGGTCATGCCGACGAACAGCTCCTGCACTGTCAGAGAGAGCCCCCTTCCCTTGTAGAGCGACACGAGCGTCATGGCTGAGATGGAGTCTCCGCCGAGGCTGAGGAAAGACCGGTTGAGCGGCATGCGCTCTGGATCGCCGTCGAGGGCCTTTCCCCACAGCTCCCTCAGGACACTTTCCTGCTGAGATGCTGGTCTATCAAACGTAGAGACAGAAGAGAATTCATCAAGAGATAGCGTCAAAAGATCAAGCTCGGTGCTGCTCAGCTCCTCGGCCCACTGCCGAACGCTGACTCTGTCCACCTTGCCCGACAACGTCAGGGGAAGAGCTGTGAAAAGGCCCCACGTCGGCGGCACCATGTAGGAAGGAAGCCGCTCGGCCAGCGTCTCTTTGACCCTCTGCACCAGGCAGTGAGCCTCCTCATCCTCTTGGCGGCTGATCAGCTGGAATGGCGGCGTCTGATGCTGAGAAGACTGCTGCTGCTCTTGGTGGAAGCAGACGGCAGCGACCAGCCGGCCCCGAGCTGGGCCAACACGCGGGACGGTCACCACGACGTGCTTGACGAGCGGGTCGGCGGCCCAGACGGCACGCTCGATCTCGGCCAGCTCGACGCGCTGGCCCCTGATCTTGACCTGCAAGTCCTTGCGGCCGACGAAGACGAGGCTGCCGTCGGCCTCGTACCGCATCAAGTCTCCCGTCTTGACCATGCGCGGCGCGCCTTCTATCTCGAGTCCGAGCTCGCGCAGCCACGCCGGCGGCGCCGAGACGAACGTGGCCGCCGTCTTCTCGGCGTCGTTGAGGTAGCCGCGCGCCACCGTCGGGCCCTGCACGACCAGCTCGCCGACCGCCCCGACGGGGACCAGCGCCTGGTCGTTCCTGGGGTCGACGAGCCAGGCGCGCGCGCCGGCGGCGAAGCCCAGGTTCTCGCCGCGGCCGCGGTTGTCGAAGAGGATGATGTTGGTCTCGCTCGACCCGTAGCACTGCACGAGGCGCACGCGCGCCGACCACCGCTGCGCCTGGTCGCGCGGCATGGCCTCGCCAGCCAGGACCAGCGTGTCGAGCCCTGGAAATGCTGACGCCGGGTCGAACGGCTTCAGCACCGACGGCGTCAGGAAGGCCCAGGTCACGCGCATGCGCTCGACGACGCCCGGCAGGTCGTTGCGGCGCTCGTGCTCGCTGGGGATGCACACGGTGCCGCCGAAGATGAGCGTCGTCAGCGTCTCGAAGAGGCTGGCGCCGAAGCTGTATGACGCGAATTGCAGCGCGCGCGTGTGGGCGCCCATGCGCATGGCTGTGCCGTGGTGCATGGCTGACGAGGCGTATGCTTGGTGGTCCATCATGATGCCCTTCGGCTTGCCCGTTGAGCCGGACGTGAAGATGACGAAGGCGAGGTCCGAGGGGCCGGCGATGGTCCAGCGTTGCCGTGGCGAAGCGCTGTCGTCGTCGTCGTCGAGAACGTGCGGGCCGAGCACGATGACTTGCTCGACCGCTTCTACCAGCAGATGCTCGTTTGCCACAGACGTCACTGCGATCCGGGCATTGACTTCGGCGGCGATGCCTGCAAGCCTCGCCTTGGGGTGGGAGGGATCCATCAGGGTGAATGCTCCGCCGGCCTTGAACACGCCCAGCATGGCCACGATGACCCAGCAAGACTTTTCGAAGCAGACCGGGACCACGTCACCCCGCTGCAGGCCCGTGTCGACGAGTTTTGAGGCTAATGCTGACGAGAGACGGTCGAGCTCGCCGTAGGTCATGCTGCCGTCCCACGCGCATATTGCCTCCTTGTTAGTCTGTAGTTCAGTCTGCCGGTCAACCAGCTGGTGGATGCAGGCTCGCGTTGCTGCTGGTTCTTCGCGGTTCCAGGCCGCGATTTTGCTGCGATCAGCGTCGCTCAGGAAGCTCATTGCGCCGACTTTCTGCTCCCTGTCGGCCAGAATACTTTTTAATACCTGCTCCAGGGTCCTGCATATGCTGTACGCGCGCGAGGGCGCGATTTTAGTGCTGGAGTACTGCAGGCAGGGCTCAGACAGGTCCTCCGGGACGCGAAGGACCAGTTCAGGCGGCGTCTGGCAAGCGTTGGGGTCAGCAGCTGCTTCAAGCGCCTTCAGGATATCCACATACCTCCAGTGACGGCCTGCAGATTATGTCATCCGTCGATGATGCTGGGCGCATGTCGACAAGGGTGCGGCTCCAGCAGTCGCCCCCTTCAATCTGTTCTGCTGCAGCGCCAAGCAAGCCATCACGGCACAGGAGGTCGTTCAGCGAGTCTTGAGCATCCAAGGCCACTTGGACTGTCGAGAGGCTCTCGCCCTGCAGTTGGAACTGCACGTGATCGGCGCCGCTGTAGCAACGCAAGACCAGCGCCCACGCCACGCCAAGGACACGCTGTGGAGCGACACGGCTCGACTTGCAGACGTCGTTGAGCAGCAGCTGGTCCACGGAAGCATGTTCAACCGAGCCGGTTTCCGAGGGGGTTGTGGTTGTGTCCGCATCAAGCGAAGGCGAAGTGGAGCGGTCGCTGGATGAGCTGGCGGGAGACGTCATGGTGTGCTGCTGGTTGCTAGGGATGCTGGTGCTTGCTGGCCGTCTAGCTGTTCTGCCCAAGTGACTATATTCTGGCATGGTCCCGAATAGGCATGGGTCTTACCCGGCCCGGTCCGTAATCACCATACCGCATTGGGCAGGTGAGCCGCTTACTCTTATGCTGTTCCGTGCCGCCCCCATCCTCGCGCACCGTTTCCCCTTCCCTCCTCCCTCACTTCCAGAACAGCCGCAACCATGGCGCCCGCTGCCTGCGAACCCGCCGCCGACGACCGCTTCGGCCCGATCGTCGGCCCCGAGTGCCGAAACGGCCTCGACTTCACCCTGCGTTTCGAGGACACGATCCTGTCCATCCTCCCCGCAGCCATCTTCTCTGCCCTCGCCCTGCATGCCATCCTGCGACGCCATAGGACCCGTTCACTCGTCGATGGCAAAGCGCTGCTGTGCGCCAAACTGGTGCGTGCCCACCATCTCCATCCGTTTTCGCCATGTTTGCTCATCGAAGCCGGCATGCACGCAGCTTGCTTATCTAGTTTTGCTCGCGCTCCGAATTGCCCTGATAGCCGAGTGGGCGCTCTCGCCGGTTCGCCATGTGACCGCCATCGCCGCCGCCGTCGTGGCCGCTGTCGAAGTAATCCCCATGGCTGTGCTTTCGTACTACGACCATGCCCGCTCTCTCAGGCCCTCAACCCTGCTTGGGTGCTACTTGTTGACGACGCTCGTGTTCGATATTGCCCGTGTCCGGACACTATGGCTGATGCGCGCCTCCTCTGCCGTCACAAGTACCTTCACCGCCGCCTTCTCGCTCAAGGCCCTGGCTCTTATCCTCGAAACCATCGAAAAGCGGCGTTCCATCGTTGCTATCCAATCGAAAGATGCAGCCCCCGAGGAAACAAGCGGGCCTATCAACCGAGCCGTCTTCTGGTGGGTGAATCCGCTGTTGGTCGTTGGCTGCCGCCGTGATCTGTCCGTCGTCCAGCTACCGTCCATCGGATTGGACATGGATTCAGAAACCATCCACCACAGCTTTGAGTCTGCCTGGGCCCAGCGTATGTTGGCTGCCGTGCTCCCCCTCCAAGTTTCATTGTGGTTGATATGGTACCATAGGCCGCCAGTATTCTCTCCTGATCACCCTTCTGCGAGCTTTCAAGCTCGAGATCCTCTACGCCGTCGTGCCCCGTCTGTTCTTATTGGGCTTTACTTTGGCCCAGCCCTTCTTCATCGAAAGGCTCATTTTATTTGTTGAAGAGCCCAGCGATGACGAGACTTATTTTGTAGGGCCCATGCTCATCGTTGCCTGTGCTTTGATTTACGTTGGTGCTGCAGTAAGTCGAGGCCACCATCCCGCGCTTCCAAGCCTATATTGATTTCGAACCGCAGGTTGCTACTGCTGTATACTGGCACATGACATATCGATGGGTAACAATGGTGAGTCATCATGCAACATCACCCAGCATGCACTTCGGCTTAGCAATGCATAGGTCCGCGGCAGTCTCGTCACGGCGATCTACAGAAAGGCACTCAATACACCTTCGGGATCGGTAACGGAATCAGCCGCCCTCACCTTGATGGGAACAGACGTCGAAAAGGTTATCATCGGCCTCGAGGATACTCATGAAGTTTGGGCGAGCATCTTGCAGGTAGCCGTGGCAGTTTGGCTGCTCGAGCGCCAGGTATCATGGGCTTGTATTGTTCCAGTGCTTCTATGCTTAGGTACTGCTGTCTCTCAAGCTACCGTATCCCGCAGACAACCTGCTAATACACTTTGGGATTTGAAGCGTGCGTCCTCAGCCCCCTTTGTCTGGCCGGCCGTATTGGCAAGCTACAGAAATCCTGGAACGAAGCAGTTCAAAAAAGGCTCCACGTAACAGCCGACGCCCTCGGACGTATCAAGGAAGCCCGGCTCATGGGTCTCAGTGGCATTCTGAGCACTATGATTCAGCATCTCCGTGTGGAAGAGCTCAGGCGATCAAGAGCATTACGCAAGCTCTTGGTCGTTGTCCTTACCATCTGTATGTTTTCTTTCACCAGCGGCGTCCTCCACAACTGACAGCCTCCCAGCCCAAGCCACTCCAATCGTAGCTCCGGTGGCTACATTTGCCTTGTATGCTGGACTTTCAGTTGCTCAAGGAAAGCCGAGCCTCCTCGCCGCCCAAGCATTCAGCTCTCTGACGCTGATATCTATTCTTGCGAACCCCATCCTTGTTTTGATCCAGGCCATTCCCCCTCTGGCTTCTGCTGTCAGTTGTTTATCACGCATTCAAGACTATCTTGCAGCCGAGAACCGGAAAGAAAAGAGAATGTTGCGATCAAATACCAGCCTGGACCTTTCCGAAAGCGGCGATAAGTCCACGTATCCACAAGGACACAAAATGCAACTTCTCAATGGGAATTCGGGAGGCACAGGCTTTTCTGTAGCTGTCAAAAGTGCTTCTTTCGGCTGGGCTGCAGGACAGCCTGTTCTAAAGGATGTTTCATTCGCAGTGAGCCATGGCTCTTTCTTGGGTATATCGGGTCCAGTTGGCTCAGGAAAGACGACCTTGATCAACGGTATTCTGGGAGAGACTCCTGAGTTCGGAGGACTTGTCGAGCTGGATGTTCGTTCTATTGCCTATTGCAGCCAGTCACCTTGGCTGCCCAATGTTTCCATTCAGGAGGCAATCACGAATGGCTTTGACTTCGACTCCAGGTGGTTCCAGATCGTCATCCATGCGTGTGCATTGGACGTAGATCTGGATCGTCTGCCTGAGGGGGCGAGGGCAAAAATTGGCAGTAAAGGATTTTCCCTCAGCCAGGGCCAGAGACAACGCGTGGTACGTCCAACCAACTGTTATCGTTTGCAACTAATTCTAAGCATTTGACGACAGGCACTTGCTCGGGCTCTGTACGGCAGACATAACCTTGTGCTCTTAGACGATGCTTTTAGCGGGCTCGATGCGTCAACCAAACAATCCGTGGTAGAACGGGTCCTCAGCCCGGGTGGCATTCTCCGCACACAGAAAACGACAGTCATAATGACAAGTCACGATTGTAAGTCGGCCTCATTCCGTTGATGCGGGCAAGAGCTAATTGTTTAAGCGTTACTGCTGAAGCTTTGTGAAGCCGTCCTCATGCTCGATGAACACGGTACTGTCACAGAGCACAAAGCCGACAACTTCGAGCTGGTCGACGATCCGCTAGAAGTCGCGGAAGATAACGCTGCCGATTCAAACGCAAACCTTGTGGCAGATCAAGACAGCCCGACCGATGCCACAAGCACCAGTCCTGACAAAATGCAAGTCATCAGAGATTGGGCCGTATATCGTTATTACTTCAAATCAGCCGGACTTCCCCTCTCTTTGAGCTTTCTCGGTGTTAGC
Source organism: Lasiodiplodia theobromae (assembly GCF_012971845.1). Lineage (NCBI taxonomy): Eukaryota > Fungi > Ascomycota > Dothideomycetes > Botryosphaeriales > Botryosphaeriaceae > Lasiodiplodia > Lasiodiplodia theobromae. The sequence goes on from NW_023336528.1 coordinate 105,555, forward strand.
TTGCTTGTCGCATTCTGCTACAACTTTCCCAGTATGCTTCTCATATCTCAGTTTCAAATATTTGTGCTAACCGCATCACCCTAGCACTTTGGCTCAAATGGTGGTCGGATGCCAATGCGGTTTCTCCAAACAATAACTTGGGCTTCTATCTAGGTATTTATGCAATGCTTGCGGTCGTGGCATTAATTGGCCTGATGATGGTTTGTTGGTAAGTTCAGCGGATGTTCATGTCATCATCTATACTTGCTAAGTTACCGTTCAAGGGTTATGTTCGTGGGCATGGTCTACAAGGTGGGCGAAAAGTGCCACAATAGAATGCTGGACATTGTCATGAGGTATGATGCTCACTCCAATCACAAAATCAGCCTGACACATCTATAGAGTCCCAATTGCCTTCTTTGCGCTAAACGATACGGGAAAGACAACAAATCGGTACGTTGAACATGCGTTTGCTGGCACCTCCCAATTTAACACAGCCTCAGTTTCGGCCAAGATCTCCAGCTACTGGACACGGTATTACCCATGTCTGCGATAAACACTGCCCTTTGTAAGTAATTTGATCCCCTTTTGAGGAATGATGGTAGCTAAACGAGTGCAATCAACAGTCGCTGGGTCCTGCCTGGTTCAAATAGTGATTATCAGCTACGCGGCCAATTACATGGCAGCAACACTGCCGGTTTGCCTCGTCGTTGTGTACATGGTCCAACGGTACTACTTGAATACTTCCAGACAACTCCGTGTGCTCGAGATTGAGGCCAAAACCCCGCTCTATTCTGCATTCATCGAGCTCTTGGATGGTTTGGCTACAGTCCGAGCTTTCCGATGGGAGCAGACTTTGGAAAAAAGCAATTACCGCAAGGTCCAGGATTCGCAGACGGCCATGTACCTCCTCTTTTGTATCCAAAGATGGCTCAACCTCGTTCTTGACTTGATTGTTGCTGGACTTGCGATTACACTTGCTTGTCTCGCTGTTGGACTAAAGGAAAAGTCCAACGCGAGCTCCATAGGAGTGGCCTTGTCGAACATCAATACTTTCAACCAGACACTGGCCAACCTGATCAAGGCTTGGACGACACTGGAAACAACGATGGGGGCTGTTGCTCGCATCAGGAGTTTCGTCAAAGAAACAAAGGTCATGAAGCATCCCAACGGGAACCTGACCAGCACTCCCCGTTCTGAGTCTTTGGCGGGGATGCTTGAATTCCAGGGTGTTTCTGCGTCGTACGGGTAAGTCCGAAAATGGGTGTTCCTTTGCGCTCTTTTAATTTCAGTGCTAATTTGTCATTTCCCAAAGGATCAATGACGATGACCTTGCATTGAGCGGTGTGAATATGTCCATCAAGCAAGGAGAGAAGATTGCTATTTGCGGACGCACAGGCAGGTAAGTGACAGAAAAAGCCTTCATCAATTTCTTCATATCCATCGTGGGAAGGAAAAGCAACTGACGGTTTATTTACAGCGGGAAGAGCACTTTAATTCTGTGTCTCTCAAGAATGTTGGAGCTTGCTTCTGGATCTATCATGATCAATGGTGTGAACGTCGCCCTCCTGTCCCCGGATCAGGTTTGCTCCTCACTCAATATCATCACGCAGGAGCCTCTGATCATATCCGGCACAGTGAGGTTCAACGCAAGTCTGGGGAACAGCGCTTCAGAAGCAGAACTGTTGAGTGCATTCCAGACAGTGGGCATATGGGACCTTATTCAGGAAAAGGGTGGGCTGGATGCGGAGATGCAACCTGCAAGCTGGTCTCACGGGCAGCGTCAGTTGTTCTGCTTGGCCAGGGCGCTGCTGTATAAAAAGCCGATTCTCATACTGGACGAGGCCGCGAGCAAGTGAGTTTACCACAAACACTCTCTGAGCTTCCTACTGACTCTCAGCAGCGTCGACTCCGCAACGGAGCAGCAAATGCAGGATGTGGTCAACACCGCATTCAGGGACAACACAGTGATTTCTGTCACACATAGGCTTGGTTCCATTTTCTGTTACGATAAGGTAGCTGTGTTTGATAAGGGTATCTTGGTGGAGTACGACGACCCACACGCGCTGCTCGAGAAACCGTCCGTATTTGCGGAGCTCTATCGCGAGAGTGGCGCCCAGTAGATTATTCGTGTCGAGGATCCTGAATCCTTGACACTTCGGAAATGGAGACTTCCTGTCTAACTTTTGCGCAATTTCGAAAGAGTTCTTCTCCGGGTCGGAAAGTTCCCACTAGTCAATTCCGAAGTAAATTAATCTTTGCCTACTTACTCAATTCGTTACCCAAATGCATCCTCCATGCTAAGCCTTTCGGGGATTCCCGTAAGCTGTAAGCTTACGCTGGATTACTGTGGGGGTCCGAGGCATCGGCATCGTCTGGTAGTCAGGACATACTCGTGCTACCTGCTCGGCCCCTACCGTGACATTCCGCTCTTCTACATTTTCGATTGTGCTCACATCCAAAGCAAGGGCATTTTATTTAAGTAAACGATTCAGTTGGATCCTCAACGCACCATACTCTTGGTCAAGCACGCATACTCGTTTTACCTTTTGTTATTTTTTTTCAAAATGGGCTCCATCTCCGCACCGAGCGTTTCGCAGGAATTGGCCGACTTGCCTTGTCTCAATGTCGCCAAAATCTATGCGAAGGACGGCCTGGAAATTCAGCGGCTGCTCGAAGCAGGCCAGAAGTACGGATTCTTCTACCTCGACCTGCGTACCGAAATGTCCAAGCAGTTTTTGGAAGATTGGGAGAGCACACTGCGGTTCATGGACGGATATTTCCACCGTGACATTAGCGAGAAGATGAAGGACGCCCGCAACAGTGATACGCACGGGTCAGTAGATGATTTGGAGAGGAAAAACATCAACAGAGCGCTTATCTGACCGTGATGTAGGTACGAGCCCGTGGGAACTTCTGCCGGGTCAAGCGAGAACCACCGTGACTGCTACGAGAGCTTGAAGGTAAGATGGCCCCAACAGGAGAAAATTGGAGATTTGATTGGCGCAAGCTCACCCAAACAATGACTCCAGATGTCAGATGACGAAATGGCAATCAAGGCGCCGCAGCTGCCGCCCACGGTCCTCAAAAACTATGACCACTTCAAGCGGTTCCAGACCTTCTGCCACGAGACATGCATGGAGATTCTCGACTGCATGTCGTCGGCGCTGGGCATGGACGGCGACGCGAGCCTGACGCTGAAGCACCGCGCAGGCCGGCCGACGCTTTCAACCCTCTCGCTGTTCCTGTACCCGAAGCAGGAGGGCCCGTCGGAGCTGGTCGGCCACAACAAGCACACGGATCTGGGCACGCTCACCTTCCTGCTCTGCGAGCAGTGGGGGCTGCAGGTGCTGCGCCCCGACACGGGCGCCTGGCACTGGGTCGAGCCGCGCCGCGGCCACGCCATCATCAACGTCGGCGACGCCCTGCGATTCCTGTCCGGCGACCGTCTCCTGTCGGCCGTCCACCGCGTGGCGCCCCACGGCGGCGCCGAGTACCAGGACCACGACCGCTACTCCATCGTCTACTTCCTGCGGCCCGAGAACGATGTCACGTACCGCAATGCAAAGGGCGAATTCGTCACCGCCAAGCAGTGGCATGACGAGAAGTTTGACGTCTTCCGCCTCGAGCACGAGCAGCAGGAGAAGGCACCCATCCTTTGCGGAGGCATGGAGCGCCGGGGCAATTTTGTCGGCACCATTAAAGTATAAGTCTCGTGGTAGACTGGGCATGGTGCTTATTCCATTATTTGTTAGTTGAGTGGTGATTGGTGGCAAAAGATAGCTCAGAGTAGTCAGAATTCAAGTTTTTGTTGTTTTATTCCTGGGATATAAGCAATCGTCGTGTAATACTGTATTTTGCCTTGACCAATCTGCAGCTTCGATTCCGTGAATGCCGAATAGTAAGCAGCAAAGAGAACGAACTATCCCTCAAGCTCTTCAACTGTGCTGAAGCGTTGAGCCTTGTTTCCTGACAGTAAACCTAGAGTCTGACGCACAAAAGTCGGGGAAATGAGCGTCAGAAAGACGAAGAGCATATAAATGCTGTCAAAGTGTTCTACGAAAGAAAATATCTAAAGCGGAGCGATTCCAGATAATGCCGGAATTCAGGACAATATGGCAGGAAATAAATTCTGCAAGGCCAAAGTTTTTCTCGAGAGATGCCGTTCTGCCACTCTCACCAGAAGTCCATCATTAGTCAACAGGTAGAATGAAAATTATCAAATCCCTACGAAAAATCAAGGCAGCATGGACAGCAGCAGCGTCTCCGGAGTGCACGGTTCAACGGTCCCAGCAAACGGCAACCATGCCAAATCAGGCAGGCGGGAAAATCCTCCGGCGTCGGCACCGGGCCGGTAAGCACAGGCAGAAGAGCAAGCGTAAGCTTATACAGAGCACGGAACAGCCAGGACCCACAATAAGCTTATCCAGGCAGCCGGAGACGGCTTCAACCGTAGCGTAAGCTACGAATGCGGCATGTCCGTGCTTCATGTCGAGACAATGGTTCCTGGAATATCAGTGAAAGGTTGCGATGGTCACTCAGTCGAAGATTCACCTCCAGATCTCTCTCCCATTCAATCGTCGGTGGTCGAAGTTCCGGTCCCAAGCACTTCTCTTTTTGCGTGCGAATTGGGTTTCAACACCGCGGCACTCACCTCATCCAGCGTGTCCTTCAACTAGAAATTCGCATCTTACCTTGAGGGAAAAACAACCTACCGCAGTCATCATGAAGGAGACAAGCATCGACATTCCGGACCTCAGCCCCGTCCTCGGCGGCACCGTCATTGGTGGGTCAACAACGCGCCAGGAGGCAGCAGCGGCAGCGACGATGACGACGCATCGACCCGACCCTCACGAGCCCATCGCCATCGTGGGAATGAGCTGCAGGTTCCCCGGGGAGTCGGACAGCCCCGAGAAGCTGTTCAAGCTCTGCTCGGAAGCGCGGAGCGCGTGGTCAGAATTCCCCGCCGACCGGTTCAACGCAAAGGGATTCTACCACCCGCACGCGGAGCGCCTTGGCACGGTGAGAAGAGTCCCAGCGGCAACTCATTTACGAAAAAACAGAAAGTACTAACTGTGCCGGCGCAGATGAACGTGAAAGGGGCGCATTTCCTGGAAGAGGACATTGGGTTGTTCGATGCCTCGTTCTTCAACCTTACGTCAGAAGTCGCCAGTGTAAGGACTACCAGCGGAGCACCAGATTAGAGGGAGAAGGGGACACGCACACTAACCTCGAAAATGATAATAGTCGATGGACCCTCAGCTGCGCCTGCAGCTCGAGTGCACGTTCGAGGCGCTCGAAAACGGTACGTCGGCGGCAGCACTGACAAAAAGAACGGACAGCTAACGAAGGTCAGCCGGATTGCTCCTCGACCGGATAGCGGGCAGCAAGACGTCCGTCTTCAGCAGCTCCTTCACCAAGGACTACCACGACAGCCTGCTGCGCGACCCGGACACGACGCCGCGCTACTTCATGACGGGCAACGGCACGGCCATGCTCTCGAACCGCGTGTCGCACTTCTTCGACCTGCGCGGCCCCAGCCTGACCATTGACACTGCCTGCTCGACCAGCCTCGTGGCGCTGCACCTCGCGTGCCAGAGCCTCAAGGCCGGAGAGTCGTCCATGTCCATCGTCGGCGGCGCAAACGTCATGCTGAACCCGGACATGTTTGTGACCATGAGCAGCCTTGGGTACGTGTTTGTTGTTGTTGTTGTTGTTGCCTCCTCCTCCCGACACCACGAACCACACTCTCTCTGACAACTAAACTCCTTTAGATTCCTCTCCCCCGAAGGCAAATCCTTCGCCTTCGACTCGCGCGCCTCGGGCTACGGCCGCGGCGAAGGCGCCGCCACGCTCGTCCTCAAGCGCCTCAGAGACGCCCTGCGCGACGGCGACCCCATCCGCGGCGTGATCCGGGGCACGGCGACGAACCAGGACGGCAAGACGCCGACACTAACATCGCCCAGCCGGTACGCACAGGAGGAGCTGATGCGCGCGTGCTACGCCGGTGCCGGGCTCGATCCCAAGGACACGACGTACGTCGAGGCGCACGGCACGGGCACGCAGGCGGGCGACGCGACCGAGATCGCCGCCATCGGAGCCGTGTTTGGTGGTGAGAAGGAGAAGGGCGGCCGCGGGCTGCGGAAGGGCCCGCTGTATGTGGGATCGGTCAAGACGAACATCGGCCATCTCGAGGCTGCTAGTGGTCTGGCAGGCGTCATCAAGACGGCGCTGTGCCTGGAGAAAGGGCTCATCCCGCCCAACGCTAACTTCGAGCGGGCCAACGAGCGGCTGGAGCTGGAAAAGTGGAACATCAAGGTGAGTGAACACGCCAGCCCCAACGAGTTGGCGACAACGGCTGATGATGGGGTTTGATGATGCATGTAGATACCGCAGCGCCTCGAGCCGTGGCCCGACCACTGTGTGCGAAGGGCCTCCGTCAGCAGCTTTGGGTATGGCGGCACGAACGGCCATGTCATCCTGGACGCGGCCATGCACCACGAAAAGAAAGACGTCGAGCACACGCGCGAGCAGCAGCAGCAGCAGCTCCTCCAATCCCGCCTCTTCAGCATCAGCGCAAAAGACGAAGACGCCGCCAGAGGAGCGGCCGCACGGCTGGCCGAGTACGTGCAGGAGAAGAAGGGCGACGGGCCCGAGCTGTTCGACAACCTCAGTTACACGCTGTCGGCGCGGCGCTCCCGGTTCCCCTGGTCCGTCTCGGTGGCGGCAACGAGCCTGGGAGCCCTTGCAGATGTGCTATCAAGCGACGCGCTGAAGCCCGTCCGCAGCGCCGGCGGCGCCGCGCCGCGTCTGGGCTTCGTCTTCACGGGCCAGGGGGCGCAGTGGCACGCCATGGGGCGGGAGCTGCTGGGCGCGTATCCGGTGTTCCGACGGTCCATCGAGGACGCGACGCGCATCATCAAAGAGTTTGGCGCCGAGTGGTCGCTCATGGATGAGCTCCTACGCGACGCCTCAACGAGCCGCGTCAACGAAACGCTCATGAGCCTGCCCCTCTGCACCGCCGTCCAGCTGTCTCTGGTCGACCTGCTGACGTCCTGGGGCATCGCGCCGACGGCCGTGACGGGCCACTCGAGCGGCGAGGTGGGCGCCGCCTACGCCGCCGGGCTGGTCGACTTCCGGTCGGCGCTGGCCATCGTGTATCTGCGCGGCGAGCTGACGACGAGCTTCAAGCTCAAGACGCCGGGAATGCGGGGCGGCATGATCGCCGTCGGCCTGGGCCGCGACGAGGTGCAGGAGTACCTGGCGCGCGTGAAGAAGAGTGCCGCAGGCGAGGTCGTCGTGGCGTGCGTGAACAGCCCGTCCAGCGTGACCGTGTCGGGCGATCTCGCGGGCGTCGAGGAGCTGGAGCGCCTGCTGCACGCCGACGAGATCTTTGCCAGGAAGCTCAAGGTCGACGCCGCCTACCACTCGCACCACATGCAGCCCATCGCGGCCGAGTACCACCAAGTGCTCGAGGCGGCGCTGGCGCGAGGCCGCCTCCTTGACGGCGTCGTCTTCAGCTCGCCCGTGACGGGCAGCCGCGCCGACCGGGTCGACGCCGCCCACTGGGTCACCAACATGGTGAGCCCCGTGCTCTTCCTCGACTCGTTCCGCAACATGTGCCTCGACGCAGAGGAGCGGCAGCAGGTGGACCTGGTCGTCGAGATCGGCCCGCACAGCGCCCTGGCGGGGCCCATCCGCCAGATCCTCAGCCTGCCCGAGCTGCGGGACCGCGGCGTGGCCTACACGAGCTGCCTGGTCAGGAACCAGGACGCCACTTCGACCATGCAGGCCATGGCGGGCTTCCTCGCCGACCGCGGCTACCCGGTCGACCTCACGGCCATCAACTTCCCCAACGGCGCCGACGGGTGCCGCGTCCTGCACGACCTGCCCTCGTACGCGTGGAATCACAGGCAGAAGCACTGGGCCGTGTCCCGCCTGGGTCGGGCGCTCAACCAAAAGCCGGCGCCGCCGCACGACCTCGCCGGCGCCAAAGTCCCGGGGACCAACCCGCTGGCGCCGCTGTGGAGATGGATACTGCGCCCGTCCGAGATTCCCTGGGTGCAGGACCACGTCGTGCAGTCGCACATGGTCTATCCCGCCGCCGGCTACATCAGCATGGTGCTCGAGGCCGTGCGAAGCAACGCCGATGAGCAGCGGCCGCTGCGGGGCATACAAATGCGGGAAATCGACGTGAAGAAGGCATTGGTGATTCCAGAGGAGACGGCGGGCGTCGAGGTCCAGCTCGCGCTGCTGCCCAAGAACGAGAAGGCTCTGGCCTCGCACGACTGGACCGAGTTCCGCATCTTCTCCGTCGACCATAATGACAGCTGGAGCGAGCACTGCAGCGGCTTTGTCTCTGCAGTGTATGGCGACAGTACTCCCTTGAGCGGATCGGGGTCTGAATATGCCGCCTTGGGCAAGCCCGTCATGCAGCCGAAAGCACTGTACCAAACACTGCAGCGCCTCGGCATAAACCATGGCCCGGCCTTCCAGAACATCCACAGCGTGCACGGCAAAGTCACCAGCGTCTTCTCCGTAGCAGACACGGCGGCCCTCATGCCCGCGCGCCACGAGCAGAAGCACCTCCTGCACCCAACAACCTTAGACTCGGTCATCCAGACGGCCTATCTCTCACTGCCCGAGTACGGCCAGGGGCAGACGACGGCCATGGTGCCTCGATCCATCGCCTCCCTCTTCGTGTCGTCTGAACTGGAGGGCGTTGGCGCCGGCTCTCTGCTCGAGGCGCACGCCAAGCTCGGCAGCGTCGACGCGCGCAGCTTCCTGTCCTCGGTCGACGTCAAGGACCCCAGCCGCGGCCACCAGACGGTGCTCCGGCTCAGCGGTCTTCGGTGCCAGTCCCTCGGCGCGGCACTGCAGCAAGACGACCAGGACCAGAACCGCCTGTGCTTCAACATCGAGTGGAAGCCTTACTTGGCACTGGCAGACTGTGCCAGCATCAAGGACCTCCGCGTCGCGGCGCCCAGCGAATCCGAGCAGCGCATGGTCACGGACCTCAGGCATGCCTGCTTGCATTTCATCCGCGACGCTCTGGACGAGCTGACTGCAGCTGATGTTGCAAACCTCGCAGAGCACCACGCCGCGCTCCACCGGTGGATGGAGATTGTGTCCAAGAGCGCCGAGCTGAACGATATCTGCACCCAGAACCCAGCCTGCTCGGACCGTGCGGGCGAGTGGGCGCGGCACCTCTCTGCCGTTGCTGATGCCAGCGTCAGCGGGCGCATGGCTTGCCGCATTGGCGAAAAGCTCGTTCCCATACTGCGAAAGGAGATTGCGCCGTTGGAGCTGATGCTAGAGGACCGGCTGCTGTATGCGTACTACGAAGGCGCTATCGGCATCAACCGTTCGTTTGCTCAGGTGGAGCGGCTGTCCGAGCTGCTGGGCCACCAGAACCCCGCGGCGAAGATCCTGGAGATTGGAGCCGGTACGGGCAGCTGTACGCGCGCTGTCCTCGCCGGCCTTGGCCGCGCCCACACCGCCGGCAGTCCCAACTTCGCCCGCTACGACTTCACCGACGTCTCGCCCGGCTTCTTCGATGCAGCCCGCGAGAAATTTGCCGACAGCGTGGACCGCATGACTTTCCGCAGGCTTGACATCGAGCTGGACCCGGACAGCCAGTCTTTCGAGTGCGGCACGTACGACGTCGTCGTCGCATGCGAGGTACTCCATGCCACCAAGACCATGGATGCCACCATGGCCAATGTGCGCAAGCTCCTGAAGCCCGGGGGCACTCTGTTGCTGGTCGAGACAACCAAAGACGCAATAGACATTCAGTTGGTGTTTGGAACGTTGCCAGGATGGTGGTTAAGCACCGAGGAGGAACGCAAACTCAGCCCCTCGCTCCCAGTCGCATCGTGGAACAAACTGCTGCAGCGCACAGGCTTCAGTGGCATTGATCTTGATGTGCAAGACAGCGAAGACGTCTCCTTCAGCTCGCTGAGCGTCATCATGTCGACTGCAGCCGGCGACGCACCGCAACGCCCCTCTAGCATTGCCCTGGTGCAGGTGCGACCGAAGAAGGAGGAGGCGCAGCAAGCCTGGACGGACCGTCTTGCCGCCCGTCTGAGGCAGGAGGGCGCCGCCGAGGTGACTGTCGAGACTCTCGAGACGGTCCAGCCCAGAGGCCGCACATGCATCATCATTGATGATCCTGCCGCACCCCTGCTGTCCGACATCACGGCCGCCGCATTCGAGGCCTTGCGCGGCATGCTGACCACAGCAGACGGTGTTTTCTGGGTCTCGCACGGCGGCACTATCGAGTGCCAGTATCCAGAAGCCGCGGCGCACATGGGCCTGCTGCGCACCCTGCGCTGCGAGGACGGGAGCAGGCGGTACATCACGCTCGACCTGGACGCCTCCCACGGCGCGTGGCTGGCCGAAAGCGTCGACACGGCGGCCAAGGTATTTCTGCAGGCGTTCGACGAGAGCCGGCCGCGCGAGGAGATCGACTTTGAGTACGCGGCTCGCGACGGGGCCGTCCTGGTCGGCCGGGTGCGCGAGGACGCAGAAGCAAACGCCGCCGTTGCATGCGGCACCGCGGCGGCTGTGCTCAAACCCTTCAGCCAGCCCGGGCGAAGCCTGCGCATGGAAGTCGACACGCCCGGCCTCATCGACAGCATCACCTTCCACGACGACCCGCAGGCCGAGGAGCCGCTGGGCGAGGACGAAATCGAAATCGAGCCGGCCGCCTTCGGGCTGAACTTCCGCGACGTCATGGTGGCCATGGGCCAGCTCGACGAGTGGATCATGGGCTACGAGTGCAGCGGCGTCGTGTCCCGCGTGGGCAGCTCCAAGGGCCACGGCTTCCAGCCCGGCGACCGCGTGTGCGCCATGACCAGAGGCCACTACGCAAACCGCGTGCGCGTCAGCTGGACCGCCGTCTGCAAGATGCCGCCGCAGATGAGCTTCGAAGAGGCGGCGTCGGTGCCCATGGTCTTCATCACTGCCTACTACTCGCTGTTCGAGATCGCGCGCCTGGAGGACGGTGAGTCGGTCCTCATCCACGCGGGCAGCGGCGGCGTTGGGCAGGCGGCCATTATGCTGGCCAAGCTCAAGAAGGCCGACGTGTTTGTGACGGTGGGCAGCCAGGAGAAGCGTGCCTTTGTGCGCGACACGTACGGCATCCCGGACAACCGCATCTTCTCGAGCAGAGACACGTCTTTTGGCGACGCCGTCCTGGCAGCAACGGGCGGCCGCGGCGTCGACGTGGCGTTGAACTCGCTGGCCGGCCCGCTGCTAGAGGAGACGTGGAGGTGCATCGCTCCGCTGGGCCGCTTCGTCGAGATTGGCAAACGCGACATCGAGCTGAACAAGAGACTGGACATGGCGCCATTCCGGCAGAGCGTGTCGTTTGCCGCCGTCGACCTGACGCACGTGGCGGCCCACCGCGGCAAGCTGATATCGCGCATGCTGGCCGCCGTCATGGAGCTGCTGGGCCAGGGCAGCATCAAGCCCGTGACGCCCGTGACCGTCTACGGCCTGGACGAGCTGGAGAAGGCGTTCCGGCTGATGCAGGCCGGCAAGCACCGGGGCAAGATAGTCATCCGCGCGGGAAAAGAGGACACGGTGAAGGTACGTAGCAGGCCCCCAGGCCGCAATTCTCGGCTAACACGAACCCAGGTGGCCCCGCAGCGGCCGAGAGCACGGCTGTCGCCAGACGCGTCGTACGTCGTGGTGGGCGGGCTCGGCGGCATTGGACGGTCGGTGTCGCGGCTGCTCGTGCAAAGGGGCGCCCGCCACCTCGTGCTGCTGTCGCGGCGTGGTGAGGACGCAGACCGCGGCTTCGTCGACGAGCTCAGGACGGCGGGATGCGCCGTGGCGGCACCGCCCTGCGACGCGAGCGATGCGAAGGCGTTGGCGACGGCCGCAGCCGAGTGGGCGAGAACGATGCCGCCGGTGCGGGGCGTGATCCAGGCGGCCATGGCACTGCAGGTAAGTTGGCAGTGAGGGTGAGGCAACGGCCAGATGCTGACTAGGGCGCAGGACTCGGTGTTTGAGCGCATGGGCTTCGACGAGTTTGCCGGTGGGATGGCCCCCAAGCTGCGGGCGACGCGCAACCTGCACGAGCTGTTCGGCGGGCTGGACTTTTTCGTGATGCTGTCGTCGGTTGTGGGCGTGGCCGGGAACGCGAGCCAGGCGAACTACGCGGCGGGCGGCGCCTTCCAGGACGCGCTAGCCCAGCACCGCCAAGCCCGGGGCCTGCCCGGCGTGGCGCTAGACCTCGGCCCGGTGCGGTCGGTAGGCTTCGTCGCCGAGAGCGCCGGCGTCGAGGACCGGCTGGCCCGCATCGGCTTCCGCGCCCTGGAGGAGCAGCAGGTGCTGCAGCTGATCGAGGCGGCCGTGGCCGGCGGCAGCGCGGCCCAGGTCGTCACGGGCGTCGCGTCCGCGCCCGCGCCCGAGCTGGTGCAGCGCGCGGCCTGGCTACAAGACGCACGCTTTGCAGGGCTGCGCGCGGCCGGCGATGCAGCGGGCAGCCTCGGGCGCGCCTCGGGCGGCAGCGGGCCGGCCGTGCCACTGCAACTGCAGCTCGCCGACGCGGCATCCCCCGCCGCCGCCGCTCAAGTCGTGTGCGCCGCCGTTGTGCGCAAGACGGCCGACATCTTCATGCTGCAGGTCGACGAGGTCGACGCCCGTCACCCTGTCACCCACTACGGCGTCGACTCGCTCGTCGCCGTCGAGCTGCGCAACTGGTTGGCTGCCCACGCGCGCGCCGACGTGTCCATCTTCGACGTCCTGCAGAGCGCGTCCATCGCCGACCTCGCCGCCGTCGTCGCCCGCAAGAGCGCGTGCGTCAAGGCCGAGTAGTTGAGCGGGTGGCGCATGTTAAGCGAGAGGCGTCGCGGGCCGGCGCGCAGGGAAGGACCGCTGCCTGGGGCAGTCATCGGGCGGAGGCCGGGATGGGGCCGTGAGTTGAGACATGCCAGATCGCCTGCCAATCGATTCCCCGCCTTGGCCCTAATTCAGCCGCATAATCAACTCCGTGACTCCATAACCCTAATTCCTATTGTGGCAGGCCTTCGGAGTTCTTACGCGCGCTGATTACGTCCGAATACGGCCACTACCCCGTCCTTATCAACAACAATGATAATAGCTCCCCTGCGACTCGCCAGCCAATGCGCGCTTTGACCGCCGAAATAATCCGAGAACATTGTTCCGATGTTCTGGACCCCACCCTAGAAGACGCTGCACGCACTGTTCAAAATATATCCGAGTTAATGGCCCCCACCAATAACCCTAAATTATGCCTCGATAGTGAAGCCCTGCTCGGCGTCAGACGGTGTCCTGTAAAACAAGCTTAGTCAACTAGATAGACCAATTGCAGCCACTAGCGAAATTTTCAGTGGCTTTCTCGCGCAATAGATGGGTTTAATCCGATGTTGTGATTGCAACACTACCAATGCCGCCTTTGCAAGAGTCTCAGATGGCCGTTCCTGACAGGGAACAGAATCCTTCACGGCTGCGATGCCTCACATTAGTGCCCCATTCTCTCTGCAATGTACCATATTTATATCCACCCTCTTCAAATAGTCACAAATTCACACACTATAGTCTCTGTAACCAGCCATGTCGTCGTCAAGTATTCATGGGCTCGAGGAGTGGACCTACGCAATGGGCTACGAGGAGCGGCGCCGAATCCAAAACCGAAACGCCCAGCGTATCTTCCGTATGTTGCTTTCCCCATGGAATGTATGAATGATGGCATTAACAAAAACAGGATGGAAGCAGAAGAGTAAATCAGCGAGCAACAACAAAAACCACAACGACGGCACTTTCACCGGGCAAGAAGATCGACCAAACGCCTGCATGTCTTCGAACGAACTCTCTCAATCCTCTGGCTTCGATTCAACTCCAAATACGACCAATCTCGCCGAACCTATGGCCGATGACGAAGACTTTCAAATGCTTTTTGGCGCCACCGACACAAGTGCATCTTCGCCATACCACTTCCAAGACCTCGGCATCTGTGAAGATGACTTCCAACCTCGCCGCTGCAGCTGCCCTCCGAGCCCCAACTCTGCCGACATGCAAGAAATGCTACGTCAAACCCTCGCCACCACTCATCTGCAGTGGAAGAAAGAGCAGTTCGGCCGCCAGGCCGACATGATACTGGTCACCCTGGCCACCTTGTATGAAGAAAACGTTCGAAACAACACCATCGCCCGAGATCCGCTGGTCGATGCCCAGCTACGGGTTTTACGCCAAATTTTCCAAGACCTGGCACGCCCAACCTCGACTCCAGACGACACTCACCAGAGCCTTCTAGATAATAAAACTAACTTTGATGACAAATATCTCTTAGAAATGCTCACAGTATGTAAATAAAATATTACGACTTGTATGCTTACTCGTTTCTACTTGGCTCATTTCTCCTTTTACTTGAACTATTCTTTTTTAGACCTCCCTTTTCTTCAGCAGCTTCTTTTCGTACATAGTTCTGATTGCCTACGTTTCGTGACACAAAGAACCAGTCTTGAATTTCAAATAGAAAAGATAGCATGTACATAAATGGCAACTTATGAGAGAGACTACAACGTCAGATCTATTGTAAATCCCAATGGAGCGGAGACGGAAGCGAGGATGCTTATGTGCACGACTAATCGGTCCGACGCGCTTAAACGAATGGGGTAATTACGAAATGCCAGGGTGCATGCGAACGCTGACAGGGCCAGTTGGAGCAGGCGGATGCGGCGCAGTCGAAGGTGCAACAGACTAAGCGGTAGGTGCGCGCGGGTGCTGTGGCTGCGGCGTGCGGGCAGCTGACACGTGCCGTCGGGCTTCGGTACATAGCTCTGGGCCTTTCTCTATGTATCACACACAACTGCAAGGTACAGAGTGCAAACTCCACGTACAATCCTTCTCTCTATCGCCCTTTATTGCTGGCAATTTGACAGCCACCTGCTCACTAAGCCTGTACCTGGCGACCGGGCGTCCGAGCCTTTCCACCGCACCGCACCGCATCATGCTTCGCCGCAACGGCAAGCCCAGCTCGTGCGAGCCATGCCGTAAATCCAAAGTCAGGTGCGACCACCGCACGCCCATTTGCGCCCGCTGCGAGTCCCGCGGTGTTGCTGCTCAGTGCCGTTATCATCCCGCGCCTCTCACTCGTCCCGGTCGAGTCTACAAGCGCGCGGAGCGCCAGGGCTCTCCCAGCCTATACGCTGCCGCTGCAAGCGAGTCCCGGTGAGTCTTCTGCCGCCGTCTGCTGCTCCACCTGCTTACCGACCTGCAGAGAGCATACGGGGGATCAGCAAATGTGGAATGCCACGCCAGATGTTCCCCACGCCAGTTCAAATCCATCGCCTGCCGGCGTATCTCTGGACTCGGGCCTTGGATCTACCAGCTACACGTCCGTCTTCCAGCTGAGCCTGGCCACTCCTCCTCCGATACATGCTGTTTCCACCGTCTCCAGCCCCAGCAACATGCCAGCCCTCTTGGCTCCTGCTTCAGATCGTGCCGAGCTGCGGACTTGGGCGCTGTCACACTTGCACCCTTTCGTGACTGTCCAGGCGCTTGCCGAGCGATATCTCAACAATAGCCAAGTCACTGCCATACGACCCATTTCAACAGCTGGACTTTCAGCCCTCGGAGAGACTCTTGAAAGCGAGAGGCGGGCAGGGAGAGATGCATCCGCCTTATCTCGCCGTATTTCCACCGCCACTTGCCGCCCACTCGAGCTCCCGGCTGATGTCTCTGCGCGAGAGTTCCACAAGTTCTTTACAGGCGACAACTTGCGCTGGGAGTTTATCGGCCTGGTCTTCACATGGGCTGGTCTCTCTGTAACTTGGTCTCCGCCCTCTCCGACAGAGCCATTGTTTGCCCAGATTGCTGCACCAGGTAATGACTGGAGCCAGTTTGCAGCTATGATGATGGATTGTAGCAACGCCTGCATATCCTTTTGCCAGGAGAGTGGGCCAGCAAACGACCTTCTGATATGGCTCCTCTACGAGAATCTGGTTCTTCTCACTCTGATACACGGTGATTCCAGTATGCAAACGTAGAGTATCTAGTTAAAGTATGAGGGCTGACAGACTCTCAGGTCACTTTGCCTGGCAGCGGTTGGGCGATTTATCAACCGATATCTTCGCCCTAGGTTTTCACAAGGAGCCAAAAGACCCATCAAACGTGCCATTGTTCCTTCTGCAGTCGAGAAGGAAGATATTTGCCATCGCCTATCGTCTTGACAAGACCATTGCCACTTTCTTCGGTCGACCGCCTCGTATTCCTGCTAGGTACTCGAACGTTAAACTTCCATTTGACGTGGATGACTCTGTCCTTTTAGATCCCGCGACCTCTCTTGAAAGTGTCGCCACAAATCTGGACGAGGATGGCTGGAGCAGGGACCGTGTTATACGCCCATCCAGTTGGATCAGGGTACGGTTCATCATGAGCAAGTTTCGCGAGGAAATCTTGGAGCTGTCCCTAGGCCCTGCGAGTGCGGACATTGTGCAAAGAATAGAGTGAGTTGTCCATGCCTATCCGCCTATTCATACCTGATGTCAGCAACAAGGGGGATTCTTCAGAGGTCCAATGAAGCTTGGACGGCCATACCTAATACACTCCGCTACGATATCTCATGCTGGGACTCGGGCCTCCCTCATAACGTTTGTCTGATGTTATTGGTGGCCTATCTGGATCACTTGCACAGCGAGTTTCAACTCCAACGGCTGCTATCTCAACATTCATCTGTGGCAAGTAATGCCCTCCTTGACACATCATTACGTTTGCTTGCTACGGCGATGGTGGTCACAAGTCGTGACATTGATACACTTGGGATGCGGCGAGATCGCGCTTGGATTGTAAGTGGTTAAAATCCACCGATAATTCACTGAGAGGGCTGACCAAGTAGATTCTCTTCTACGCTCTTCCCGGCGCCGTTGTTCTCGCCCTCGAGCTGCACCAGCGGGCACAACAAGGCATTCCATTCCCTGCGCCGATATCAAAGGGAGAGATCATCCGGCGTCTCTGCGTCGTCGCCTCCTGTCTTGAATGTGCTGCTCGACCGTCTGAAGGCAATTATGGCCTTTGCAGCGCTGCATCCAAAATCCTATCGCGGATCCTCGACGAAGTTCTTGACCCTCCCTCTGCTGTTTCCAACGAAAGGGTGTTCGGACCAAACTCATCACTGCCTACACTGGGCTTCACAGGAGACCATTCACAGGACACGGAGGCATTTTTGTCCTGGTGTGACTCCATTGGCTGGGAAGGTACAGACAACCAGCTTCTATTCTAAGTTCAGAAGCCATGAATCAGGCCCCGATAGCCAACACATTGCGTACGCTCCAAAGCCCCAGAATCAACATGAAACAAACGAGTCCTCGCTTCTGCGCAGAATTCGCAATTATCCGCATCGGAATGCTCATTCGGTCTTTCCTGCAAATTTCTTCGTGTTGACCGGAATCAAAACTTCTCGGAGTCGGCGCTCAGACGCCCACTGTTGACCTCCCGCATTTGGATCACTATTCCGATCCCTGCTTATCACCCGGTAGATTACGCCACACCCGAGATTGTACAACTATTCCGATCCCTACTCACCGCCCCGCAAACGTGCGCGACTGCGTAGTTGATCTAATTATTGCTGAAACCATTCACGAGATCGCCAAGGCTTTTGGTGTTGTCGAGTCCGTTCCCCTGAGATCACGCCATGCCCCAATCTGTCTATGCCGAGCTGACTGTGGGGCTGGATTGGATGAAGAGACTATTTTTTTGGACTCCGATAATACGATCGGAGTGCGTTGGTCCGATGCATGGTAATCCGCTGAGCGAGGCGCCACCATCGCCATGACCAACATCAATTAAGCGATTGGTTTCCTCCCCCCCAGGCGAGCGACACAGCTACGCGGCCAAAACGAAAAAAAAAGCAAGTCAATAGCGACACCGTCTAATGCATCAGAATCCTCCTCGGTAAAAAGTCGAAGGGGCGGTCAGAGAGTTACAGGGCGGTGTAGGTTGGCTGCGGTAGCCTCGAAGATGTATTCTCGGAAGTAGGTCCACGAGTAAAAAATTGAACCGATTCCGATGCCCTCGGCGCCAGCGAATCTGCGTCGTACGTCTCGCCTAGCTAGCCTTTTCCATGTCTTCCCGTTGCGGCAAGCGGTAGAAGAAAAGCGGGAATACCCGTTCTAAAAGATTTTAGCCCTGAAACTGAGAGGCCGTATCTTAGGTATCATCTGCTCCGCCCTTCAACGTCACGATGTTCGGCGTCTGATGGACCAACATGCTGTACACTATGAAATTTCGTTTCTATTAATTTTTATCAACTTTAATACTACTATTCCTCTAGCAACAAAATGAAATATCTTTTCGCTGTTAAATTAGTTCTTTCTTCGAAAATATCGTAGTAGCTCCGTGTGAACGGCGGAAGTTTCCCAGAGTACGTACTGTTTGAACTCAATAGATTATCTATCTAATGGACCTCATTAGAGGGCTGCTATCTACGGGACTCAGGAATATGCTAAACTACCTTTGGATTTCCTAATTGGGCTACATGCTTGGCAGTAACTTTCGACTTTCAACACGTATGTCGAGAACGGCAGATAAGGCAGCAACCGGTAGAAGCTGGGATTGACGCGGCATGTAGCCAGCTCGAGTGGACTTGGGACTTGGCCTCCCCCTCGCCGCCATTCCGGAAGGCGACTGCGAGATCGTTTACCACATCATGCTCAACAACACGCCCCTTTTGCTTGGCCGATTTGGAAGGAAAACCATAGCCACAGGCTCCAGAGAATTATGCCATTATCGCCCAACCGCAGCGTGCACACGGTCTTCATGGGAAAATGACCTAGATCGACTCGTGGCGGTCAAGTACTCCTCCGAAGTTTCTCCTCGGGAAAATACTAAAACAAGATAGGAGGCGAAGTCCGTGGGCACCTGTTCTTTGAGGGAGGGCTAGAGTTGGGGTGGATCATGGGCTGGTCCAGAACCACTGAAAGGAGCGGGACACTGCGACGGCTGGGCCGGTTCCGCCTCCGAACAGACCAGATGAAGAAGAAAAAGCAGAAGCACGTCCGTTAGCACAATGGCCCTGTAACAAAACGGAGTATGGCGCGAGGCTCAAGGGTAAATATCAGGTGTAACGCGACATTCTTCGCGCCGGATTCTCTGGAAACGGGCATTGGACGGCTAAAGCCCTACCTGGTTGACGGCCTGATCGGCATGGCCTTTGCGCCTTGGCGTGCATGCCAAGTACCCGTCTCCACGCGGGACGGTGAGAGGGTCGCGTAGCGCCGGTTCACAGGCAGTTCGCTTGTCCGCTTGTCCGCTTGTGCGCTTCAAGGATACTGCTCCTTACGCAGTTGCTTGTGAAGCGCTGGCGGAAGGGTCTACATACGCTAGGCTATGCGATTGTCCATTCAAAAAATTTGTAATTTGGAGTCTCCAATGATAACGCGGTGGAGAGATCAAGGCTGTTGGAGCACATCTAACCACACTCCATCCTCGTGCAATCCCAGGGCCCGGAGATCAGCAGGGTTCAGTGATGCAGGTGTTTGTAGGTCAGGAGAAATCGCGGCGTCCAGAATTTCCTCAATGCGTTGATGAGCTGATCTGAATGCTGAAATGTGGCAATCGCCTTCTCGCGCCGTATGGTCTAGGCATCTCAAAAAGAGACTTAGCTCTTGGATGTGCTTGAAACGCACCGATGGCGCTGATCTCGACGCCATTGAGGGACTGCGGCGGCTTTGGTATAAGAGCACAACGGCGAGCACGCCCGCGCATTGTATGCCATAAAGGTACATCTGTAGTAGTACCCGTCAGCTGCTACTGCATCTTGAAAAGAGGTTTGATGAACATGAGAGGGGGATTTCGTGACACGGAGATATCCCGACTGTTCATGGTGGATGCTGAGAAGGCGGCTTTGTTACCTTGGAGACGAAGTCTGAGCGGAAGAACCCCAGGCTGTTGCGATTCTCAGCGACGGTCAGCAATGCGGAGAGCATCTTGTGGGAGACCGTTACCAAGCCATCCACGTATGCTGCATCACTGCGGACTAGATGTCGCCGGAGTACGAAGTGGGGATAAAGGTAAGAGAGGTACAAGTCGAAGAGGAGGTAGCACTCGTCAAATGGCCGGCCAGAACGCCAGCAGTCCGGATCGTATCGGAGCGACACCGGCACAGCCTGCCATGTCTCTTCGAGCAGCTTTACTATGTCCCTACAAGATCTGTTGGTGAGAAATGATGGTTTTGTCGGTGAGCTAATCAAACGTACTGTGGAGAGGCGCTGTTGTTCGCACTGGCGGGCTCTACCTCGAGCATGAAAACTAGAAGCTCCTCGAGAAGCGCGCTGAACGCAAGAGCAATTTGGTCAGACACACTCTGAAGAGGTGCTGAATTAGGTAAGTCTAAGATGTCGCCCAGGGTGGGGTCGCCGCTTTTTTGTTGTTGGCCCCAGTCGTCTGGACTTGGCTCAAATTTCCACGTGGAGTACAAGCGAGATATCGTGGGCGGGCGGCCAAGGATGATGGCGATATGCTTATCCAGACCATAAGCCTCGATAAAGAGCCGTTTTCTGAAGCCAAAAAGCGAGTTTGTGGATAGACTCCCGAGTGGGAGTTTCTGATGGATCCCCGAAGCGAATACCGCAGTTGCGAGCTCGCTCAGTCTACGCTGCACAGCATGGTCTTCTGCAAGTTAGCCGTCCGTTAATGCGGAATCATTTGCATTGTATCCGGTAGTGCTTACTGTTAGCCCCATAGAGCGTGAAAAGCAGAAGCAAGTTCTGGTAAAGTAGCCAGACTGCAAGCTCGCCGTGTGTCCCTAAGCTCATGTTGAACTCAACACACTTGCTACTTGCGTCCACCAGCTCTTGGAGCAACCGTCCTTTCGCTTTTGGGCTCACACCCGCTGGGCTTGACAATTGGACATCCTTGCTTAGTGTTGCAAGCGATAGTGCAGCAAAGGAAAAAAGGAGCCCGAAAAACTCCCATCGCAGATGCGGGATGGATAGCGTTTCATCTTCTTCTTGTAGCGTTGCGCTCGGATTGCTACTCGTATCTCTGAAGATTCGATCCGAAAGAAGAATATAGTCCAGCTCGGTCAGATGCGGTGGCATGTCCACTCGATGCAACATTTTCATGGCAGAGCTAACAGCCGACAGTTGGATAATGCCCGGGCCTTTTTCAGGCAGTTGGTCCATCAGGCTACGCAACAGCTGATCGTCTTTGGCCAGAGCCAATAGCTGTGCGCCTTCCCGGATCCTGTCCAGACCAACATCTCCCCGCTTGCACCAAAGGTCCCACGGGAGCGTCGTCTCGTCCGGGAAGATGGAGGAAATGCTGGTCTGGCCCAGGAAGCCAGCTCCAGCATGCCTCGAGCTTTTGGAAGACGATGGCGCCAAGATCCTGGATGGTTCCGGGCTGGGCTTAGCGTCAGCACAGAACAGTAATTGGCAAGACATGTTCTAAAGGGGTCCACCTTGTCGAATCCGTGACCCGCGTATTTGAGCTGCATCTACGCGACTGGCTACCAACGGTAGGTGAGGAGTACTTCCATGTTCTCTGTCCCTGCATTAGCCTGGCTTGGCAGATCACGTGGAGAGCAGGGGAGAGACGGACCTGGTCTAGGTTTCCAGCTGGAGATTGTGCAGAGTCAACGGAGTAGCTCCTAGTGGAAGAGAACATAGTTTCTCGCGTGATGCTCATTCTAGGGCTCATCGATATCGACAGTTTCTGTATATATAAGTCGCAAGCCATTCTCATGCGTAGTCGTGCTGTGAAGGATTCGCACTCTTGGCTTGCTGTAGAAGACAGGAGACTAGAATAGCCTTCCCGTTTCTTATCCATCCAACGGCTTGGTACGATGATCCTTCCGAGGCCAGCCAGCCAGTCATGTTTCGTTACGGGGCCCACGTCGATTTTGGACCCCATCGGCCGCTACCACCTTCCTAATGCAGCGCGCTGCAGAGGGCTATTGTATTGTATCTGTACTTACGTCTAGGGTGCGTCCGCCTGAATACGCGAATATGCCAACAGGTTGTCGTCAAGACCCATTCTACCTCAGTTACAGGGGTGGGGATAAATCCGAGCGCGGTAACTGTACCGCTTCCACAACTCGATGTGGCCCCACAACTGTTTCGGCCCCCACGTACGCAACACTCACCTCGAGTTGCGTTGTTTGAGCTGAGTTCGCGAGCCCGTGCAGCCTGTCAAGCGAGCTCGCCACCTGCATTCCTCACAAGTTACACGGCCTGTTCCGAAGACGATACCGACGCGTATGTACACGACTCGCGGATTGAGGGGCTGCAACCTCATTCCCCTATCTTGCCTTTGTGCTGCAGTCAAGTGAGCCACCAAATCTATCCGTTCCCTGTACAAAGCCATAAATCTAGACGACACCGTGTAGGTTGCCATATACCAGCCTACTATTGACTGCATCATAAAAAGAAACGCGCTTCCGAGTCGTGTTCGTGGAGGGGATAAGTGAGTGGATTGGCGGTGTGCTTTTTGAGCACAAGGGAAATTTCCGAGCAATAGAATTAGAAACCGAAGAGCGAGTATACATGTACGACTCATAAAATCATTCGTCCCATCCTCAAAATCTCGCTTAAGAGAAATAGCGAGACTGCTTAAGAGGCACGTACTGTAATACTATTTGCAGTGATGTCAGATATGGAGAGACGGGCTTTTGTGACTATACTTCTACTATTGACTTCGTGATTAATCATGTCTCAGTGATTGTTAAGTATGAAAACTTTTTGAACGGTTCTATCATTCCAGCTCAAGGTTAAGTGGTCATCGTGATGAATAGGCCCGGTACCCAGAGCGACTCTATTCCCGAAAAGTTTCTAAGCTGCTACTGGAGCTACTGGGGCAGAACAAGAGTATCAAGACCTTCCTCAGGCTGCCAGAGGTGGTCTGTATAGGTTTCGGAACTTCCTAAGAGCAGAGGGATTGTTTGATTGTTATGACGCTCTCGTGCTAGAAAAAGGGGGGTTCTCTGCCATCGGTCCACTGACTCTACCGAAGCCCCTCGTTCCAGCAACAGCTGTACAATAAGGCTATGCCCTTCTCTTGCGGATATGTGCAATGCTGTGAGTCCATTGCTGTCTGCTGCAGAAGCATCGACCCCTTTATTCAAGAGCAAGCGTACGACTTCTTCATTGCCTCTTTCAGCAGCCGTGTGAAGTGCTAACGTCGCCCACTCTTGGGTTGTCAATGACCTCGAGTGAGACTGGAAAGCATTGAAGGATAAAGCTTGAGTTGTGTCCTCGCTTCCATCAATTCTGACTGGCTCGGGGTAGATTGTTGCCGATATTGTGTGGTTGAATGCTTCGGTTGAAAGAGATGCGGACCAGTCCAGCTCTGTGAAAGGTCCGTGTTGCCAGCCAATGGTTGCGTCTGGGAAGTCCGTCCTGTTGCAGGATACACTGGTTCGAGGGCTCAGTTGGGAATGAGATTGATCCATGGTGTTGTCGAGTTGGGCATTGTTCATGTTGCTTGTAGAGGTGTCTTCTGGGAGGTCGATGTCTTGGCTTCCACCAGCCTGGAGTTGCAGCTTCCGCTTCTTCGAATTCTGCCTGAAGGTGCGTTGTGCTATGCGATTCTGAATCCGGCGGCGTTCGACCGGATCTGTGACCCTGGTCCAGTCTTCATGTGGCTGTGAGATGTCAGAGATCATCTCTACCCGGTCGATCATGATAGTGCTGATGTCTGGCAACGAACAGGAGAAGTCGCTTGACCTCTGTGATGTGCTGCTTGGACGTTCCATTTCACGTCTTTCTGGAGCTTATAAAATACTTCGGGATACTATTCCTCGGAATTCGATTGGCAGAAGTACTTGACTTCCGAGGGGTCAGTTGGGGGCCATTCTCAAGGTCTCGACCGGTCCCTACCGAGTGTCCGTGCTTCTGCATGTGTGCTGCGGGAAGTTACGAATACGAGGTGCAGGAGTACGGCATAGAACTTATACATTACATTTACCGTGCTCTCTTGGCTAGTCGTTACAAATTGTGAGAGCCCCACTGTGTCTTGATACACAGTTGTTGTCTCCCAAACCTTTAGCTAAAGTCCTCACTAATAGACCAGTAATTTAAAGCGTCCTCATGTAGAGGGAAGTACCAGTCAAGAGAGCGACAGTAATGAGAGTGAAATAGTGTTCAACTCTATGAAGAAAATAATTCTCTCCAATCACGATTCTGTTTCACGGCTCGTTGATTGGCGAAGCGCTCGAGACCATTTGAGAGGATGTCTTCAACATCATCATCATCCAAACCATTTCGTTGCAGATTCTGATTTCAACATGGGGAGTGGTGATAACATACATTCCCATGAATCTAAGAACATTTCACTATATCTAGCGCACTCTCAGGTAGTCCTGAGATTTCCCGCGATTGAATCTTGTCGTGGGCTCTAGCTCATGTAAGCACTCCGGTGCCAGCCCCTCGGTCTGCAACGCCAAGTTGGGGTGCAGAGTGAAGGCTCATACTTCCTTCCACTGCCAGGTGTCAGGTGAGGACACGGTTGGCTCGGCCAGAATCTCCACTGCGGCGTAAACTACGTGAAGAGGTTCAGTATCAAGCTCTGGCTGGCCCCTGTGCAGGCAGGACAAGCAGACCACGATCTACACAAAGATGAAACAGTCACTGAAGTGAGTGCTGGAAATGAGATTGGCAGCTGAGATTATTCAGGCTCATACCTTGAGCTGGCTGGAAGATGTTTCTTCGACGACGCGTCCCTGACGGATGCTGTCTTGAGACCTATGCATCCACGCTGCATGCACAAAAACGATCATGAATGGGATCACTGAGATAGGACGCGGATATGGAGGAATACTAGCTTACAGAATACTGAACAAGAAGGGAAAACATACAACGCAACTGCAAGTTGCGTGGTCAGCACGCCTTGTCTTTCAGTTGGGACATCCGATCTATAATCTTCCCACACGAGTCCTTCTCGTGGAAGGAGCTCACTCGTACGATCTTCTTGGGAGGGAGATTCGTAAATGCATAGAAAGCTTTCGCAAAAAGCGTAGCCTGACTGACAGGAGGTGGCGTGAGGATTTCCAAAGAGTGGTTTGTAAAGGACAAGTCCGAAAGGACGTATCTTGAGGACATGATTTGTGCCGAAGTTCTATACATTGCACACTCCGGATCGTGCAGAGTTGCCCCAACCATTTTATACGACCATGATATTTCTCTTACGCTACTCCGGGCTCAGGAGCTGCCGATCAACATGTGATTCGGAATAAGCAGGTGGGTCGTAAGCCGATTCACGCTTACTAGTCTGCTGATTTGCTGTGGATATTACACTTAATCACCCCACATGTAATATCATGTAAGTGAAGGTTCATGCCGAGTGGCACAGCATGTCAGCAATCCTTGAAAACTTCAGCCGTTATGATTGTCTTAAGAAGGTTCTCTCGAGGCTTTGGCAAAGCCAGTCTACCTGACTCGGCATCAAAATTCCGTCCAAAATGTTACCTTTGGTTGCGTTAGTTGCGCTTGGCACATTTTCAATCTACTATTTTGTCCTCTATCCTTTCTTTCTCTCCCCACTCGCCAAGATTCCAAATGCTCACTGGAGCGCGCCGGTCTCTTCGTTCTGGGTCCTACGCCTTCGCTATCGGTATAGAGAGAAACAAGTGTTGCACGAAGCTCATCAGAGACTCGGGCCTGTGGTCCGAGTCGGGCCGCAAGATTTGAGTGTCAGTTCTTACGACGATGGTGTCCGTGTCATCTATGGAGGCGGATTTGACAAACCTGGCTACTTCGATTTCTACAAATACTTTGGGTACGTAAGCGCACGTAGAAATGATGATTGAATTGCCACTCACTGCATGTTGTAGCGAACCCAACGCATTTTGTAGCCTTCTCAAAAGGGACCACGCCGTTTATCGCCGACGCGTGTCCAGCGTCTACTCAAAAAGTGCACTTTACAACTCAGAGCATTTGATGGACATCACTAAGAAGTTACTGGGCGCGACTTTCCTTCCTATGATCCAGGGTTATGCCGACTCATCCTCCTCTGTAGATATGCTGACGATGACATATGCCCTCTGTCTGGATTGGGTTGATTCGTTCATCTTTGGCTATTCAAGCATCAACAAACTACTTCGACCAGATGGCAATGACGTCAACATCTTCCTCAAGTACTACGAGGAACGATATTCCAAAGAGGCCTTTTGGCTGCAGGAGCTCCCAGCATTGTCGAAGCTGGTCACCAAGCTGGGCTTCTCCATCATTCCGAAAGAAGGAAAAGAGGCTACTCGATGGCTCGAGGATTGGCTGCAGCAGATGTGCGACAGAGCAGATGCGGCCATGGAAAAGGGTGATCTCCTCGATGCTGCCAACGTACCCATTGTATACCAGCAGGTGAAGCAAGCAGTGAACAGAGACTGCTCCGATGACAGCGAGACCACAAGGAAGCGCAAGATTGCCAGTGAGCTTTTCGATCACATGTGTAAGCTGCTCCAACCATCCAAAAAGAGAAAAAAAAGTCCGCAGAGATTGATACTGACCACTCTCATAGCAAGCGCCCGTGAAGTCTTAGGTACGAAAACTTTCCCAGCAGGAGAAAAATAACTGACGTGCCCCGTAGGACTGGTCTTGGGATACGCAATCTTCTACCTCTCGGGCAAGCCAGAAGTGCAGTCGAAGTTACGGGAGGAGCTCCTCGGCTTGAGCTCGCCGATCACTGCGGGTACTAGCGAGTCTCAGCTACCAACACCGTCTTCCCTCGATGATCTACCGTACCTTGATGCTGTTATAAAGGAATCGCTCCGAATGCGCCCAACAAGCACTCCGTTGCCGCGCGTAACGCCCACAGACAAAGCAGTCACGCTTGGTGGATTCGAGAACATCCCGCCGGGAACGCGGGTCAATACCTTCCAATGGTTCGTGCACCGTGATCCCAGGGCGTGGTCGAATGTGGACGAGTGGATCCCTGAGAGATGGCTTTCCGGCAACGATGGATCAGATTCCGGAGTCCTGTGGCCCTTCGTTACGGGTTCAAGGATGTGCTTAGGATCACATCTTGCTGGATACAGTAAGTCTCTCCATTGCGCTTTAAGAAATATGTATGGTACTAAGTCGTCCCTTCAACTTTCCAGTCATGAGGTATACCTTAGCTGCGATCTACACAAACTTTACTACAAGTGTCGATCCCAGGTATACGTCTAGGCATGAAGAGCCCGGATCGTTAGAGGATCACTTGATGATTAAATTTCACTTAACTATATAGTCTTATCGTTCGTGCGTTTAGACTTGGACATAGCTACGGGGAAAGACTTAAAGTCGCTAGGCAAGAGTATCTAAAACCAGAGAATAGGTGATGGGGCACAGAAGCGAGGAGCACGATTGTGGATTCGTGGTAGTCGGGTCGATTTATCTATTCTCCAACTCGTACAGTAGTCGAATTCAGCCAATCCATTCCTCAGTCCCCATTAGTCTTGAAAATTTAACGGCATCCAGCAAACACTCGACTATTGAAATCACAATGGTGTTCATACCGTCATTTCCTTCAAGCCTGAAGCGAGAATTCCGCTTCATGTTCCATGGTGAAAAGCAAACGGTCTTAAATTTTAGTTAAACTAAATCACTACTTTTGTAAGTAATCGTAATAGATAAGAATGAGGATCGATAAGGCCGGCGCTCGGAATGGTACTTGGGTTTCGGGATTTTCGGTATTCACACGTTACTTATTACGGCGAAACTGCGATCATGGCTTCAGCCTCCACCTCGATTAAGAAGTCCTCCGATGCAAGGGCTGTGACGCCTAGAAGTGTGCTCGGGGGTTTGTGCGGCTTCTGCGAGCCGTCGTTGGTGAAGAAATTTGTGATTGTATCCACGAGCACCTCCCGCATCCACAGCTCGAAGTTGACCACGTAGATGGTGATCTTGGTAATATCTCGTGGCGTTACACGGCCTAAGGATAGGCAGGCCGCGACATTCGCAAACGCGTTCTTGGCCTGCTCGTGGAAAGACGAAGGAATAGAGGTTGACGAGCCGACAGCCGAGGTGCCAACCTGACCAGCCGTGCGTAGTATGCGCACGGTTGGATTGTTCGGAGGCACAGAAACCATAGATAAGTCCGAATACGCTCCCCATATTAGTGTTACCCTAACCGCCGACGCATAAGCTTGATTCGAAAAAGTAGCCAGCCCGATTAGAGACTAGATAATTGGAGAGCGGGCTGTTTATAATAGTGCCCGTGAAGGAAGACGTAGAAGGAAAGAGTAGAACAGGAGAGAGAGCCTTTAGACCGTTTATTCGCTCTTGAACGGCACTCGAACTGCCAACCCTACTTGAGAGCCGATATCTTCTATTCTCTAGAAATCTGCTTATAGACTTGCAATTACCCCCTTTGTTACGGCGCAGCCTCTACAGGTTGAAGAAGTGGGGAGACAGAAAACTCGGGCGGAAGGGTGCGCTTGCGGGTATGCAGTGGCATTGCTAGCTACAAGGAGACTAAGCTGGAGAGAAAAGCAATAGACAAAAGACGAGGGCAGTGCGGGTAATATACAACTGCGCACTGGACGCTTTCCAGATTTAGCAACATGTTCTGGCACCTTCTCATTCCCCTCCACTGGCTGCCTGCCGCAGGAACCATCCAAGGCATCACACGGGTCCAACCCCTGACACACGGGCGTCCTAAGGGATCATGGATTGGTCGCAGAAGCCATAGTTATCCTGAAGCTCCATTGCAATCAGCGGGATCGCCCTTTTGCTCGTCCCACCAGCAGTTGTGAATTTTTCCGTCGTTTGGGCAAGCCTGTGACTGAGCACAAGCTACAGAGGGGGTCCCATCTTTGAACTGGCAACTGCCATAGTATAGGCCGTCGAAGAAGCAAGTTCCATCTTTCTAAAACATAGATCAGTTTATTAAAGCATTGGTGCAGTAAGATTTAGGAAGACGAACAGCAACGGCTACCGCCGCGTAACAGGCGACGAAGGTTATAAAAATCTTGAGCGACATCTTTCTGGGCGATTAGATTGGACTAAGAGGTAAATGATAGAAATTGGTTTCCCGTGGATCCAGCGTGCGTTTTTATAGACGATTCTTTTCACATATTACTCGTATCCCATCTATTTTTAGCTACTAATCCTTAGACATCTCAGTTTTACGAAAATTCTATCAGAATACTAGGTAGAAATTTAGACTTCTTCTAACCTAACTTAGTCTAAGGCTAAGAGGTCTCATCTTAAGTTTAATATATATACTTTCTTAGGTTATATCTAGAGTACTAATAGAGATAGCCGAGTCAGACGGAAATTATTATTTATTTTATTCATAGAAATTAAAATCTTTTAGCCATGGTTAGCCCGTCAGGACTGGAAATACCGGCGGCATCCGGAATTATCGAAATACACCATGTAGAAAAGGAAGGGCTGGGGGACAGCTGCAACCATGCATGATGACAGAGAGAGACAACTGGGTGGAAAAGTCTCTCCATCGTGGAAAAGCACAGTCTCTTATGCGCTGTAGTCCTTTCTTTGGATGACCTGAGCAGTTCGCAGCCGCTCTTCCATACCCTCGGGGTACAGGTTCAAAAACTCGACAAGTTATTCCACACGTTGTACGAAACCACATGACTATAATCCCACCAGATTACGTATATAACTTTGCACGCTGGGAATAACTGTTAAAACAACGAAGAGAACCCCAAAGACGCTCATCGACAGTGAACTCAACGCCGCAGCCCGGCGATCCTTGTCCAACAGCATGGCTGTGGCGATAGCAGAGGAGTTCGCCCCAAGCACCACACCAGTAGTTACGTAGTCATCTGTCAACAGCCCGTCAGCGTCCTTCATGTGTCGAATGAAGCTGGCTATTACATACCTTTCGGGATGCGCAGCAAGCGCAATATGGTTGGCCCAAAGATGGGGCCGGAGATGCCACTCACCACCGCGATGGGCGAGATGGCAGACGTGTCGCCGCCGAGATTCTCTACCGACAGCTGCGCTAGCGCAAGAGTCACGCTGCGGGGAGCCATGGCGACACTCCGCGTTGCAGAGATGCCGAGAGCGAAGCAGACGGGTGGGTACCCGAACAGCGACGGCATTGTCAGTGCCACCACTGGACCCAGGATTGCGAGAAAGTACCGACGCAGGTCGTTCCGGTGCTGGAACATGGGCATTGCGAGTGACACGATGCTGGCATCGAGTAGGCTCGAGAGGATGTCCCCTGCGCCGGGTAGTGGGAGTCCCGCAGTGCCGCGGAAGTATTGCAAATAGTTCGAGTCGATCTTGTACAAGCTGAGCCCGTCCTCCAAGCTCATGTTTTGTGTTAAAGCAATGACCCAGATTCCGAGAACGCTGAAGAGTGCGGTGATGATCACAGGATGAGCGACTCGCCGAATCTTGGACGGGATTGAATTCGCGCCGAAGAACATCAGCACGTTGAAGGAGAGGAAGATTGGCATCGTGTAGCCAGTGGAATAGTAGACAGGGATACCGATGAAGATAAAAAGGCAAAGGTAGGTGCCTATGTCGATGTACTTTGGGATGGCATCCGCCAACCTCTTTGTAGCAACGAGAACAGCCGACGGCTCATTGGGAGATGATGTTCGAGAATCAATGTCCGACGGCCTCTCCGAGCATGGAAGGCCTGTCTCTGGTTTTCCGGAAGAGGACCCCTCGGCACTGGCATCTTGCGACGTGTCTGAAGAACTATGGTAGATGAATGAGCAACGGTTGATTGAAGATGTGCGATTAATGGATGGGTTACTGACCTCGTTCCAGGGGCTTGTGATGGAAGGCCTTTGGATAAATGAAACTTCCGAAGCAGGAATTGAATAGCTCGTGATGCGTATGCCGTCAGAGCCAACTGTAGGATGTACCCAATGATGAATACCCCAATCAAGACTCCAATCTCCGTACCGCCGATCATCTGGCTCAGTGGAAGAAGGATGAAGCTGGGTGTGAAGTAGAGGTTCATGGTTCGGAGTGCGAATCCGCTCGGAACATCTACCACTTTCAGCATCTGCTCCATCTGACTGTGATTCAACATGAACTCTGCCAGAATCAAGACAAGGAAAAGGATCAGAAGACAGGCAACGCTGGCTGGGAATGAAACGGTTCCAAGGCCGATGAGAGCATCGAGGGCCAATACAAAATACAACATGATGACTACACCGAGCGGTACGAGAATCCATGACCGGAATAGCGCTTCGCATGAAGGCTTCAAGGCCTGGGATAATTATCAGCGGCTTGAATTGCATGGACACATTATCAAAAAGACTGCAAACCATCTCGAAAGCCTTCCGCACCTGAGGAGATGCATTCGTTCGATCTGCTCCCATCGTGGAATAGAGTGATAAATGGGACAACGGTAACTTGTTGCACTCGAAAGCCAGTGATGCACCGGAAACAAGAAATACCCAAGCTTCGTGGCCGTGTTGATATCACAGCCAAACACAGGGAATTAGCATGTGTCTCTCTGGATGTCATCCCATTCTGACGCAATTGGTGTACACGCTTGACGACTACATGCCGAGTTTCAATCCCGTCCATCAAAATTCTAGTCCCGAGCTCCGTCACTCTATTGCGCAGTCATGCTTGCGTGGATAGTTTGTACAAAGGAGACCAGGGGTTTCTGGCGATAAAGTATGTTCCACTTGGGGATTCATGCTCATACAATTGCTTTGATTGGCGGAAATTTCTACTTTCCATGAGAAAACAAGTTTGTGCTATCGTACCGCTACAAACCCACATATACTACGGTGGAGAGCTTACGACAACAGTATAAGGTGCCTTCTTGGCGCAGCGGAATGCCAACGCGAAAGCCGTTACAGGGGAGCTAAGTTTGTTCTAGTAGTCTGATAGGTCAGAGTAAGGGATTTAGGTTCATTCTGATAGGAGAATAGATTAGGATTTGCGGCTTTTGCTGGAAAAGAAACTTTGGTTTAGGCGTCGGACGCGTAACCGTTGCAGGGAATTCCGATCGGCGATGGCGGCGCGGCAAACCCCTTGTATAGATACCCGATATTGCGGGAGAGCCGACAAACCCCGGCAATCTGATCCACTCGAGATCGTTCAAGCTCTCAGCGAGCGGCTAACCGAGCGATCTTCCGCTCCCGCCTCCACAAACGGGAATGCTCCACAGTGGAACACTCGCCTGAATTAGGCTTTCCGTGTATCAGAAGCTTGTCAATGGCCGAGAGTAGTGGACCTGACCCATCGTATCATGCACACGGGTACACTTATTCTCCGTGCTGTGCCCGTATCTTTCTTGGCGTTAGTAGGCGGCTGCCGAACTCGTCTGTACACGCAAGCACACCTCCAACTGGTTGGAGGTGGCTGGGATATAGTAAGGCAACCCACGAACACTGCCAGGGTCACTTGGCATATTCCGCCCACAAATGATGCAATAAAGGTTCCACTAGCCACAGGCCTTCAAGGGAATGTAGTCTTACCCGACTCTCGTGACGTGGCGATTATCGCTGATCTTCAAGATAATGGGAAGGAGTGTCTTTGATATCGGCCCCACGTAGTCAGAACAAAGAGTATGTGGACCATCGGATGCAAGTTTCACAGGAAGACAATACACGCGTCCTCGAGGGTTGATGATGCCACATGCTGTGGATTGGGCGGCATTGCTTATCAGAGATGGGCAAAGCAGCAAGCCAGAAGAGATAGGAGACTTCTCTACCTGAGTATCCGAAGACAGACCTCTGACCAGCAAACCATCAAGACTTGTTGACATCGAAAAATGGCGGAGCAAATTGCGAAGCCGACTATGGCATCCCCATTGCCAGCCGTTACACATCTCTTTGGTTTGTTTGACCTCTCACCAGTCAGAACTCAATAGCTTGCTGATTTTCCCTTCTCCAAAAAAGCGGGTGGAGCGGCAGGCATCATGGAAGCCTGTCTTTGCCATCCTTTAGACACAGTCAAAGTGAGGATGCAGCTGCTGCGCAAAGACGCTACTTCTGGGGTAAGATAGAATGCCCCAAATACCACACCCTTCCCGAAGCTAACCATCTCGAAGACTAACAGGCTCGGGATTGGCAGTACATTCTCCCGCATAGTCCGTTCGGAAGGCCTGTTTGCACTGTACAAAGGCTTTGATGCCGTGTTGATCGGAATGGGACCAAAGATGGCGGTTCGCTTCGCCTCGTTTGAAGCCTACAAGACATCACTGCAGTCTCTCTCCGGTGAGCTCAACCGAACAGCCATCTTCGCAGCCGGTCTTGGTGCGGGTGTCACTGAGGCGATCTTGGTCGTCAGTCCCATGGAGGTCGTCAAGATCAGACTGCAGGGCCAGAACAGCGTTCCGGGCATCGGAGGGGCTGCGGCATTGCCGCAGTACCGAAACGCCCTTCACGCGGCCGTGTCTGTTGCATGGCATGAGGGCATCGGTGCCCTATACCAAGGCGTGGCTCTCACGGCACTTCGCCAGGGGACCAACCAAGCGGCAAACTTCAGCGTTTACACTGCGTTGAAAGCCAGACTCGCGCAGTATCAACCCTCGGGCAGGGACCCTCCAAGCTATCAGACGGCGGCAATTGGACTAATCTCGGGTGCTGTTGGCCCTCTTTGCAACGCACCAATTGACACGATCAAAACTCACATGCAAAACTCCGTCAGGATTTCAGGCGAGAGCGGGCTACAGAAGGGAATGTTCATTACAATGGAGCTTCTTCAGAGGGAGGGACTGCGTGCATTCTACAAGGGAATTACTCCACGAGTCATCAGGGTGGCGCCTGGACAGGCTGTCACCTTTACTGTGTATGAATTCGTGAAGAAGCAGCTGGAGTGACGGCGAGCACTTTCAGCACAGTTGTTTTCGGGACTTTTTCCTATAGTAGATACGCAATACACAGATTCTTTCACATTTACAGAGAATTAATTTCTTTTCCTTTCCAAGGAAGTGATATTCTATCTCAGATGATCAAAACGATAGACACCTCCACGCACCAGGAGGCAAATCCCGATTGTAGCGAGTCCCACTCGATCTGCTGCATATAGGCCGGCATGATACCGTGATATGGATTGAGATTGAATCGACGCGCGTCGTTCAGGTCCACAGCTTCCGTGTACATGCATGCAGCTCCGGTGAAACCAGCTGCTGTACATTTACTTTGCCCTGCTACGCATCCATGCAGCTATCGGTAGGTCCGTCGGGAATTCTGAGAAAGTTGTAGTCATGTCAGGCTTCCGACCTTCCAAAATACACGCAAGCACTCATGCGCCGCGTCAGTGCTGCCGATCAATGACCAGGCTGAACCTTGGGCAATGAGTGCATCCACGGGCCGTGTCCCGTACTTGCCAAGACACGGCATGCGGTCTGAACTTTAAAGAGCACGCCAATTGCCGGCCCAAGCCCATCAATCCACTCCAGAGTTCACCACTTCATCTCAACTTGTTTCTCACAGACCTCTTTTGATCATGGGCCACGAAGCTATCATCAACGGCACGAAGTCCAAGGAAGTATTCGACCCACAACTCAATCACCAAGTGTCAGAGGACGAGAGAAAGGCAATCATTGACATGTACCTCGAAGACGCCGCATTCGCTGCCGATGTGAAGGCGACGAAAGATTGGTGGAGCTCTCCCCGGTGGTCGTCAACGAAGCGACCATACACGGCCGAGGAGATTTGCTCAAAGAGAGGGAACCTCAAGATCGAGTATCCAAGCAATGCCATGAGCAAAAAGCTTTGGGAAATCCTCGAGGAGCGCTGGATGGTGAGATCCCCATTCTCCCGCAGTACACTGTGTTCACCGCTGAGCACCACAGAACAAAACCGTCAGCTTCACCTTCGGCTGCATGGACCCGGTGCAGGTGACGCAGATGGCAAAGTACCTCGACACGGTCTACGTCTCTGGCTGGCAGTGCTCCGCAACTGCCTCCTCCACCAACGAGCCCGGTCCCGACCTCGCCGACTACCCAATGGTCAGCCCTCCACACCCCTTCCCCCTACCCACTCACTAACCCACCCACCCAACCCAGGACACCGTCCCCCGCAAAGTCGACCACCTCTTCAAAGCCCAACTCTTCCACGACCGCAAGCAGCGCCAAGCCCGCCTCACCACCTGTCCCCCCTCCGCGCGCAGCTCCGCCGCCCCCAACACCGACTTCCTCCGCCCCATCATCGCCGACGCCGACACGGGCCACGGCGGCATCACCGCGACGATGAAGCTGACCAAGCTCTTCATCGAGGCCGGCGCGGCGGGCATCCACGTCGAGGACCAGGCTGCCGGCACGAAGAAGTGCGGGCACATGGGCGGGAAAGTCATGGTGCCGGTGCGCGAGCACGTGAATCGGCTGGTTGCGTGCCGGGCGCAGGCGGATGTGATGGGGACGGAGTTGGTGGTGGTGGGGAGGACGGATGCGGAGGCTGCGACGCTGATTACGTCGACGGTTGATAGGCGGGATCATGAGTTTGTGTTGGGGGCGACGAAGGAGGGGTTGGAGCCGTTGGTGGATGTGTTGCAGGCGGCGGCGGCGGTGGGGAGGGAGGGGGGTGTGGGTGCGGGGGTGGATCTGGCGGCTGTTGAGGAGCGGTGGTTGGAGGAGGCGGAGTTGAAGATGTTTCATGAGGCGGTTGTTGCTGCGATTCGGGGTGGCTCGTACGCTGACAAGGATGAGTTGGTTGACCAGTATCTGCAGTCCGCTAGGGGGAAGTCGAACCAAGAATGCCGCGCTCTGGCAAAGGGGCTGCTGGGCCAGGACGTCTATTTTGACTGGGAAGCACCTCGAACGCTAGAAGGGTACTATCGGTACCAGGGAGGATGCGAGTGTGCCATTGCCAGGGCTGTTGAGTTCGCCCCTTATTCTGGTAAGTTACAAATTACAATACCGCATTCATCCTTAATCGATGACCAGAGCTGACATATCTGGTAGATCTCATGTGGATGGAATCGAGAACGCCCGAGTACACGCAGGCGAAGCAGTTTGCCGATGGGGTGCATGCTTTTTGGCCTTCTCAGAAGCTTGCCTACAATCTTTCTCCTTCGTTCAATTGGAAGCGGTCCATGCGTTCAGAGGAGCAAGAGACTTACATCCACCGGCTGGGGCAGTTAGGCTACTGCTGGCAGTTTGTCACCCTTGCGGGGCTGCACTCCACCGCTTTGATTACGGATGAATTTGCTCGGGAATTTGCTGCTCGCGGCATGCGCGCTTATGGAGAGATGATTCAAGAGCCTGAATTGGAAAGAGGATGTGAGGTTGTGCGTCACCAGAAATGGAGTGGGGCTAACTACATTGATTCGATTCTGAAGATGGTGTCTGGTGGCATCACCAGCACTGCGGCTATGGGAAGGGGCGTTACTGAGATTCAATTCACGTAGATACTCCCGGGGAGAATTTGAAGCATAGATCTATGGAAACGGCAAATTGATACAGAGATAGGAACACCCGTCACGCACAACCGCACGTAAATTGCCATGTCCTCCGAATCAGTTTACTAGCAATTTGTTTCGCGCGTCTCAATAATCTTTATTGTCATTCTTTCCTTTCACCTCGCTTAAAGACGCGTTTAGCAAACCGTTTCCAGCCCGGAGGTTTCTCATATACTTTACTCTCGTACTCCGCATCATGCGTACCTAGTCCAGCATCAGACTCATTGCCACTTCCGTATTCCGTGTTGGTCGAGTCCGGTAGAGCATCAGACTCAAGGTCAGGATCGTATTCGCTGAGTGCGTGTGACCCGTCCTCTATGCCGAAGTATTGCCTCCAAGCTGCAAGCCATTGCTCGTTTTCGCGCCATCGAGCATCATCCTTAGGAAAACTCCTCAATGCATTTTCAAACTCGACCACCACCTCTTTAGCTTTTTGGGGCTGTTCGAAGTCGACGTAGAGACCCGGAAGACAACGTAGTGATCTCAGACGGCTAGGGTAAGCCGAATGAAGCACGACTCTCTCATTTTTTGCAACGTGCTCAAATAGTTGCAGAGCTTCTTCTGGCCTAGCCGTGTGAAAATAAGCAAGCCCAAGCATGTGCTCCGAACTTAGCCGTTCTGGGGAGCCCTCCGGCAGCGTCCTCTGTCGTACTTGAACAACGTGTTCAAGCAATTCAACACTCTTTTTTACTTGACCATGCTTGAAATACGCACACCCAAGGTCATACTCCGAACTTAGCCGGTCTGAAGAGTCCTCTGGCAGCGTCCTCTGTCGTACTTGAACAACGTGTTCAAGCAATTCAACACTCTTTTTTACTTGACCATGCTTGAAATACGCACGCCCAAGCTCATGCTGGGATAATAGCTGGTCTCGAAAACTGTCTGAGAGTGTCATTTGTCGTATTTGAACAACGTGTTCAAGCAATTCAACACCCTTTTCTACTTGACCATTCTTGAGATACGCGCGCCCAAGTGCGTGCTGTGATGATAGCCGGTCTGAGGAGCTCTCTGGAAGCGTCTTCTGCCGTATTTGAACAACGTGTTCAAACAATTCAATGGCCCTTTCTACTTGACCATTCTTGAGATACGCGCGCCCAAGTGTCTGCTGTGTTGATAAGTAAGCTTCATGATCAGCAGGGTATAGACCCTTCTTAATCGAAACAAAACTTTCAAGCTGCGTGATTGCTTTTGCGGTCTCTCCGCTCCTCATATACGCTGTGGCAAGCCCACATTTAGATTCAAGAAGGTCTATCTCGCGGGATGATGTTGCTTCTTGAAGCTGAATTATTCGCTTCCATAAATAGATGCTTGCTGAGTGTTTTTTGAGGCGCGACCAAGTCGAGGCCATGAATTGGTAAAACGGTAGCAAATCGATGCTTTCTGGTCTGGATGGCTCTGCATTGGTGGACTTAAAAAGCTCAAGCAGAAAAGACTCTTGCTCTCGATGAAGTAAAAACACCTCAAGTAATGACAAGAGAGCGTAGTACATTTCGAAATGCTCAACAGCCCATAGGCATTGGGGCTTACATGACCCTCTGTTTTCCAAGAAGGAAGTAATGTGAGATTGAAGTTGCCTGTTGTGGAGTTCCCATATTTTGCAGTACCAGGAATGACGATTTTGTAGATCGCTTTTCGCAGAGAGGGCGAAAATTGAGCCAGTCATTAACCAAGCTTTAGTCTTCTTCCTCTGATCTAGTCGATCCTTAGCCCAGAAATGTACGAGCGGGTGCATTGACACTAGCGTGACCCCACCCATACTGGCTTGCTTGATAAATGAAAGAGCCTCCAAACAGTACAGCCCGTTTTGAAGCCGTAAAGGTGAATTTAGCCAATCTGACAGAAATTCTGGTAGGAGATTGGCAATACCAGGTGTTATTATATCCCCTTTATTGCTGTATTTATTTGTCTCCGCGAAGATGAATATTTTAGAGGCATGTTCAAAGACCAACGTGGGAAAGCCGCTGTGATGGAACATCGCAAATATTCCTAGCAAACACAGCGCGTCCCTCGCGTCGGTTTTCTCGTCGGATTCAAGAGTGTGGGCGGACACCTCGAAGGCTGCATATACATTGCGGTATTTTGGCTGCGCCTGGTTCCGTGAGGTAGCGAGAAGATGTTTGCGGTTCTCCTTGAAGAGTTTGGGGTACTCATTCCAGTTTCGAACGTCTTGAGATATGAACGCGCCGGCCTGAACCAGAGCCAGAGTATGACAGCCGAGGAGTCCTGCAATCGTCTCCGCTTGTGGCCGGTAGGACTCCCAGTCTGGTTGCCGCACTCTGGCGGCAGCTTTGAGGAGCAGGATCACGGAGTCGTTGAAGGAGACTGACTCGAGTTCGCAGCAGCCAACGGTCTCATGAATAGCACATTCATGGTTGCGCGAAGTCAAAAGAATTGATCCCCCAGGAGCGGTCGGGAAGAATTGTGCATAGTCTTCTCTTCGTTCATCGGCATTGTCCAAAACAAGGAGCCAGGGATGGGTATTGAAGTCTACTTCGGCAAGTGCGCTGAGAGCGTGTCTCAAATTCTGATGTTCTGTGCCAGGACGGATTTGATTTGCGATGTTTTTGAAGTCCTCCTCTGCAGACGCGATGTTGCTAGCGTCGACCCAAAAAATGCCCCAAAATCTTTTTCAGTTAGCATCCGCATTGTATATGTACTGCTGTGTACCCGATGAAGTCCCAAATACATCCAATTTGGTGTACGGCTGGAACGGCCTTGAGAAATGTACCTTGGAAGTGCACAATGGACAGTGGCTTGGGCTGGGTGAGAAATACTAAAACTCATTCTTCGGGCGAGCACGGTTCCTCATTTAAAGGAAAGAAACCAGGAATGAAATCATTTGTGTGCAACTTACTCGCTCTGCATATCGTTAATCAGTTTAACACAGATCTCGCTTTTTCCGATGCCAGCCATGCCATATATGACATATCGCTTCTGCTTCCCTGCATCGGCCTCCCGGAAGGCAGCCTTGATCGCCGTAATCTCATCGTTGCGACCGAGAAAATTTCTGTTCAGCGGTAGGGGATTGCCATGTCGGAACTGTTTCCGTTCGAGTGCAGAACGCAACGGCGCGTTCTGAATTCCCTGGACGATGTAGTTTCCGTCCCTCGCTGTGATGTTGCCGAATCTCTGAGAGTAAAACGCCATAGTCGAGTGTTTGGTGCTCCTCTTGTTTTCCGAAGCGTTCTGCAATCTTTTAGAAGAATGGGCAGCGTATGTGGACAGCGAGAAAGGTTTCAGAGAAGAGGAATGGCAGCAGTGAGCAGGCGGCCTCACCAAGAAAGGAGTGGGGCACCCTTGTCCAGCAACCTGACGCGCGCGAAGAATTATGCAACAATAGTCTGAGCTGAGCCTTGCAGATGCTGACACGAGCTTTCCGTCGCCCCGCCTGATCCCTGCCCTCAGGCTTGTCTGCTGCTTTAGGTTGAACGCAGGTCGGCATTTGTCGACACATAGATACTTTTCATAGGTTGCAGATATATCATTCCAAAGATATGCTTTGTTCTACTGAGAGAGGACAGATTGATGCTTTATTCGTCTGATCCAGCTTGACTTGTTTTGTCGGGCTTACGGATACCGTGCCGCCTGAAGTGGCTGGCGCCACATGTGTGATTGCGACTGTGATTCGCCATCGTGAAATATCGATTCTGGGCTCGCATGGCAAGGCAGAATTCGGTGACGTGGCTCCACACTAGTGGACTCTCGCCCTTTCATCAAGTTGCGGGAATAAAAGAGACCCTTAGAATCGATTCCGATTGAGGGTCCAGCAATAACTCCCCACAAGACTGGATCTCACTTCGCTCAGAAAGAAAAGCCTCCCCAACCTCGATGTCTGACCCTCTGAGTATTTCTGCCGGCATTGTAGGCCTTCTACAGGCCGTCAAGAGCGTTTATGGATTGATTGATAGCATCAAAGATGCCCCGGAGACTCTTACCCGCGCCGGAGATGATCTCAAGTCGACCGACAGCATCCTAGACGACTTGAAACGGTATACTGAGGCGTCCCCGCAAGCCCTGCCAGCATCCCACGCGCTTACGGACCAGAAATCTGCTCTGAGCTCAGTGCTCACGGAATTCAAGAAACTGTGCGATGATTTCCACAAGAAGCTGGATAGTTGTGTTCGCCATTCAGCTGAAGGCAGCAAGCTAAGTTGGACAGACCGGGTGATGACGAGTCTGAAGAAGGGAAGCATCGAAAAGTTTCAAGCGGAAGTGTGTAAAGCGAGGCAACTCATCAGCCTGAGAGTGGACATGATTTCCCTGTAAGTTCGTTTGGCACGATTCAGCAGCCGCTGCTGACTGACCTACTTCACCATAGCTCCACCACAGAGCAGAACACCGCAGAGATCCACGATTTCCAGCGAAAGAACGAAACCGCCATGGCAGAGATCATCCAGCAACTAGCGGGTCTCCACATAACCATGCACAATCTCCAAGCGCTCTCTGACGAGTCTTCAGAGTTGTTGGAGAGAGCGTTCAAGGACCAAGAAGCTGCACTGAAGGAACAACTCCGCTTGTGTGAGGAGAACCGAGCCGCGGCTAACAGTCAAACGCGCAACAAGCAAGAGTATGGTGATACCATTCTCGGAGACAACGTGCGATACGCTCAGTTCTTGGATCTGAACAAGGCAAAAGGCTCATTTGAGCAGAAGTATGGGGATACGGTAGTTGGCAATGGGACGTGGGGCGCCCAGGGTGCCATGGACGGGGCTATAGTGGACAGGCTGCTGAATGGACCTGCTGCCATTAGCCAACCAGAGAGATTTAAGGGACCTGG
This sequence comes from Lasiodiplodia theobromae, assembly GCF_012971845.1. Taxonomy (NCBI): domain Eukaryota; kingdom Fungi; phylum Ascomycota; class Dothideomycetes; order Botryosphaeriales; family Botryosphaeriaceae; genus Lasiodiplodia; species Lasiodiplodia theobromae. The sequence goes on from NW_023336528.1 coordinate 146,604, forward strand.
AAGGCGGCTAGGTGGAAATGTTGTGAGTTTGAATGACGTTCAGAGCGGGCCGATACCTGAAACGAAGAAGTAAATAATGTTCTACCGGGATTCGTTACTACTGACATTCCTTTGTTTCATATTTCGATATTTTAGAGACCCTTTCCACTGCTGTAGCCCATTGCCACAGCTCGGAGAAAATGTCTTTAGAGCCAACAGCAAATATCAACAGCTATTCACATTATTACACCACTATTACAGGTGGGCAAACAGTTGGAGATTGTGATTTCACAGTACCTTTATGATAGCCCCACTAACATATCCACTACTACACGATTATCATTACATCCCTAAACTCCATACAGAAAGGGAGGAAAAAAAAGGATTGCTATCGTGGACGAATAAAAACTATTGGCCAATTCAAGTACCGGAGGCTTTGCGAAATAGCGTGTTGGAGGCTTTCCATGGGGTAAGTAGCAACTGGTATGTACGGGACGGAAATCCATTGTGCATGTGCGGGGTTTGACAGGGCTAGCCCCACTTGCCAAACAGTTTTAGCTCGTAATGACCGCACTTGTAGTTGAAGATCTTGCAATGCTACGTCCCGCCGTGCACATACTGATTTATTCCGCACATCAGCTAACGCTGCAAGAAGCTCTGTATTAACTATCATGGTTCAATGTTATCCTTGTTAGGCATGCCGCAATTTGATGCATAGAATCGCGACTGTCGAACAACCCTGGCTTTCCTTCATCTCTACCCAAGTGCCCCGCTCCCAGGGCACTTTCCCCGCAAATGTGGCCATAGCGCTCTTGTCGATGTGCGTGCTACCATGCAATTATGCGTTAGTAGGTCATATGAAATTACATGAAGATGCATGTAAACCCCTCCTTCCCCTCCATGACTTAGCATCTGCGGGCCGATCCGTCATCCTCGCGGCCGATCTCCCGCTCGACCAACATTACCTGCATCATCTAGCACAAGTCAGACCTCACCTAATATTTTACTATTTGCACACATTACTTCATAGTCGTTATTGATGTTCAACATTCGTTTCTCCGCCTTCGTGTAATTGCAAAGCAATTCCTCACTGGCGCTTCACATTGAACACTACCACTTGAATCTCTGGTGCTCTACCTGCAAGAGAGCTTTTCATTTCGGTGCGACGTGACGATTCTACTTGGCACAAGTTTTGCCGCTCTGCACAACCCATATTCTCCGCTTATTGTGCAGGCCGCAGTAGCTTAGCCAGCACACCAGTTCGGTGTCTAGCCCTTCCTCGCAACCTCGACATCAATCTTACCAAGCGCACCAGAATCAGCGTTGTACGGGCTGTTGCTGACCATATATCCGGCAGCGGAGTTGCGGTCGCGGATCTCGAAGTGATTGCTCTTGCTGCCCCAGGGGCAGTCCCAGTAGATGGTGCAGATCTTGGTGTCGTCCTCGTACAGGTCGATGGTGCCCTCGGTGCCGGACGACGCGTCGGAGCGGCCGCACGCGGCGACGTCGGCCGTGCCGTTGGCCGGGATGGTGATCTGGCTGACCTCGGCGCTGGAGATCTCCGCGTCTTTGTTGCTGTCTTTGTAGAATTTGCCCCTGTTTGTTGTGAGTGGATTATGGCGGCGAATGTGTGGGGAGTTGTGGGTGTTACCAGAGGGCTTGGGCGTTCTTGACGCTGATGGTTCCGCTACGGAAGCTGTTGATGATGTGGATGATAACCCATTGTGCGTAGGCCATGATGACGGCTGTGCTGTTCTCTTGGATTTGCAGTGGAAGTGGTGGATGAGATGTTGATATGCTGATGGTAATGGGGTGATGTATATATATGCGCAACAAACCGGAGCTACGTCCGCTCCTCCACTTGATCCTTTCTCGTCAACATGTCATTTGGAACCTATCGTGACCAGTCAACATCCCGATACTATTGATCTACGCTTCCAGTTGCCATCTGAAAAGCGGAAGGTCCTCATCTATGCATCTTGATGGCGCAACTCAGTCACGCCATCGATCGTTGACCTCCACGCCCCGCTCCTCAACCAACGATATTCAACAGCAGAACTCGTGTTCCTGTAGGAGAAGCCAACAATGGCTTGAAGCACTTGCGAATCACCACGCCTCACCAGAAGAGTGTTCGCCAAGCCTGCAACCCATTGCGGGGTTTTACGATGGTGGGGAATTCGCGTAGGATCCGACCAGTAGCGTGTGGTTGCTTTTCCGGTGTTGCAGACCTGCTAAACAACCAGAAGCGGTCGATACAACCGATCATACGGTTCGAAGCGTGTAGCGAGCCGTTGTAGCCGACCATCATAGACTTCGCGCCACCAACTCACTGAACGAGTGGCGTTATGAAGACTAGCGCGGGCAGTGCCACGGCGTTGATCTTCAAATCGCTGCAGACAACCGCTTTGGCGAATTTCTCCACTTGATCATGCACGAAATAATTAGATTCAGTATCAAGATCGGAGCGGCTATTACGTCAAGCAAGATGCGGTCCGGCCCGTATTCCATGCACGACATGCACGACATTATTGAATCGCTATACACTACCAATTTAGGAAGGTCGCCGTCGATCAAGCACGATGCTCTCGGACCCTCCCCCACGCAGTCCAGAAATATGTGTTCCATATTGCTATAAGTATATGGGCCTCATGGAGGGGTGGACTACATTCTACACTCACCACATCTGATCAAGCACTCAACATGGGCGAACTCGTTCCGTACATCGATGGCATGCAGAAGGGCCAAGGGTAAGAGCCCGTCAGCACTTCTTCTCTGCTACAGCTAATTGGACAGGTACAACACGTACCTTCAACAGCTTTGCGTCAAGAACGCAGTCACTGTCGAGGGTTCGGATGGCCCAAGCAATCCGTTCCGGGCAACGTACAATTCCAAATTTGTCGACGACTACGAGTAAGTTTCAAGACAGAGCAAGAAATCATAATTGACGAATGCCAGGAAGCTTGCCCAAAGCCTCAAGATCAGCGCCGGAGCAACTGTGAGTGGATGGGGTCAGAGCGGCCAGGTCAATGCCAGCTACCTGGACCGAAGCGAGGTGGGTCCCATGGCCAACGAAAGTTTGCCACAGACTAAACCATATCAGTTTGAAAGCAGCACCCTGACGTACCAAGTCGAAGTTCTTGTCCAGCATCAAGGCAGTGTAAGCGACAGGCACACATTCAACAAGATCGACACAGAAAATCCAACCAAGAAATATGGCGACCGTTTCATATCAGGTACTGTAACCGAGGCTCGTGAAGCTGTGATGTAGGCGCTGACAGCCCCCTTCTCAGACTTTATCCGTGGGGGCCAGTTTCTCGCCCGGGTATCCATCACCGTCAAAAGTGCGTCTGAAACAGAAGAAATCAAGCAATCGTGAGTGATAAATGGTACGAAACTCTATATCCGCATACTCATTCATCTACAAAAGGGCTGAAGTGGCATTCTCCATGTACGGGGCGAACGGAAAGGTGACAGAGGAAGTCGAGACCGCCGTCTCCAGAATCAAGAAGAACACCACGATCAAAATCACCATCTACGAGTCAGGAGGCTCGTCAAAGGCTTCAGCTGCGGACTTCACTACATCCGAGACATCCGATCTGCTTGCCGTGAAGCAGAAGGCTGACAAATTCTTTGATGATGCGAGCGCAGGCGGGCATGACTATATCCTCTTGTGAGTTCCCCGGATGGCTATCATCTCTCGGAAGCTTACTTTTCCCAAGCGCTGTCCTCGGCAAATACACAAACTTGTCCGACTTTGACAATTATTTTGCCCCGCTCGACTACTCGGAAGCAAACGAAAGGGTGCGTGAAGCAATCGCTCTGCTGCTAAATATGTATGTGTGTGCTGATAACATGGACTAGAGCTGGAGCCTATCCGATGACTTCACGAGATACCAGGCTCTCAAGACCCTCATCAAATCTGGTCAGTATTGAGTGAGAAGACTTGCAGCCAGTGGCGTTGCTGATCATTCGCATAAAGTTCCTGAGAACAAATACAAACAGGGCTCGAGCCAACAGTCAGAGCTACTGGACGGGGCAATCAACAACGCGAAGAAGATTCGGGACAAAGTATGTTCTTACCATTGTTCACGATAGGCCGAGCGTTCCTGACAAATGACAGGTTCTCACCATCTCTGATCATCCCGATGACGCTCGAACACCATCTGACCATGTGCGCCCGACCGAGTTTCAACTGCAAGTGCTGGTAAGTCAATAACTCGTAAGAACAACCACTGCAGTCTACTGACTCTTCATCTTGTAGCGTGCAGTCAAGACAGTGACCTATATAGCGCAGAGCAGGCCCAAGGCCGACGACAACTGGACCGACAGTAAGCCAAAACGATTCCAAGCCTCAAAGCTTCCCACAGCTAACAACGAAAACACCCGTAGTTGTAAGCACGGAGGTGTTCCCAGATGGGGACGAAAACTTTCGCTTCGAGGCGTTTGACTTCGACAGCCTCATAGGAACGCAGGTCGTGTCGTTCGGCAAGAAAAAGGACGGCGACGCCTACACTTGCCTCATTGGCACCCGCGCATCGTCCCTCAACGGCTGGGAGGAGGAGAGCCGCTTGTGGGTGTTTTCGGAGAGAGTCGATCACTACGCCGATCAGATTGTCGGTGTCTCCCGTTCCGCCGTCAAGGACTACTTCAGAGTCTATGCCGCGGATCAGTCGGACATTGATCGCCCGAGGAAGTATCAGGTTTTTTACTTCTTCGTGCCAACTCCGGATGCTACTTACTAAGAAAGGAGTGATAGAGGAGTTGTGGATGGACTTGCATGAGCTCATTTGACAGTCCAGTATTTCGGTATTCAGATAACCACAAATCTAATAATCCCAACGTTGACCATTGATCTACCATCTTCGTAGTGCTTATAATAGAATGAATTCGTGCTCTTCTTTGTGGAGTAATACTGAACGGCGAGCAACTTGGCTCAGGTTCTAACAATAAATACTGATCCCTTGGTTGCTTCTGCCGCAGATGGATACCCAGAAATTATTCATGGAGTTAATTGGTAATTAATCCGGGAGATGGATAGTACGTAGCCTTGGGCTGTACATGCGCAACGTCCATGACTTTCTTGGAGAAGTATATATTCAAAAAGAGTAGAGAAATTATAACAAGAAAGGAAATTTTAGATGATGGAAACATCCTGCTCGTCGATCATCTTCCAATGTTCCATAAGATCCCATTTTTGCAGGGACTCATCAACGTCCTCATGCAACTCAAAAAATCCAACGCGGTAGTACTCATTCGTCTCTGAACCTGTTGGCTTGAGACAAAGTCCAAATACCTCCGCCGGGTTGCTTTGGGCATCGTCTACATATGTTCGGGTTCTATGGCGTCTCATGCGCACGAACGGACAAGAAAGTAGAGGAAGACACCAGACTCCCTTTTGGTCACTATCGCTGCTTTCACAATCCCGATAGTACGAGAATATACTTGTGACGCCTGGAACTGTCGTCTCGCCATCTCCCATTTCATCCGCCGTGCCCCGCCCAGGCATGCGGGTCATCTCTCTGAGCTTTCCCTTCAACAAGATCTTCCCGTAGAAAGGATATTGAGAAAGCTGCTCCTTCTCCACATCCACAGACAGAATCTCCGCCTGAGTCGTCAGATCTTGGTCCTTGACTTCTAACGGATAACGGACGGAATCGTTGATACTCGCCCAACTCCACGTGGGCATTTGAGCACGAGTGTCCTCTCTCATAACCGCTTGATCCCCGGGTCGCCAAAGCAGCTGTCTGAGCAAAAATGGGCCACCCCAGAGACCGGCAACGAACGGAGCCTTGTATGCGGATTGCATTCGTTCTGCGATTCCGGAGATGGCGATGAGCCGGTCGGAGCGTTTCGTCAGCTTCCGACGGGTGTAACCGGATACAGTATCGTCCCAATCTTCAATTCCACGAAAGTCGTAATTCCAGTCGAGGTTTTCATGGAAGGAACCATGCTTTGAGGCTCCAGTCATAATGCAACGCGCTTCCGAAGTGCAAGAAAAAGGCTTTTTCAGAGACCCTTCCGGATGGATATCCGTGGCATTGTGTTCTTTGCAATGCCAATAAAGTGTTTCTGAGAAGTAGAGAAGCCGTGGCGATAGAAGCTGCTCTTGTAGCGTCCATGCTCGTGAATTGATAGGCCTGTTCTTGCTCGCTGAAGGCTCGAATGCATTGATGAAAAGGTCGTTCGGAGTGGTGAACGAGCGGTTGCTCATGTTCGTAGCTGCATTCACACCCCGAAGCCTCACATCCTCTCTCCGTGGCAATGTGAACGGTGCTGGAACAGGGAACCCCTGATTCTTCGGATGAGTGCCGAATAGACCGGCATCTGCGTCCGTTCCATCGGCAGCGACTAATGTTAAGACCGAATTTCAGTAGATGCTTGCCATCTTAGTAGATTCTGCCGCCCAATCCGCCGGATCGTCCTGTACGATGCATAAAGCGTCGACCCATATGTAACGGATTTGAAGCTCCCTGGCCACAAACATGGCGTCTTCAATGGTTCGTGGAAGCCGAGAATGTGGAATACCCTGCACCTGCTGTTGAATGTTTGACTGTACGGTTCGAAGCTGTTTCGTATTGCCCCAACAGTAGCTGAGCGTACAGTATGGTATTTTCTCCCCATTACTGATGAACAGAAACGGCTTTTTGAGGTTGTAAACATCTATCACACGTGTAGGGAGTGGGGGACCATCATCACTGGCTATAGCGCATCCTGTGTGATTTGTTAGGCAGTCCTGGAGCCAGAGTGAAGCCATCCCGAGAGACGTCCCACAGCCTGTGTTTCTGTCATACTATGCTTCTCGTCGGCAGAGCAGAGATCTCAAGTGGTCTGTTACTCATACTGTTAGAGGGTTGATCTACGGAATGCTCCGATGTCCTTCAACTTGCCTCTGAAACAGGAAATGAGTATTGGAAGACGAATTCCACTTCCCTCATAGCCATCGAAAGAAAGAGATACATGATCTCCGACTTCGGTTTTGGTAGTTAATCGGACATTTTGATTCTCAGGTATGTCCATTTTTTTCTCTTCCACGATATGTAGAATCAAGAGGCAAAGTGGACATCCACTGTGACGGAAATGATCCTGTGAGACACATTTCTCAGGTGATGACAGTCCATTACCGAGACCGATGTAGCCGTTGGGTTGTGATACCATTAAAAGATCCGTGCAGGCATGACAAAGAGTGACTGTTGCTGAACTGTCTTTTACGAGAAACTTGCGCTCAAAGGACTCTCCCAGTGAATTGATCAGGTGCCCGTATTGCGTACGACGCTCAAGTAGAATATCATCTAGTTGACTTTCGGTGAGACTGAGAAAGTCCGTTATGTCCGTGTCCGGATCGAATAGAAGACGTAAAAGCCTCACCTGGCCCCGCTTGCTTGCCCGGCGTCTAGCTTGGATGGCAAATGTTGATTCAAGATTGAAGTTCGCGCCGTAACCCACAAGAAGCTGAACCGTCTTAAAATCATCAATGGATAGCGCGAGATCCAGAGGGGTTCTATGCTTGCCATCAGCAATATCAACCGCAGCATTCCTCTCCAGCAAGAGCTGTGTGAGTCCGTTTCCTCTGAGAACTGCCAAATGGAGTGCTGTGATCCTGAGCTCATCTACCCCAGGCCATAAGAGCTGGCCTGACTGCGCATTGATGTCCACACCGCGGTCGAGTATGAGGCAAGCGGCATCCTTATTTAGAAATTCGACCGAGATGTGTAGAACCGTGAGTCCGTTCGAGTCGGCTACGTTGACATCGCCGCCATTATCGAGAAGGATTCTCAATATTTCTGCATTGCTGCACTTTGCCGCTTCATGAAGGCCTGTCGTATGCGCACCCCATCCTCTCCCAAGCTGTGACCATGGGGCATTCATCCCGGCGCCATGAAGCATTAATTTAGAGACCTCTTCGGCATCTTCCCTGTATATTGCAGCTTTGAGGAGCTGTTCTGACTGGGAAGGGGATAGAGACCGGCTTTCAGACATGCAGATTGGGTTGCATCGAGTATCAATTGGGTGTTGTAATGGGGAAAACGGAAATAACGTTTGACGCTCGAGACGAGCGATGGGTTGAGCAAATTATAAGGCACTAAATTGCGGGGTAGCATCTTACGTGGTATCACATGCATGGTCAGAAACGTGCTAATAGTGGGGGCCAAACAGCCTTATCGGGCAGAAACACGCTTGTATGTCTCATTTATACAGCTTGTTTCTAGCTCTTACCAAAGTCACACGGCCGTAGCCACAACTGGGGATCATGAGCCCGGGAAAAAAAAATATGGGAGGTGAGCGTCGTATGTGCGGCCGTAAGTTGTTTAATGGTTACGAGGCTGTGCGTGGCGGAATAAGCTAGCATGTTAGCCGAACTTGTGGCGTCTGCCTAATTCAGATACCATTCATCTATCCACGCCAACAGTTTCACAATACATAATAGATCCTTACCAGTGTTGAGTGCAAGAAATCACTGACTCGGGGACTCTATTGCATCCAAAACTCGGATTCCACTCGTATATGTCACAGTTATCTTTACAGCTTCACAATGAGACGTAGCCCCCACGTAAGCATGCAGTAGGCTAACCGAAGACCCGTCAATGCGCTAGGCACCAGGCACCAGGCTGCACCAAGCATAAATACCACGCGCACCTCGCAGAACACCAGCTATAGCAACAATCGCCATGGAAGCACCTGACGCCCAATTGTGTGCATCATGCACCAAAGTGATCCAGGACATTACAGCTCATGACCCCAACAGCATTCCTCAGATTTACTTGGCCGATTTCTGCTCTACCATCTCCTCCTGCTCCCTTTGCTACTTCGTGAACCAGGTATTTCAAGAGGAGGGCTATGGGAAGGACTTGGAGCCTTGTGACGATGACGAGGGCCGCCGGCTTCTGCGAGAGCGGTACTTCCAGCTTTGGGTCCGACAAGGATCGGCGAAAGACCCCGTCCACTTCCAAGAGGATGACATGCCAGGAATATGCATCATGGAGATCAAGTACAACAGGAACAGCCACGACTATGCTTGTTTTATCTTTGACGGCTTCGAACGATACGTCCGGTTCTCTGCGGAGCCAGGTTGTTCCCCTGACATCACCCCATTCTGATGAAGCATCGATTAGCTAACCCTGCACACAGGCAGCCCAGCAGCTACCTCAGGAAAAGTCCACGCCGGCCCCACAATCACTGCATCCGGCTCTCCCGAATCCTTTGCCCACCTCAACACCCTCTACTCAGGCTGTCTAGAGCACCACGCCGAATGCCGCAAAACCCTGGGCGGCACCACCATCGACGAATCCCAGCCGCCCGATCTCCCCGCCCACATCCTCGACCTGGGCGACGACCCCTCCTCCACCTCCATCCGCCTCCTCCAACCCTCGCAGGGCCAACGCGGCCACTACGCCGCGCTGTCTTACCGCCGCGACCCATCCACCACCACCACCCCCGCCTCCGCCTCCATCCCCCTCTCCACCCTCCCCCAAACCTTCCAAGACGCCGTGACTGCCACCCGCGCCCTCAATCTGCGCTACCTCTGGATCGACGACCTCTGCCTGCAGCCGTCCCCCACCACCGCCCCACAAACCGGCCCCATCTTCACCCACGCCCGCCTCGTCCTCGCCGCCTCCGACGCCTCCACGCCCTCCGCCGGCCTCCTCCGCACCTACCCCGCCCGCCCCTCCATCACCCTCCCCTTCCTCACCACCTCCGGCAACCGCGCCGGCACCATCCTCGCCGAACTCCGCCCAGACGAGTCCATCCTCGACCCCGAGCAGGGCCCGCTCAACCGCAGCGCGTGGGCGACGCAGCAGTACATCCTCGCGCGGCGCGTGGCGTACTTCACGGCCGGCGCGGTGGTGTGGAGTTGTCGCGCGTGCCCGCACCGCGCGCTGTGGGATGACGGGGTGCTGTGGTATGCGTATGGCCGCACGAAGACGAAGTGGGCGCGGTTGGTGATGGAGTATTCGACGAGGGAGTTGGAGGTGAGGGGGGAGAAGTTGGTGGCGTTGGAGGGGGTGGTGGGGGAGTTAAGGAAAGTAAGGGACAGTGGGGGGAAGGGGGAGGGGGGGGAGCAGGGGCAGAAGGAGAAAAAGGAGAAGGTGAAGTGCGTGTACGGGACGTGGACGGATGCGTTGGCGTCGCATGTGCTGTGGTCGAGGGTGGGGAGGCCGGGGTCGATGAGCAGGCCGGCTGAGCTGGAGGCCGTGGCGCCGACGTGGTCGTGGGCGTCGACTGAGGGCGGCGTGCACATGAGTGAGTTTGAGTTCGGCGACATTGACACGGACAGCGATACCGACAGCGACGACGACAGCGATGACGGCGACGACAAGGATGCCAGAAGCGACAGCGCTGGCAAAACGGACAAGGGCAGCCGCCCCCCGCGGGCAAACGCGGAGCTGGCGATCGATGAGGAGGATAAGCGGAGGATCAGGGTCAAGGGGAAGCTGGGACGCGTGGAGCTACGCGTCATCGAGGACCCGGATCCTTACATGCATCCGTGCGACTGCCAGGTGTATTCTGAGGACGGCAAGTTAATTGGGATGGCCGCGACTGATGTTGGGCTGGGCGAGGGCGTCAAGACGGCAACGGCCTTCTGCCTGGCCGTGTTGTTTCACCCGTACAACTTTTCTGGCGGATCTTACATGACACTCTTTGTGCAACCACGAGAGGATGGCTCTGATCACTACGTTCGGATGGGCAACGGAGCAATCACGAAGAAGAAGTGGGTTGATCAATGGGATTACTCGGAGTTGTACTTGGTGTAGCTTTCGAGAAAGGCTCTGCCGAATTTGTATAGTTCGTATTGTATCGTCGTTGGCATTTATTTTGTTATTAGTAAACACTTTCCTAAAAGGTTTGGTACATGGTATCTTAGAACTATCTGCGAGTGTGGCCTGATGTGGTTCTCAGCTACCTTTGAAGCCCCGCAACGTTTGAATGATGGGGCAATTACCTTATTTGGCTGGGACTACGCCAGGACCACCCGCGTGTTACGGCGCAGCCTCCACAGGATGAGAAAGTCTGTGACTACCCGCGATCAGTCGGACCCACCCACTTCGTTCTCACCTCTTCTTATACCAGTTAAGAAAAACCCTTCGACAGGTTTCCATCCTCTTTGGTATTTAAATCCTTAGGTTAAGGCTTGCTGTTACATATAGATACGCAGGATTGCTACAGAAGACTAAGCCTTACTAAATTACGCATTCTAATAAGCATTTCCTTATTTATATACGGTGCAAGAGGTCCTGTTTGGTAATTACCCCATCAGCCAATCGCCAGAATGCATCAACATAAAGAGCAGTAGTCAGAGCAACCCCGACGAACCCGAACTACGTAAGCGACCCAACAATGTCGGCGGATGAGGATGATGGGGGCGGATACGTGACTGTTGGCGCGTCTCCAAGCCCGACGAACTGACAATCACGCCCTCCACACCGGCAAACCAATAAGGCAGCGCAGAACTCACGCAACTGCCGTACCCGACCTACCAAGCGAATCGACCTGAGACGACGTGATCGGCCTGCTCAACACCATTGTTGCGCAGAATAACAAGCTCACCGAGCAGAATGAAGCGCTTGCAGAACAAGCGACCAGCAACGAAGTTGAGATCATGCGGCTGCGCAGTGCGCTAGAGATGTCCGAGGAAGCGCAAGTCAAGATGGAATAGCGCATGGAAAAGATGGAGAAGCAGATGGCCGCGCTCGTCGAGACGACGCGCAGGAACCTGGCCTCGTAGCCGTAGATCAACGCGAATTACGCAAGCGCTCTTAGAAATATACCCGCTACGCCGCCAACATCTAAGAACACTAGCCCGGCGTCGATGCTAGCCACGCCGGTGCGAGCCGCGACTACGAACACGCTGTTACTAATGTCGCCGCCGCCAGCGATCGAGCTCAATCTCTCGGAAGCCAAAAGTAACACCACAAAGCCGGGAGACATACGCGCGCGCTTTCAGAGGGCGCTTGAGAGCCAGGAAGCGTCCAAGAAAATCAAGTGCTGTGGCCTAACGAGGTATGCGAGCGACATGGCGAAGGTGCGACTCCTCTTCCGCTCTAAGGATGATGAGGAAGCCGTTAGATCACACAGCGGCTAACTGAAGACAAGCATTCAGAGGCGCGAAGATGAGGGGCCAGCAGTGGTACCCAGTGAAGGTAGACAGAACCTCGGTCGGTTCCACAAACATACGGCCGATATTCCAAATGGTTTCTGGAGTGCGGTTGAGCGGAGTGCCCAAGACCCATCGCTAACGATAGAAGGCATAGTGCTGAGTCGCCAGTAGCCTATAGTTCGATCGAAGTCTTGCACCTTTTGCTTAGGCTTTAGAATGGCGGTGCTAGAGCTAAGCGCATTGTTCCATCATCGTACGTGCCGTTTTCGTCTTGCTGCACTGTGGATCTAACGTGGACAAGTCGGAAGAGAAAGTTCCACGCAACGAGAATATAGCTGCACTACTTCCGCTGGTGATCTTCCCGCAACTCGTAGGCTATGCATCCGAACCGACTTATGATTCCACTTTAGGTCGTGGAGAGAGCGGGGCTCGGACTACAGTTCCGATGATGCCCGTAGATCCCTGCAGCAAAACGTCGCGAACAGGTTTGCTGTATCACGTCAATAAATAATATTGCAATGCAAATAATGTCCCGACACGTGTGGTAAAACTGTTTGTAAAGGGAGTGTCCGTAAGTAGACGCTGAAAGAGAAAGGGTGCATTTGCACGCGTTAGCATTCTGATCATCAACCACTTTGCGGACCGGACGATCACCCGGCGGTGTCCCTGCCTTGTGTAACACAAATATCGTCTTCAGGTTTCGGCTTCGTCTATGCAAAGATGAGCACTGATTGTAATAATTTGCGGGCAAAGTAGTAGCGATCACTTTGTAACCAGATAATCGTTATTTACCTAGTAATGATGGTGGGACCTGGGGTGGGGTTTCCACCGGTATACCCAAATGAGCGTGGTCGCTCAAACAAGAACAAACTTTGGAGTAAGGTAGGTGTCTCATATCTGCAGCAAACCTGTTGTAACAGTACTACGCATATTCTTAGAGGATACCAAAAGATCATCCATCTCACATCTTGTATAAATTTAAAGTGGAGAAATACACGTTAGTCCCCTGCTACGGTTCCCCATATTCTCCGCAACGCGTGACCGTATTCCTTGGTATATGTTTATTCGTACTAGTAACGAGAATGTGCATTACACCATGAATGCGAATACTCAGACGTTCGGCAGGCCAATGAGTTGCTATCGTGATGTCCTAACAGGGTTTACAAAGGGCGCCTATCCTATCACGTTTGCAGGCCGAGTTATATCCACCTCTCTTCACCGATGGCGCCAAGCTTGACTGTATCTCTAGGTTCAGCCTTGCCGCTTCAGCGGACGAGTCTTCACAGAAGCAACCACTAAAGAGATTGAGAAGCTGGAGGGTCCCGTTGGCTGGTGTGTACAAAGTAGCGAGGTCAAGGAAGCAGTGGCATTGGTGGACGAAGGGTGCGATATTGGTCATATGAACGGTAATCCGTATTCTAGGGACACCGACACTTCGGTCAGCACCGGAGTTGGGAATTACTGAGGGTAGCTGCACTTGGCTACTGCAAGGTTACGCCGAGATATCCAGTTGGAAAGCAATCATCAGCGCTCAGACGCGTGACACGCCAGAAGGCGGGTAGGGAGATGAAAGGGTGTAGTGCGGAGTGAGCGGTAGGTGTGTGCGGAGCACGGAGGTGTGACCTTCTTAACAGACGCACTGCATTCCGGTGGCATAGACAGAGGTAGAAGTGGTAGAGAAGGGATTACAGGCTGCCGGCTCGCGATAGCTCGTTTCAACCAGATCACTATGCTCTGGTTTGGCTAGATCATGTGTGCATGCTCAGCGGATTTTTTTTCTCTGGAAAGGCTCTCATTAAGTGCTTTCGTGTCAATAAACCTAGGTGGGCGTAGTAGACTGGCGACAGGTGATGACGAATGAATGTTCCTAGCGCGGCGCAGATGCTAGTGTTACGCATCAGAAACCACAACGGAATACTGAAGCCGAATGCTAGGGTCACGACTACAGGTATCACGAACAGGATAAATGTTGGTGACACAACAGGTTAGGACCGCATAATCCACACGCGAAGTTCCAGCTCTATCACCGCACCGTGACCTTCGAGCTGATGCGTATATAAGACAGATGGACTTCCCCTCGGATCAAACATCATCAACACGACAGTCTTCATCAAGCCTTAAACACCAAGTACACCAACAACCACACCGACCACCGCTACTTCACTTCCAAACGCAAATATCCATCACCGTCAACATGAAGTTCATCACCGCTGCCGCTGCCGCTGCCGCTGCCGCTCTTCTTAGCGCCGCCGCAGCCTTGGCCCCTCCGACCCCCTCTTCCGACCCGTCCGTGGTGGCTACCTACTTGATCCAGGACTTCCTCATTGGCTTCGTTGACAACGTCGTGTCCTTCAAAGTTGGGATGATCAACGGCGAGACGGCCGCTGAGTGCTCTACGTCGGGAAGCGCGGTCGTCAGCAACCAAAGTTACACTTGCAACAACTCGTACTTCAGCTTCACCTTGGACACCGACGAGCTGCCATTCAACCTCACCCTTCGTGAGAACTGGGATCAGTAAGCGCAATTCTCACTTCTAGAACCCGCTATTGCTTGCTAATATTGTTTTAAGGGGACCCATTGCCGGATCCACCCTCATCTTTTACCATAGCCAGAACGTTGTAATCCAGCTTCGCTACGTTGAGTAGAAACAAGCTTTACCGTCCGCAATTTCGGTATTCTTAAAGCAGATTTACGATTGTTTTTATGGAATTAGGTTATACTAGTTACTCGTTATATTTTTATGTACTATAATATTAATAAAAATTTCTTTTATCTTTTAGTAGCTCTTATCTATAACTATTACTAACGACTAAATTTATATCTTAAATAAGTAAATCTTTTATATTTATTTATTAAGAGATAAATAAATATTTTAAGACCGATAGTACTCCTAAAGAATTTTTAGAGATATAGTTCTAACTCGTATAATTTTTAAAGTTCGTAATAGACTAGTACTCTATTTTTATGTACTACTTCTATCTATAATAGTCATGCATACGGGTATTACGAATTAAATTACACCCGCTCTGATGCATACAAGTACCCCAACACCCTCTCGCAAAGATCCTTCCGTGGCTCAGCCTGGTCATCGTTGCTCAGCGCGTGAGAAGCATTCGGTATGATACCACTAAAGTCCTGATCCCAAATCTTTGCTTCCCCATTATGATCAGTAGCATTCCTCCACCTCGCCATCAACTTCTCCTTATCAATCCAATCCGGCACCGACTGATCCGCGCCAGACATCATGACCATCAGCTTATACCTCAACAGCTGACGCTGACGAATCATGCCAAACGTCGTCTTCAGATGCTCATCGCTCAGATCCGAACTGAACAAGTCATCCTCCCGCGGCGCCTGCGGGCTCTCGGGGCTGACCAGACTGAGGAATCTCCGCGCACTCAGCGGTGTGTTCTGGTAGCCGATGGCGGACGTCATGTGCAGCGGCAGCAGGAAGTCGCAGGCCTGATCGTCCGCGGCATTTTTCTTCGCCAGCGCGAGCAGCTCGTCGAACACGGCGCGCGTCTCGCTCGGCGTCTTCCCCAACCAGCCCCAGTGCAGCACCCACTGCATAGCCTCGCGGTCCGAGACCGGGGCCTGCATGATAGCGCCGTCGAGCGGCAGGCGCTCGACGTGCTGCAGATCAGCATCAAAAGCTTTGGCCGAGGTGTGCGGGTTGGGGCGGTAGAGGTAGTGCAGCACGTGCTGGGAGCCGGTCGAGTGGCCCATCAGGACGAGTTTTCCGGAGTTGCCGTACTTGCCCGTCTTGTAGTCCTTGACGTAGCGCAGGCACTGGGCGATCTCGTCCGTGTCGCGGTCCAGGTGGCCCAGCCCCCACGAGTTGTAGGAGGACGTGAAGCTCAGGGTGAAGAGGGACCATTCGGTCGGCTGCAGGGCGCGGGCCAGGTCGGCCATGTACGACGTCGAGCCGAGCCCTTCGCCCAGGCCGCCGATGAAGACGAGGCTGTGGGGTTTGCGGACGGTGTTGGTGGTGAACTCGAACGTCATGAGACTCTCGGTCTACATGTTGTCACGAGGGGAGTGGGAAATCAGCGAGAGGCACGATTGGGATCGATGGGCGCGGAGGGCTGGCGTACGTAATGGTGCAGGATGCCCGGGACGCCGCCCTTGGGCCAGAACTTGGAGTACGCCATGTTGGAGTGCAAGGCAAGAGACGCGACGGAAGTTCAGACGTCGTTGAAACAGGAAGAACAACGGCGGAAGCAAAAAGGAACGTTAATGCCGACCCCGTTTGTTTGGTGATCGTCAGCGGCCACGTGGATCCCGGCGCAGGCCTCCGATACAGGCCAACGCGGGCCGCGGCACCCTCTCGACCGGCAACGATCTGAGAGCAAAATGATTGCATCATCGGGAACTGCAGTTTTAGTCATTTTACCGAGGCGGCTTGGGTGGCTTCGGGCTGCCGATGAAATTTTTCTGGTGAAACGGCAAGCACGGGCTGGCGGGGTACTATCAGATCCGCTTTTAGCCTCGTATTCCGGACATTGCCGATATC
The DNA here is from genome assembly GCF_012971845.1 of Lasiodiplodia theobromae. Classification (NCBI taxonomy): domain Eukaryota; kingdom Fungi; phylum Ascomycota; class Dothideomycetes; order Botryosphaeriales; family Botryosphaeriaceae; genus Lasiodiplodia; species Lasiodiplodia theobromae. Next base: position 163,190 of record NW_023336528.1, read on the forward strand.
TGATCCGCCTGCCGGGGTCAGCGCCGCCGCACTTTGATGCCCTCGACGCCACGATGCGGCCTGGAGCAAAAACTGTGTGCCAGACACCCCGCTCCTGAAGCCAAATGAAAATCTCGCACGAGTGGAGACCTGTTCACCGCCGATCACACGACCAACCTAGTTATCCTTAGCGAGGTCTGGCTGGGGAAATGCCGCCCTGATGGAAAATCTGATAAGATTCTGGAACGCAGCGCCAAGCTGACCAAGCTCGCCACGGCATCGCTTAGCAGCGCACGATCCTGCGGGTGGAGAACCACAACAATGGTACACTACGCAACGCCAACTTCCGGATCAGATAACTTTGTTGCTTCAACCACCCCCCCTGCTACGAAGTATGCATGCTGGGGACACCCTGTTCTCCCGTGCCGTGCCCTCATCAGCGGCATGACCCGCAGGCATCGGGCTTTCCCGCCAGGGAAGCAAACCCTCGCCCACACCTCCCTTCCCTTCCCTCCCCTCGGCAATGCACCGCGCTTAGAACAACACACCCTTCGTCTGCGCCTTCGTGACCTTCAAGTCCTTGATCAGGAACATCCACCCGAGCGACAGCGCCATGATACACGTGCCAGCAATCAGCATCTTGCTCTGCGAAAAGGCATACGCCGCCTGAATCGCCGTGCGAATCGGCGTGCCCCGCTCGTAGCTCAGCTGCACGTCGAGCGAGTCGTAAATCGTCTCCCAATCCGCCTTGGCCTCGTCGGGCAGCAGCCGCCGCAGCGCCGACGGCAGCGTGTGCGTCCAAATCGCGCCGGAAATGCTGCTCCCCACGGCACTCCCCATGTTGCCGAAGACGTTGAGGAAGGCCAGGGCCGACGCGGCGTTGTTGTGGTCGGCGACGGCGAGCACGGCGACCTGCTGCACGATGATCATGGTGCCGCCGGACAGCGCGAGGAACACCTGGCACATGACGTTGTACCCGACGCCCCAGTGCGGCTGCCGGAAGTAGATCATCAGCCCGATGCCGAGGATGTACAGCGGGACGGCCCAGAGGAGCAGCCAGCGGAAGCGTCCCGTCTTCTTGATGCAGAGGCCGACGCCGAGCAGCCACACGCCCGAGACGACGTCGAAGATGTTGCTGATGTAGCCGGCCGTTTCGATGCTGACGCCGTATACGACTTGGAGATACGACGTCCAGTAGTCGTTCCAGCAGTAGTACGAGATCTGGTACGTGGCGTCGACCAGACAGGCGCCGAGGATGGTGCGCGTGGCTAACATCTCCCATTGCAGGAACGGGACGGGGGCGACCCAGCGCTCGACGGCGGCGAAGGCGAAAAGGCAGAGGATGCCGATGACGAGCATGACGATCATCGAGGCCGAGTTCCAGCCCTTGTCCGTCGTGCTGGCGATGGTGAAGGGCAGGAGGAAGAGCGCCAGGCCCGCGGTCAGGAGAAACGTTCCCAGGACTACGAATGGTTAGTAAAACACCCCCCGTCAGAACGTGGAGATATACTCACTGTCGAATTCGATGATGTAGTGCTTGGCGCTCTGCATCGGCGTTCTTCCACTGCTCTCCTTCGCCCGCAGCAGACCCCTCTTCTTAGCCACGTGCCGGTTCCACTGCAGAAGGCAGAACAGCGGCGTTGCAACGACGGGAAGGATGATGCAGAAAATACCGTAGCCCCAGCGCCAGTTAGTCTGGACGAAGTGGGCCGCCGCAGCCGGGCCTGCGTATGCGGTGATGATGTAGGGAGAAGAGGTAAACGCGTAAGCAAGACCTCGATCGCGAAGCGTCGACGTGTCGATGGTGATGACATCGATGGAAAAGATGATACCAGCAAAGCCGACGCTGTAGAAGACCTGCGGAATGGTGAGAATCGCAGAGCAGAAGAGGCAAGAAATAGGTTGCTTACCTGAGCCGCGCAGTACGTGGCAATGTCATAGCAGGTTGCACTCAAGATCAAGCCGAGAGTTGCGAATCCAGTCATCAGTGCAAAACCAACAGAGCGGTCCCAGAGGTTCAGAATTTTCGCGAGAGGCATGTACGTTGCTGCTCCCATAATACTGGACACGATGGCGATAACAGGGATCAAGGAATGCGATTCGAAGTCGCTGGTGATGTAGGCCGACGCGTTGCTGGTGATCTGGGACTGGAAAGCGTTGACAAAGTACAAACACCACATCCTGTATTTTGCCGTTAGCGAGTTGCTCTTTGTTATTCTTGCTGGAGCAGGTTTGAACTTGCAGTATGTAGGCACATCCCAGCGACGTCTTAGTCCACACCAAGGTGATGGCTTCGGCTTGGGCGACACCATCTTGGGCTGCTTCGTCAGGCGTCTGCTCGCTCGATGATGACGGATGAACGGCTTCAGCTGGAGCCTTGGAGTCTGGCTCGACGAGCCCCTCAGCGTTGGAAGAACCACCCTCCGGCGTAGTCGGTTCTGGGGCTGGGAAAAACAATTTCCGCAGCGTGGACGCCATGTTGAGGAAACAACAATGTTGTTAGGATAGAAGGGGACTGACCATCTGATGCGCCGAGACGAGGCTGGGCCAGGGAAGCTCGGTTTACATCTTTAAGAGCCCACGCCACGGCCCATCGGTCCGTTCCTCGCACATCGGCGTGAGAAGCGCTAACGCGGCCGCAGGATCGGGGGCGTGGCCGATAAAGGACGGTGTGGTACGATTCGCGCTTGCGCGGTGGCGGCTTAAGCGAATGCCCGCCTTTCGGCTGAAAACCTAAGTCCGAGGGGCCATTATTGGGCTTGACTTTTTTTTTCCTGCCGGTTTCGTGGCCCAGTCCCGCGGGGAACAAATTTTGATCTGATAAGATGTGTCATGCATTCGTGGCAGGGGGCCCACTCATAGGTGTTCTTCATTATCGGCCCCTCAAGGCGCTGCTCACATGCAGTACAAAATCCGCTGCGAAGGCTGGTCTAGTATCCATATCGTCCTCACACGGATTCGACGCGTCTGCCTTCCTTTAGCGAAGCGCCACAACGCGAGTGACCGACGACCGGTAAGTTCCCTCGCCCCTCTTTCATGCACGGAATGATAACCATCCTCGACAGGGATTGCAGTCAGGCACCGTCAACCTGCAATCTCGATGAAGGCCCTCCAGAAACTCTCTGGCTACCCCAGCCTGCTTCTGGCGGGTAGCCCTTCGAAGGCGGACTTGGGCACGCTGTTGCTGGGCATTGCAGCTGCCATCGCATCTGGTGTCCCCTTCCCTCTCATTGGAATCTTGTTTGGTCAGCTGCTTGATGATTTCAACGGGGCAACGTGTAATGAGCAGGACGACTCGGAGTCGGGTGCCGGATATCAATCCAGCATCAACAGCAAAATCCTGATCATTGTTTATCTGGCCATCGCTCAGTTCGTCCTGATATACGTCCACCTTCTCTGCTGGAGTCTCAACGGCGCACGGCTGGCTCAAAGACTGCGGGAGAACTACCTGCAGAACTTGCTGCGGCAGGAGCCCTCCTTCTTCGACAACTTACCTCCCGGCGAAGTCGCATCTCGACTCCACAGCGACATCCAGACGATCCGGTCAGGTACTTCTGAGAAAGTAGGAATATGCCTATCAAGCGTTTCATTCTTTGTCACGGCGTACATTGTGGCATTCATCAAGAATGACCGCTTGGCCGGGATGCTGGTGTCGTTGCTTCCAGCTTATTTCTTGATGTCGTTTGTTGGAAGCCATTATATTGAAAAATATTCTGGTCTCGTGTCCGACTATGCTGCTTCAGCTGCATCAATTGCTTCTGAAGCCCTTTCGAACATTGTCGTGGTCCAGGCGTTCGGTGCGAATGCCAGGCTGGAGGAGAAATTCTCCAAAGCGCTCAAGTCTTCTGAAGAGGAAGGTATCAAGAAGGCTACGGCAACTGGCATCCAGTCGGGAGTCTTGTATTTCATTGCCTATTCTGCGAACGGTCTCGCCTTCTGGCAGGGAAGCAGGAATATCGCAGCCTCAGTGGCAGGTAACGGTAATGGCACAACAGTCGGTGCCACGTTCACCGTCATCTTCATCCTGATTGAAGGTAGGCTAAGCTCCCCGGCTGTTGTAGACTTCTCATTAACACAAGACAACAGCCACCCTGCTCCTAAGTCAGGTTGCTCCGTTCATCCACCTGTTCTCAGCAGCCGTCGCCTCGTTCCGAAAGTTGCGTGGAGACATGGACCGTGAGCCGCTCATTGATGGCATGACCTCTTCAAACCTTGCTCTTCCGGAAGGCGGAGCTGGCTTTGAGTTCAAGAACGTGTCGTTCACCTACCCCTCCAGGCCTGAGATCACCGTCCTCGACAACGTCAGCTTCAACATTCCTCCAAACAAGCATACCGCCCTCGTCGGTCTCTCGGGCAGTGGCAAGTCGACTATTGCGGGTCTGGTAACACGTCTTTACAATCCCACGCATGGCCAGGTCCTCTTCGACAACCAAGATGTTCAAGAGCTCAACGCTCGTGATCTGAGGAGTTTCATGGGCCTGGTTCAGCAGGAACCCTCCCTTCTCGACCGTTCACTGTTGGAGAATATTGCACATGGCTTGATCAATTCCAGCAATCCGGCTCATGTGCATCTCAAGCCAATACTTCTCGGTTCGGAGCTTGCGGAGCTGGCAAGCGAAGTCAGGGAGGGTACTGATATGATGGCTGCAGCAGAGAAACGGGGCGCTGCATTCGTCGAGATCATCAATCTGGTCAAGAAGGCTGCCACGCTTGCAGATGCTGATGGCTTCATTGTTGCTCTGCAACATGGATATGGCACGACCGTAGGTTCGAGCGGGCGACTGATCAGTGGTGGGCAGAAGCAACGTGTGGCTCTCGCTCGAGCTCTGGTCAAGGATCCTCCGGTTTTGATCCTCGACGAAGCAACTGCTTCCCTGGACTCCCGAAGCGAAGAACGTATCCAGCGGGCTATCTCCAACATCACCACTGGCCGCACCATCATAACCATTGCCCATCGTTTATCGACCATTTCCAACGCGGATAACATCATCGTCATGCACAGGGGACACATTGTGGAGCAGGGAACTCACTCGGAACTGATGGCCAAGAACGGCGCGTATGCCGATCTGGTCAAACTCCAAACCGTAAAATCCGCGTCTGGAGAGACGGATACCCAGAGCATCAAGAAAGCCAACCGGCCTTCTACGTCAACTGGCGACATCGAGAAGAGGAGTCTGTCCGACGACGAACACGAGAACGCCGACAAAACACAAATCTCAACAACCGAAGCTGCCGTCGCCGAGTCGGCAGAAGAAGAGGAGCCCGAGCCCGAGACTCCCAAGAAGTCTCTCTGGGCCCTGGTGAAAGGCTACACGCCCGCCATCCGGCCGCATCTGCTCACCGTTGCCTTCGCATTCCTGGGCTCGATCGTCGTCGGTGGCGCTTTCTCGGGCGAAGCCGTGATTTTCGGCAACACCGTTGGCAGTCTCAGTCTCTGCCACACGCCAGCCAGCATCCGGGACCGCGGAGATTTCTACGGCCTCATGTTCTTCGTGCTCGCCGTCATCGAGTTCTTCGCCAACATCTTCAGCTGGGCTGGCTTCGGCTGGGTGTCTGAACACGTCGTCTATACGGTTAGGGTCCTCTCGTTTCGCTCGCTCTTCGAACAGGATCTCCAGTGGCATCAATCCGAAGGGCGGTCGCCTGCGCTGCTTCTCGCTTACATCACGCGGGATGGCAATGCCTTGGCCGGCTTCAGCGGCTCGGTTATCGGCACGCTGTTTTCTATCACTGTCAACCTCTTCGCCGCCATTATCTTGACGCACATCATCGCGTGGAGAATCGCCCTGGTCTGCCTCGCTCTCGTCCCGCTCCTCCTCGGCGCCGGACTGATGGAACTCCGGGTCCTCGGCGCCTTCGAGGAGAAGCACGAGAACGCCTACACCAAGTCGGTCGACATCGGTGTCGAAGCCGTGACGTCGATCAAGACGATCGCGTCGTACTCGCTCGAAGACGAAACGCTGGGCACCTACCGACGCTCCCTCAGCGGGCCGCGCAAAGAGACGCTCACCGTTACCATGCAGGCCAGCTTCTGGCAGGCCATGACGTACTTCCTGGGCAACCTCGTCAACGCGCTGGCGTACTGGTGGGGCGCGAAGCAGATCATCAACGGGAACTACACGCAGACGCAGTTCATGATCGTCGTCTTCTCGCTCCTCGTGAGCGCTCTCCTCTGGAGCCAGATGTTCGCCCTCGCCCCGGAGCTGTCCAACGCGCGCGCCGCCATGGCTCGCATACTGGGCTTGATCCAGATCGGCTCGTCGAAGATGCAGGGACACGTGCGTCCGCTCACTGTCGCCTCAACCTCCCCCGACCCCGAGAGCGGCGCTGCTGAACCCAAGACCCCCCACTCCCCCTCCCACCCCTCCGCCTCCAGCGTCCAGCTCCGCGACGTGCACTTCTCCTACCCCGCCCGGCCCGACGTCAAGGTCCTCCAGGGCCTCAGCATCGACGTGGCGCCTGGCCAATTCGCCGCGCTCGTCGGCCCCAGCGGCGCCGGGAAATCGACCATCATCTCGCTCGTCGAACGCATGTACACGCCTTCCGCCGGCGCCATCACCATCGACGGCGTCGACGTAACCAAACTACGGGGCGACGACGTCCGGTTCAGAGACACGATATCGCTCGTGCCGCAAGAGAGCGTGCTGTTCGAGGGCAGCGTAGCGTTCAACATCGGGCTCGGCGCTCCACCCGGACACGAAGCGACGCAGGCGGAGATCGAGGAGGCGTGCAAGCTGGCGAACATCCACGACGTCATCGCGGCGCTGCCGGAGGGTTACGAGACGCTGTGCGGGCCGAACGGCAGCCAGTTCTCTGGCGGGCAGAAGCAGCGGTTGTCGATCGCCAGGGCGTTGGTGAGGAATCCGCGGTTGTTGATTTTGGACGAGAGTACGAGTGCGCTGGATGCGGAGTCGGAGAAGCTGTTGCAGGATGGGTTGGATAAGGTGAGTGCAAGGGGGACGACGGTGATTGCCATTGCGCATCGCTTGCATACGATTGCGAAGGCGGATGTGATTTTTTTGATTGAGGCGGGCGTGTGTGTGGATCGGGGGACGCATGAGGAGTTGATGGAGAGGTCGGATAGTTATCGGGCGAACGTCATGCATCAGACCGTAGCGGTTTGATTTAGGGGTGGAGGTTAGGTGGCATGGGTTGTTGGACTGCTTTGCAGGTAATGCTTGATGATGTATTCGAGATAGTAATTTAAAAGTTGGCATTCCATCTTCAGCTGCGATGAAGGTCAAGGTGAGAATATACGCAAGATGATCCAAAGAATGCCTGCGGGCAGCGTGGAATATATCTGCTGCCAGTAGCTGTCGAACAGCAAACAACAACCGAAGGGAACCGAATATCATGGAGCCTACAGGATGCTCCTGTAGAAAGATCTCCTTAGTGTTGTCGAGCATTCTGGAGAACCAGTGATCAAGATGATAGAATGTGGGGGAGATTTCATGAGAATGAACGAACAGAACTTTATATTCAGATAAGAAACACAACAACTCTACGGATATACAAAACAAGATCAACCAAATCAAACATCCACAAACACCTCCTCCCCAAGCAACACACCCCCCTCCCCCTCCGGCCCCGCCAACTCCCTCACCGCCCCCACCAACTCCTCCAGCACACCATCCACAAACGCCTCATCCCTCTCACTCCCCACCACACCAACATGCACCTCTCCCCCCCTCACAAACGAAACGGCCTTAAACGGCACCGGCGCATCCCCATGCGGCTTCTCCACCCCGACCTTGCACGTGCCCTGCGCAAACGGCATCTCGTCAAAGTCCTCAGCCGCATCCTGATGATGCACGACGGAACCAAAGAACTCCTCAGCCCTCTCTCCCTTCCACCCCGGCACACACTCCGCCGCAACCCTCCTCCACCCCACGAAATCATGCGCCGCCGACGCGCCCGCCTGCGCCTGCACGAACCGCAGCAGCTCGCCCGCCCTCCACCCACGCTCAAATTTGACTCTGACGGGCGCGAACTGGTAGCACGGCCCGACCACGTCTTCGGCGTCCTCCAGACCCTCGACGATGCGCCCGCCCGTCACACCGCCAAACAGCACATCCGCCACGCGCAGCCGCCGCGCCAGGACGAGCGCCCACGCGGCGGTCAGCAGGTTCGCCGTCGTGATTTCTTTCGGCTTGGCTGAGATGTCAAGCGGGGGGCTGGCGCGGAAGAGGCCGCGGTCGCCTGGCTGTGCTGCGGCGCCGGGGAGGATGGTGGGTGGCGTGGAGGCGGACAGGAGGGTGCGCCAGTAGGACAGCGCTGCGGTTTGCGCGGCGGAGCTGGCGGTGCCGACGGTGTGCGCGAGGTAGGACGAGAAGGGGCGGAAGGCGGGGAGGTTGGTGGGAGAAGTGCCGGTGTAGAGCGCTTCCAGGTCTGTCAGTAGGCGCGGTAGGGCGACGGCATCGTACTGCGCGTGCGAGAGGCGGAGGATGAGGCAGCTTCGGCCGTCGGCGTCGTCCTGCACGTGGGTGAACTGGACGAAGGGGGTGCCGAGGGAGAAGGCCTCGGACGACTCGATGTCGGCGGCGCAGAGGGCGGCGACGTGCTGCTCTAGATCGCCGTCGGCGGGCTGGGAGGTCACGACGCCGTCCAGCGAGGCCAGAACGACTTGGAGGAAGCTGTTGGATCCTGCTTCGCCTTGCACGAAGACGGTGCGCAGGATGTCGTGTGCGGCGACGAGCTCGGTGCAGGCGCGGGACAGCTGTGCGGCGTCGACAGCGCCGGGCTCGAAGTACAGGAGGGTGTACTGCACCGACGTCCGCGGCGTGTTGATGGTGCCGCGGACGTCGAGCGCCTGCGAGTCCGTGACTGGATACGCATCTTGGATGGTCCAGCTCGGATCGGCCAGCTGTGGCCGCACAACATCAGACAGGAACGTTTCGACATGCTGCTGGCTCAGCAGGGAGAAGGGCTTATACACCGGTCGTGTCTTCGCTGCCGGCGTCGGAGCGCTCGACTTCATGACCTTCGCCGCGTCGCCCAGGCGCATGTGCGTGAAGATGTCGGCGACGGACAGGCTGTGACCCTGCGAACGCAGGCGGGAAACGAGCTTCATCGCCAGCACGGAGTCGCCGCCTAGCCGGAAGAAGTTGTCGTCGACGTCGATGAGGTCAGGAGCGATGCCGAGGATTTGCGCCCAGGCGGAGCGCAGCACGTCTTCTGCAGGCGTCAGGGCTGAGTGCGTTGCGGATTGCATCCATGCTACTCTGATGCCTTCGCGGAGCTGGGCGAGGACGTCGCGGGGGATGGCCGAGGCGAGCTGGTTCAGGGTCTTGTGGTCGGATGTGAGGATTTTGTCGACGACGATGTAGGCGAAGGGGACCATGTATGAGGCGAGAGAGTCTTGGATTGACTTGTCGAGCTTCTTCAGTGCGGCTGCGAGACTAATCGAGATGTTGGTGCAGATTTGAAGTGTCTTGCCATCTTCAGAGATGTCGTGGCTTGTGGGGATGAGCTCAACACTGGCTTCCTGGAAGGCCGGCTGTTCGACAAAGACAACTAGCTCTTGCTCTGAGCCCTGCTGGACTCCATTCGATGACTCTTGCCATATAGCTGCCGCAGCCTGAACGGATGGTGGGAGGTGTTTGGAGAAGGGAGCGTCGAAGTCGGCAATGTCGACCGCATGGCCTTGGATCCTGAAGATATTGTCCTTGCGGCGAACGAACACCAAGCTGCCATCCTCTTGCAAACGAGCCATATCGCCTGTAGGTTGGACCCTCCCTGTGCGGCCGGCACAAGAAGAACTTCCGGTGACAAGCCAAGCTGGGTTCTCGACAGTTTCGCCGGGTAGGAAAGCTGCTTCGAGCCACAGCTCGCCCACACAACCGATTGGCGACAACATCGACGAGTTCCGCGGATCACAAACCCACGGCACAACCGCGCGAGGGTAGGCGGCGCCCGGCTTGACGTCTGTGCCCGCACGAAGACACTGCAACGCCTCGTCGACAGCCAACGGCGGAGTCTGATTCCACTTCCAGATGCGGTCCAGCTCCGCCCCAGGCAAGCAACTGATCTGATCCAGCCTTCTCTCCCCAGGACCCCCGATCAACTGCAAGCACACCGTCTCCAGCTGCGCGAGGATGCGCCGCATCTGCGCGACCTCAACGAGCTTAGTGTCGAAGCTCGCACACACCCTGAACCCGCCCTTCCGGATGCCGAACGCCAGCATAACCGGATACGCATTGAAATGCAGCGCCTCGCGCACAACGTCCCCCATCTCGAACCCCAGATCGTCGCCCGCGTACTCGGGCTCCGGCTGGATGACCAGCCCCGTCCCCGTCTCGCACGCCAGCTGCGCATCGGGACTGACGCGCCGGATGTTCTGGAAGCCCATATGCTGCCACGGCGTGCGCGCCAGAACTCCCTCCTGCACCGCGGCTAGATACGTTCCCACGGTTTCTGTCCGCTGCACGCGTATCCGCACCGGCACCGTCGCGATGAGCGGCCCGACGACGCTCTCGACGCCGGCCAGCGCGATGTCCCGACCCGTCAGCGTCTCGCCGAAGACGACGTCGTCGCTGCCGGCATGCTGCGCGGCGACGAGCGCCCACGCGCCGCGGATCAGCGTCGCCAGCGTGAATGGCGAGTTGGTCTCGGGGAGAGTGATCTGCCGCTCGACCGTGGCGCCGGGCGTAGGGAGGTAGTCGCGCGAAGGCAGGCGCGGGAACTGTGGCCCCACGGCGCCGGCGAGCTCCTTGCGCCAGAAGTCCTGCATGGCGGCGTCGTCGGTGGACTGCACCCAGGCCACGAAATCGCGCATCTGCGCTGGGGCCGGAGTGGGTTGGGATTGTAGGGCGTTCCGGACCTGCTCGAGGACCAGCGGCTCGGACCAGCCGTCGTACAGCACGTGGTGGATCGTCCACACCATGTAGCGCTGGCTCTCGTCGTCGCAAGGAGCGTTGACGATGGCGTAGCGCGCCAGCGGCTGGCCCAGCTCCATCTTCTCCTGCCGGTCGCTCTCGAGGTACTGCGCGAGCGACGCCGCGTGCCGCCAGGTGATGCCCTTCTCGTTCAGCACGACTTGTTGCAGCCCGGGCGATTGGAGTTGGGCCAGGCGGCTGCGGAGGATGGGGTTGGCGGCGACGACGGTTTCCCAGGCTTGCTTCCAGGCGGCGAGGTCCATGTCGGCCGGGATGCGGGCGACGCGCTGGGCGATGTAGGCTTTGGTGGACTTGAGGGCGAAGGTAAAGAGAGCTTGCTGGGTTGGCGTCGAGGGGTAGATGTCTTCGATGGCGGCGGGGTCGGTGATGCCGCACGCCGCCGCTGCTTCCAGCCTGGCGCTTTCGACGTCCTGTGAGATCATCGAGAAGGGGGGCAGTTCAGCTCGTGCTTGCGTGTCGGAGACGCGGACGACGGCGGCCATGGCCGAGAGCGTGGGGTTGGCGAAGGTGCTGGTGACGGAGAGATCGAGGCCGTCGGCTCTGCAGACTGAGACGAGCCTCATGGCCGCCAGCGAGTCGCCGCCCAGCGCGAACAGGTTGTCGTCGGGGCGGATGCCGTCGGCGTCGATGTTCAGCACCTGGCTCCACGCCTGCCGGAGCCGCTTCTCCAGCTCGCTCAGCTCGCGCGTAGCGTTGGCAGAACTGCCCTGATCCAGCTGCCGCAGGTCGACCGTCTGGCCGAATGCCCTGAGCCGCTTGCGGTCCGTCTTGCCCGAGATGAGCACCGGCACGTGGTTGACCGGGATGTACGCCGTCGGCACCATGTACCTGGGCACAACCTTCGCCAGCTCCTTGTCCGCCTCCGCCAGCACGCCGCGCATCTCGTCATCCAGCTGCACCGCCTCGACTTCCACACCCACGGACCCCTTCGCGCCGTTGAACGCAACGAACGCCACCAGCGTTGCCTGGCCACCAGCTCCCTGCGGCACGATGACCTCCGCAATGACGTTTGTCTCCGCCGGCAGCCGTGCCAGGAGCTGACTCTCAATCTCGCCCAACTCAACACGCTGGCCCCTCAGCTTGACCTGCGTGTCCTTCCTCCCCGCAAACACGATCCCGCCCGAACCGTCGGGATCATACCTCCCCAGATCCCCCGTCTTGTACAACCTACTCCCCATCCTGCCCCTCACTCCCCTCGCCTCGTGCCCGGCCACCAACCACGCGGGGTCCTCAACGAACGCCTCCTTCGTCTTCGCCGGATCGTTCAGGTATCCCTGCCCCACAATCGGCCCCTCGACCAGCAATTCGCCGACCGCGCCGACGGGAACCAGGCGCTCGTGGTCGTTCGGATCCGCGATCCAGATGGCGGCGCCGTTGCCCGTGCCGATGGACACGTAGTCGCGGCCCGTCGCCGTGTCGCTATTGACCGTACACCCAATCGTACACTCACACGGCCCATACCCAATAATAATCCGCGTCTCCCTGCCCCAAACATTCACATCCCGCGCTGACGCCGCCTCGCCCCCCAACCCAAGCCCATACAGCGCCGCGATGACCTCGGGCTCGAGGATGCGCGCGACGGACGGCGTTATCCCGGCGTAGTTGACGGCCATCGCCCGCATCGCGCCGTTGATGTCGTTGAGCCGGTCCGCGTCGGACGGGATGCAGAGCGTGCCGCCGTGCGAGGTGGTCAGCAGCATGCTGTCGATGCTGACGTCGAAGGCGTAGGAGGCGAAGTCGAGGACGCGCCAGTCAGGGCTGTAGCCAACGGCGGCGGCGCGGGGGATGGCGCTGCTGGTGTAGGTGAGGTGCGAGATGGTGACGCCCTTGGGCGTGCCCGTGCTGCCGGAGGTGAAGATGATGTACATCAGGGTGGCGGGGTCGACGGGGGGGAGGGGTGGGAGGGTGGACACCGAGGAGGCGAAGGTGGCGCCGTCGATGGTGAGGTGCGTGCCGGATGGGAGGATGGAGGTGGCGAGCGAGTGCTGCGCGTGGGACGAGAGCATCATCTTGGCGCCGACTTGGGTCGCCATGTTCTGCAGGCGGGCGAGCGGGAGCGTGGGGTCCATGAGCGCGAAGGTTGCGCCCGCTTTCATGATGGCGAGGACCGCGACGATGGTCCAGCGGGATTTCTCGAAGCAGGCTGGGACCACGTCGTGCGGTTGGACGCCGGCGGCCTTGAGGGAGTGGGCGACGGTGCTCGAGTAGTTGTCGATTTGGGAATACGTCAGGCTGCCGTCCCAGGAGCAGATGGCCTCTTTGTCGGGGGTTGCTTGGGCACGTTCGGAGATCATCTCGTGCATGCAGAAGTCGTAGGTCGGAGGCAGCTCGCGGTTCCAGCTCCATATGTCGTCAAGATCCCTGGCCGTGGGCCGTAGGCAGTCTGAGATGGATGCAGAGGGATTTGAAAGGCACAGCTGGATCGTCTCAGCCAGTACGTCGGCATGCCGTGTTACGGTGAATGGCAGCATGTTGTCGGTCTGCCATGCTGGACGGATGTCGAGCTGGCCATCACTGAAGCGTACTTCAAGGTGGAGTACACCCTTCGGAGAGAACAGTCAGTCATTGTGCTTCTAGAGACAAGCTGTTCAACTTACTTCATCTTTTGTTTCTTCAGGTGTCCGGGACAATGAACTGGTGCTCAAGATAATCGAAGCAGGAGTTGGCGGAATTGCCTGCTGGTGTGGTGTGATGTCGGTTGAGATTGCTGCGGTGACTTTCTCGACAGGGTCTTGCAGCCCCGTCATCACCTTTTCCATAGACAGACATTGTTTGGTTGTCTTATTCTCGAGACCGAATTCGTAGGCCCAGTCAAAGCTGACTTGGCTGTCCTCTCGAGTCCGCAGAAGTACTATGAGCCATGACAGAAGCAGAATCTCTTCTTTCATACCCGAAGGAGTAATCGGCTTTTCACATGCAAGATCGGGCATCTGAAAAGTCTTGAAGCCAGCTCCACCATCCGGGCCCGCGGATGCCGTGTCCACAAGTCCATTCGGACGGTGATTTGCATCAGCTATGTCAGCCACAGGAGTAGCGCCCATGATTCCGGTTGTCCTGTTCCTCCGCTCAGAAGCAACCTGGAACGAGGTGGAAATACTAGCTCAATGGAGCCTTGAGCAAGTTGCGCCTGATTGATGTGGTCAGTGCGGGTCCGTCGTGGGGGAGCTGTTACTTAACACACCTCTTGCCGCTATACACGAATGACTTGGGCCTTGCAGCTTGAAGCGCACTGCTACGGGCTCTGACACCCTGATAAGATGACGACTGACACCATCTGATAAGATGAACGGATTATACCGTTGCAAACCCGTTCCGCAAGTGGCATGTGAATTGAAGGGCCACGCGGGCCCACGCGGGCCTGAGCACAGAAGGAGCTAACGAGGAACGCTAGGTACGCCTTTTTTTTTGCGGCGTGTGCCACACCTCGCCTCCTCCGACGAGGTGAATAGTGGAGAAATGTAGACCTTTCCGTGGCTACCGATTATGCAGAGAAATGTCTCGAACCCACGCCACGCAGGGGCTAGATGTGATGGTTGCCACCCGTCCTCCGGAGGGAGCCTTCCTCCTAGCGTCACCGCCCGCGTGCCACCACGAGCAGGGGCTCTCGGGGGTTGAACATAAAAGTTGCAAGAGAGAAAAGGCTGGTTCAAACAATTAGTCACGATATTCGTACACACGAATCCACCCTCACAACATGGATCTAAGGTCGAGCCCTCTTCAGTTCCAACACTTCTACGTCTCTTTCCCGCACGAGCGGATTCTCCAAGTCACACTAAACCGCCCAGAAAAGCTTAACTGCATCAACAAGACGACAAGCGATGAGATAAAGGAAATCTGGGAGCTTTTCGACCACGACGAAAGCTTATGGGTCGGCATCATCACCGGCGTAGGCAGGGCCTTCTGCACTGGGGCCGATCTCCACGGTAAGTCCGGCAGTCTCCTCCCGTTCGTCCCGTTCCTGCTAAATCCGGAAGTCCGTTCCATTCACTGACACATGCGCCCCTCGGCCAAAACCTACACACAGAGTGGAACGACATGAACAAAGCCGGCGTGGTCAACGACATGGCGGCGCCCGGTCTGGCCGGGCTGCCCCGCCGCAGCGGCAAGAAGCCCATCATCGCCGCCGTCAACGGCATCACCATGGGCGGCGGCTTCGAGATGGTGGCGAACTGCGACCTCGTGGTAGCGGTGGCGTCGGCCGTGTTTTCGCTGCCCGAGGCGAAGCGAGGCATCGTTCCAGTAGCGGGCTGCCTGCCGCGGCTCACGCGGACGCTGGGCCTGCAGCGCACGTCGGAGCTGGTGCTGACGGGCAGGAAAGTCGACGCCAGGACGCTGCACCGGTGGGGGCTGGTGAACCGGTTGGTGGATGATGGTGGAGACGTGCTTGAGGCGGCGCTGCAGCTGGCGCGGGACATGTGCGCGAATAGTCCGGATGCGCTGATTGTGGGACGCCTGGGGATTCGGTTAAGTTGGGAGGCTGGCGGTGTGGAAGATGCTGTGTCGGTTCTGGAAGGTCAGTGGTACCCGAGGCTGGTCGAGGGTGCCAATTTCGCCGAGGGCATCAAGGCCTTTGTGGAGAAGCGGCCGCCGCAATGGATCAATTCGAAGTTGTAGTAGTCGTCGGCAAATGCCATCCTGCCGTTTCTTTGGCGTTGAGCAGAATATTATCTAATCAGATCCTTTTAATCCACTCGCATGACCGCCGTGTGTCCTTAGGCTGTGAACTCGTGGCCATGGCGCGCCCTTCGGATACGAGTGTCGTATAGAGTCGGATGCTCTGGATGCCGAATGAAATGGGGCGTATTCTGGACCACGCCATCGGACATCAAGCTTCGGAGATGATCTGATAAGCGAGAATGCCGGGGACGGACACAAGGGTTTGCACTCGGCCGGGTGCTTGGCGCCGATGCCTGCCTCGGATTTTACTAGGGAAGGCCGAGGGTGCAGCAAACGAAGACGCCACTTTTCTCCACATGCGGGACAAATCATCTTATCAGATGCAGGTTGGCGTGATAAATTTATCGCCGAGTCAGGGCGAATAAGCTCGTTTAGCGCCATGGCGTCGCCTTAGCGTCGCTTGTGCCTCGTATGGCGTGGAGAACGTCTCCGGATTCCGTGGACACCGTCATGGGCTTAGCGCCGATCCGGTATCGGCCGGGGGCACCCAAACATGAATCGAACGAGCCTCGGGGCAGGCCGCTGTGACCCACTATGGTGTGCTACCACGAGATGGCTACCGCATTAGGCAAGAGGACGCTTGAGGTGATGGAAAGGGACGGATGGCGTATTCTCCAGCCTGCACGAGCTCCTGACGGCTTATATAGCTTGCGAGTACTAACCATCTCGTATTCCTTATCGCCTTCCTCTTCACGACGGCATCCTTAATCCTCCATTCCCGACCCAACAAGGTTGGTCGTCTCCACCCGTATGTTGCTCGTGTCACTAATAAGCTTTGCAGCAGGCTTGTCAAGGAGTCTCAACCATGGCATCCAACACAGCAAAGTACCCTGCGGTCAAGCTTCCGCACCCTTTCCTGACCACATATCGCGTGCACGCCGTCAGCGAAACAAGCCTAGCCAAGCTCGTCTTGGCTCTCGAGGATCAACCCCCTGCCGGACGACCCTTGGACCAGCCGCTGCACCTCGATTCCCTCTCCTGGCTCGAACTGACATTCCCGCCCAAGGACAAGAGTCCGCCTCCATCCAACAACAGTGCCTGGGCACGAGCCCGGCGCAGCCCGCAAACCAAGTTCCAGTGGACAGGAAACAGCGCACCTTCTCTCGGCCAAATCTGGAACGTTGTCCACGCCATCTACCTCGCCCACTCGACGTACGAGTATTTCAGAGTCACCCTGCATGGCGCACAGAAAGACGTCGTCCGCCGCGAACTCCTTTCCACCGGCTTAGCAGTCGAGCACCCCAAGCCATGGCGCCCCGCTGACGACCGCACCGCCCTCTTCACCGACGAGCTCCTGATCCTCCGCAGTTCCTTCTGGCAAGGCGCCGCATCCCCAACCGGGCCGCGTCCAATCTGGGTAGTCGGAGACGGCACCGACGGCTCCCTCCGCCGCCCTCTCTCCCAGTACCCCCTCATGCCCGAGAACTACGAGGTCACGATGAAGTTCCCGGACGAGCCGATCTACTCCCGCCACCCGGTGCGCCGGCCCAAACCGCATCCCGGGTCGATTTGCTACAGCCGCTACATCCCGGAGGTCGACGAGCACTTCTCGCTCGAGGTCGTCGACTGGCAGAACGCCGAGCACCTGCAGCTGTTCAACACGTGGCAGAACGATCCGCGCGTCGCCAAGGGCTGGAACGAGACCGGCACGCTCGACCAGCACCGGGAGTACCTGCGCCGTCTGCACGAAGACCCACACGTGCTGTGCTTGTTCGGCCGCTTCAACGACGCGCGGTTTTCGTATTACGAGCTGTATTGGGCAAAGGTGAGTCCCCCCCGTCCCAACCCCCCCTCCAGCTCTGTGCCGTGCCGCGTATGCTGACAGCCGCACAGGAAGATCACTACGGCTTCCACTCCGACGCGGGAGACTGGGATCGCGGCCGCCACTCGTTGGTTGGTGACGCGTCGTTCCGTGGGGCGCGCCGCGTCAACGCCTGGTACTCGAGCTGCATCCACTACTGCTTCCTCGATGACCCGCGCACGGCCAACGTCGTCGGCGAGCCGCGTGCTACCGGCTCGACGATTCTGTCGTACGAGAATTCGCAGGGGTTGGTCATTGGGAAGTACGTGGACCTCGGGCATAAGCGCTCGGTGCATTCGATTTGTAGTAGGGAGAAGTGGTTCCAGCTTTGTCCGCTGTTCTGGGATGGCAGGGAGAAGCCGTTGGAGAGTGCGGATCGGGCGGCTTGGAATGCGAAGTTGTGAGGTCGTGGTCGTAGGCTGAACAGAGGTGAACTTTTTGACCGTAACGAAGTAGTGATATACCACATGGAAGGGAACATTCGTTGGAGCGTTCTAGCACAAAGCAATATAATCCTACAAATGAATTGCTATCTGTGCTGCATTGAATTGGCTTTCACAATCTGTAAGCTCCGGCGAAGACTGTTTGTCGATTTTGAAATGTTTCTCCATCTTTAATTTTGGTCCCAGCCTTCTCGAAAATATTTAATTATTTACATGTTGCAAGGCAGTTTCAGAACATTTTCAGACACCTCAAAAGATCGGGAATCAAAACTGTAATAAGCAGGACAAGACGCCTTTTAAAAGTAGGCGAGTTAAGAGACAGATCGGGCTTTATTAGCTTTAAATATTGCAGAGAGTAGAAACACTGCTTGTGTAGAACGCTGTATTTTGTATAAAGTATTGAAGCTGTCGTGGTAGCTATTAACACATTAAATATGAAGCTTAAGCTGCACATATTAGTAGGCCTATTGATAGATCGTGTGGGGCCATATGCACCGAGGTGCCCGGGTGCGGCCGGTGGCAGGCTGTAGTCTGCATAAGCAAATTCTGTGCTAGCCCACTGACGCCCTTTCTGATATAGCACTTACGCTTTGCCACGGCATACTGTGCAGAAGGCATTGGCAGTGGATAACACGCTGTACAGGTTCCGCGTCCAGCTGAGCTCAGCCTATTGTGGGGCCTTTGCTGCCTAGCGATAAAGCGGACGAAGCTGGATAGCTGTTGCCTGCCAGGATCGCAGCCAAGGGTATGAAGCCAATCACGGGCAAGCGAAAGGCCATCCAGAGTCATGTAGTAAGCAGCCAAGATGTCTTGGCTTTCTGAAAGGGGTGCATCACTGTCATATTCCTGTAGGGCTGTCTGTTGTTGGCTCTTCGTAATGGGCGAGCGGGGTGAGCAAGAAGTAGAGCTTGTTTTCCTTCCCTTAAAAAAAGGTGAGGTATCCCTACATATTCCGCATTCTTTCTGGGCCTACGCTCTTAAGTATATTGTTGCTTTCTCCTACTTGAGGACTGTCATCCCTATGATATACTGATTCATACTTTCACGCCGTGTCTCGCGGCAGCCTCGGCACATATCAAAAGCTTACTCTAGATCCAGGAAGCAAAGTATGCCGGGTCTTGCACTTGCATCCCGGCAAAGAGCAGCAGCAACTTTGCGGTGAACTCAAAATTGTTGATTTGGAGAACCCGAACAGAGAGCGGTACAATTGCATATCCTATGTGTGGGGTGACCAGAATGTTACGGGGCCCATGTTCATCAATGGCGAAGAGCTGCAAGTGACAACAAACTTGCTGAATTGCTTGTACTACTTGCGGCACCCTCCGCATACGATCGTCCTGTGGATAGATGCAGTATTCATCCATCAAGAAGATATCTCGGAAAAGTCACACCAAGTTGGCATGATGGGCGAAGTCTACTCGCAATTCTCAATGGTGTACCTTTGGTTGGGATGTACCCCCGATCTTAAGCCTCTGAATGTAAATCCATTCACCCTGATCCGTCATTTTGCGAGATATGGCCACTACCATGAGCTCCCAGGTTTCACCAAAGGTTCAGATGGCACGGTTACTTTTCAGGGGAGTCAGGACTTTCTCGCCGTTCGGGAAAGATTTCTTCACGTGGCTCAGAGTACGTGGTGGAAAAGATCTTGGGCGGTGCAGGAAGCTGTTCTGACGAGTACCGCCGTTGCCATGTATAGGCACTGGACAATCCCATTCGACGAAATCAATCTGGCGAGAGAAAACCGAAACCGTCATATTATCGATCCACGCCAGTGCGGCTGCGCGCCAGGTATAGCGGTATTCCCTCAACGCTTTAGAATGATCTTTAGTCGATTCCTTTTGGGAGTTGAGTTTGTCGAGAGGCTTCGCCTACAGTATATCAGAAAGCACAACCCCGAATACTCTCATGGTCCCCAATGGACAGGTCCATCTCTCGATCCACCATTACATGAAGTTTTTGAGGCATTCTCCTTTCGAATTTGCCAGGATGCGCGCGACAAGATCTTCTCGCTCCTCGCTATGGCCACCTCTTCCGCTTTTACGACTTTCAGACCCAATTACCGTGTCTCTACGTCCGAATGCTACACAGGCATCTTCGGCCGCATGCTTCTTGAGACTGGCTACGACTACCGGCGCCTTCTTGGCGCCACCTTTCACTCGAGCCTCCCTGGCTTACCGTCATGGGCCCGAGACTTCTCCCAACCCTGTACCATAGAGGTAGCGGGAGAAGAACTACAACGACTCCAAATCTTCTCACTCTTCAACGCTTCGGGAGGAAAGCCGAGCAAATTACTGGTCTAGAACAAAAAGGAACTGCACGTTACAGGTTTCCGAGCGGGCGCCATCAAGGCAGTTAGCGAGTCCGCGGGGGACATCTCTACGGGGCGGATCTAAAAGGCGTTTTCGATGGGTGGGTGAAGCTATGCAAGACAGCCATCAACTCGACAGACGAGACTCTGGTCCGCAAGACCTCATCCCGCGTGGTGTGTCACGATATCACAGAGAGCCTTAAAACCTTGCAGGAGACGGGTAGAGCATGGAGACGCATTGACGAGACTGAGATGCTTGGCGAGACGGAGTGGCGAGCGTTCCTGAACGGGACGTATACGGCTTTGGAAGAACGGCATAAGCCGGGTGCGGGTATGTCTATCACCGGAACGTCTCTTTATGGAACTTGGAGATTCTAAGGCCCGAGCTGGGGATGAGGTCTGGGTGTTGTTCGGCGCCAACGTCCCTTTCATCCTTGGGAAGACGGCGAATGCCGGCCACTCAAGAGGCACACATACCTTCGTAAGTGATTGCTTTCTGGACAAAGCTATGGATGGTGAGAATGTATAAGGTGTAGAAGAGGAGGAGAAGCCTTTGATCATCCTCCAGTATGTATTGGCCGAGCTAGACTTACACCATTTCGCTGCTTGAGCCATCGTATCAGCCTCTGTGAATTAGTAGGGCGTCGATTCTCTAAATTCCCGCGTCTGCGAGCGCGAGATTGTACTAACGGATACTCCCGGGAAAACAAGCGTCGTCTGCAGCAGCTTAGCGCCCATGCCTTAGTACCACGGTGTCCGATCGTCCGTCCTTTTCAGCGCGCGATTGGCTTACGTAATTTCTAATTAAAGTAGTCGTGTGCGCGATTGCAATCGGACGGACGATCTGACACCCTGCATGGTACAAACTATCCTAACTCGGGAGCACGAAAACAGGGACCATCCCCTTGAAAGCTGCCCGCATATCTGGTAGGGGGCCGTTGCTTCGAAGCCTATACGAAAGTATCAGGCACGGCATAATCAAGAAAGCAGCGAACCCAAGGAGGAGCTCATCTGGAGACGAGCAAACTCAATACATTGACATGTTTAGTTTTAAGCTCCCAAAGAGGTGCTTCAAGGTAGATTTGGATTTGGAAGTGCGCCATTAAGCAAATTTATCGGCAGAAAGGACAGATAAATCTGCATTTGCTCACCCTGCCTCGTTTCCTTTTGACCAGCGAACGAAAACGGGCTTTGGGTATACTACGGAACATGGCAAGCGGCGTCAGCTTCAGGTTACATTCATTGAAGATACTTCATGTGGAAATTGGCTGTGCGATTCATATGTTTCACTCACGGAGGCCACAATGACCAAACGTAGCTAGGGCCGGGCTTAGCGGCCAAATGGACCACGTGTTACAAGCTAGGAGAATGTAAACACAAACTCATAAGACAAAGTTCTCGGCTGAGGTACGGATAATGCTACAGCGTTGCGCAGGGCTGGAACTTCTGAAATTGTTCGGAAGCGTCGCTACACAGACCCACGAATTCTAGTCTCAAATTCGGGTCAACTTTCCTTTTATGTAAATGATGGTTGTACCATTCTGCCTGGTCTACATATCAATCACGCCATTTAAATTTGCCTTGTCTGCCGCGCTGAAGCTCCCGAGTATTTAAACCACTAGCGATAATCTGCAGTATCACCATAAAGGGGGATTATATGATTTGACTGTGTCAGGTATATGCTTAGCTAGGCTATCTGACTGTGGGGTCGCAAGACATCCCTCTTACCTCGCCTTATTATCTTAAATTAGATCTCTATATTTGGCACTGGTTGCTGCCTGAATGTTGTGCTCCATTTCAGATCAGAAGTTTCAATATTTATGCTTGCATGAATTTATTGTCACAGCTGCTTATGTGTTTCTCTTACCGCAAGCATCTTTTTGAATTGCGCTCGTCGTATTTCTTGTCCTTGCCTTTTAGAGGAAAACATATAAACCTAACAATTGCAACTAATGCCCCAAGTTCTTTTCATTCATCATCCTGCAGCTCTGAACAAGCCTTTTTCCACTCTTACTCCGAACCTCGCGAAAATGGACAATGTTCTTTCCGAACTAGAGGATTACAGTATCTACTTGGGTACATGGACGGATTGGTCACGCGGAAAATTGCTTGGTGCCACCCTCACCTTAACCCGTCAGAATGGAACTCTTCTTGTGGCTTTCATTGCTCTGTTCATCACCATGGTCAGCACAAGCTTTTGGGTACTTTCATGCTTTGCTTTCCATCACCTCTTCTCCTCCGAATCGGCGCGAGATGGACTCCATCATCAAAGGCAAGTAATACTCCGGAACTCGGCAAACTCTGTCAGCGGTATCACAAGGCTTTTCCAGTTGCTTCTTGCGTGGAGGAAGATTGCCAAACGACCATACCGCCGAGTTCTGCCCCTTCTACTATCAAGCGCAATCATACTGGCGGGGTTTGCAGCCTGCAGCGGGTTCTCATCCAAGGTCTCTAGTGCGCTTGGTAACGACGTTCTTGTCCTCGGTGATAGGTGCGGATTGTTTGGCCCTCCGACCGACATAAATATCACCAATGGGATTGAAAAGATGATAACCTATCAGGCTGAGCGGTCCGCGACCGCTGCAAATTACGCCTTGCAATGCTACACGAATAAGACGAGTTCGGAAAGTTGCCAGAAGTACAAAAAGAAACGACTTCCATTTTCTGTTCACACGAACGCTAGCTGTCCATTCAACAATGACATGTGTCTCAGTCCGGACCGAAATATCCTCTTAGACACTGGATACCTCAACACCTTACATGACTTCGGCATCAACTCTCCGCCGGATGAGCAATTATTGTTTAGGAAGGTTGATCACTGCGCTCCTCTCAACCTGACAGGCCGCCAAGGGCACCACACCGACCCTAAGACAGGAATCACATACCGCACGTATTATCTTGGTCCGCGGATCGCGCAACAAACGCCTTTCACCTATCAATATCCGGAGATGGACTATTTGGAACTTCACCAAAATGGCACGAGTTCGGTGATGGACTATACATTAAGGTACGTGTATCGATGTCGAAGAAGATTAGTAATCTGACTGATTATATCAAAGCATACTGAAAGCTATCCCTATCAATGGATCGTACGACAACGTTTGGTCATATTTTCACCCCATACCGGAATTTGCAGTCCATGATGCTGATATCATGCTTTTTCTTCTCTCTGCGAACGGCCTGAATTTCATTAAGCCGTCGGAAGACCTCTGGTTTGCTGCCACTCGGGATTCAAATTACAGGATAGTACAGGTTTCATTAAGCGGGAACTCTACGTTTTATCTCCAAGATGATATAGTCTCGGTCCTTGGCTGTACATCTCGCCAGCAGTGGTGCAATCCTACTGTCAATGGGGAAGATCAATGCCAGCCATTAAGGGGCAATTCATACTCTTTTTACGGAGAATTTCCAGCTCGGAACGACAAGCAACGAGATATCTACGAATGGCTTAGCTTGACGGCTCAAAACATGATGCAGTCCACGGCAGATCTTGTCGCGACACTGGGAGTATCAGCCTTAACAGCAAGATTCAAAGTCACGGATTCAATACAAGGGCCGATACCAGATAACCAGTGGCAGTCAGAGGTTCTACACTGGTTTTCAGCCTCAATGGCAACTCTTCAGGATGCCTTTGTTGCGAATGCCGCAGGTGCCCCGTACCCAGATCTTGGTCCGTACTTCTCTCCGCCGGAAAATCCGCAACAACATGGCATCTGCACGAATCAGGTATGTTTTCACACTTAACCCGCAAACGTGAAGAATCTGATTAACGTGTGTCGAATATCCAGAAAGTCCACAGTGCTGACTATATGAATTTCTCCATATTCGGCATGGCCATCATCTTCTCAGTTGGTGGCCTCATCATAATTGCGTCCTACACCATTGAACCTTTTGTCGGTTGGCTGCAGAAACGACGGAGGCTGGACTCATACTCACGCCTTGAGTGGTGTACCAACGAGACAACTCAGTTACAGCGACTGGCTAACGAGGAAATCGGGCTGGGCGTCTGGGACCGCATTGACGAGACGATTCCAGTGACAGGGAGAGGCGATTTACTGGCTGTTCTGGATCTGACGGATCCGAAGCATCCCCGTCTGAGAGCGCCACCGGTACCGTATGAGGATGAGTTTCACGTTGGATCACTGAAAGTTGCTCAGGATAGCCCGGAACCCGGTGAGGCCGACCAAGATAAGATTGTTCGTGAGGATATTCAAGAAACTGAAGAAACGACCATGGAAACGCAGGTTCGCCAGGACAGTGAGGAGGATGCCCGGGCTCAGGACTTCCAAGCGAACGGTCCGGTATCACATCGTTAAGTGGCCAGTGTCAACAGGTAGTCACCCGTTCACAATCACCGCCGCTACCCTGTTGGACTTATGCTTGGTTGAGATGTTTCTTTGATTCTGTCAGCAGCTTCATCGTTTGTCATCTTTGACTCTGTCGCTCCCGCGCCGCCTTCCTTGGACTGGATGTTTCCGTCCACTTCGCTCTTCTATTCAACGCTCTCCCCTGGCCCACCAAATTTTATTCTTTTGTTCGATCGTGGTCTTGGAAATCGCTTTGCACTGCCCTAACTCGTTCTGCAAATTTTTGGCTCTATAATGAATTTCTTAAATTATCAAACTTCTTCACAATTGGCTGTGCTCTTTGGCTGGCATTAGTTCCGATAGGGGCTACGGTAAATTTGACGTGGTGCAACACTAATTTGGAGTCCCCTGGCTCTGAAACTGTCTTCGCAACAGGAAAATGGTGTTTCTTTGAATTTGCGTCGACCATCAAATTTTCCTTCAGAATTGGGTTTTTCTTTTTTTTTTTTTTTGGAAAAGGACGCTTACAGGACCACTGACAGTCTACCTCCAGGGCGAGGTGCTAATATTCTGACGTTAGCTTCCCAATGAGAACTTTAAGATTGATGATATCCGCCTTGCCCTCGGCGGCGTCGACGATCAGGTGTAAGATCGTCTTCCACTTGGTGGTTCTATCTTTTAATATTATCTTCTGCTTCTCCATCTCCGTGCTCACCAACGCGGGCAGCATCTGTACAGATCCGTTTTGTGCAAAATTTCTTCACTACAGAAAACGCATCCCGGAAAATTTCCAAATTTTCTTTTCTTTTTCCGCACATTTTTAGAGCTTTTCCAACTGCTTTCGTACTCCTTCCTCATTCTGAGCTTCCTCTGCACCAGACCACTTCTGCTCGTTATCTTCTGGAAGGGCTTTCTACAAGGACAAGGTTGTCAAGTTGTTTGAAGCAAAAAACAATTCTCTCATTTTGAATGGGAGGTAAACATGATTATCAAAATGACGTTGCACTTGAACCAGTGTGGTAGAACCAAAGATTGGAAGCAACGTGGGAGTCTGAGACCGGTGATTCCTGTGTAATCATCCAAATGACGTATTGCATTCGAAAATATGCCACAATTCTCTTTTGCAAATGTGACTTCAGCTCGCATGTGAAGCATATGAGGAGGTGGTGGCAACATTGATCCGCAATTGGCCAAAATAGGCGCGGAAAGTATGTAGATACCGCCTTGCAGCCGATGGCTGGTGCGGATCTGTTTTTTTCCAAGGAAAACTGGGGTTCTAATGTACAACCCCGTTGTGCAGCGGAATAATACTAGCGCGGAAGTCTCTTTGAGGGAGCCTGTTCTGGATGCAGTGATACGATAGGTTCGTTCTCATTTTCGTGGTACGATAGGTCAAATTTGCGGGTCTCCATGAAAAAAGCAACGTCGCTCTCGCGACCGGACGCAAAACCCCTCTGTATCATCAACCTGGGAATGAGCACGTACCCATAAGTCTGACTCACCATATCCCTAGAGCGGGCCTAGAGTCCCTTGTAATGGTTTTTGCGCTAGCATTCCGCTACAACTTGTGACTCTAACTGGTCCGCCAGCATCCTTGCAGCACGCAGTGCAACTTTCCAGTGTTCAACACGGCTGGCGCGCTGCTTCCCCGTTTCATGCGCGCCTGCAACACGATCCTGCAGCCAAACTTCAAGGGAAAATTTTGAAACATGCGTTTTCGTGATACCCATGTGCAACCGCAAAAGCGCACGTCGCCGCTGAAGTCACGTTTCATTTCGACGCGTAGCCGAAGATCCGGCCGTCTTGAGGATGGAGCCGGCAGAGAGCATGGTTGTGTTAGAGATGTGGCGACCAGTGAACAGTGAAAGAAGCTTTGGGATGAGCACCTTTTGCGGGATTCAAGGCGGGGGCTGAACGGGACGGGTCTCAGATAGCGATGCACGACCCAAGCGCTACATGGACAGGGATTGCGGGGAAGATAAGGTACCACCCGAAAACTCCACTGAACTGACGGGAGTGCCAACACGGATGCGCGTGTCGATTGTCTGGAAACTCTAATGGATGTTTGTCTGGATGTGCCATTGGATGGATACCGAATCACCATGCCGCGCTTTTGGGGTCACCCGTGTTCATCAAATATTAATATGCACCCTTGCCGTGGAAGAAGTTCCCCTGCATCAGGCAGCTGAAACACACGTGATCGCCAATGCAGGCTTGCATACTGCTCTCTGCTGACTTAACGGCATATTTTTCGCTTCGCATCTAAAGTATGGTCAACGGTCCACTACTCTTTCATTCAACGCACCCTCACAAAGCCGCTTTCCTCCTTGTGAAAAATGCCCAACAACGCAGCCTCAGACGACGATCGCCCGCACTCTGTCAGCGTGCATGAGTCGGCGGGCGAAGATTCCCATGCAGAGGATGGCTGGGAAACCGATCTCAGCGAACAGCCAGACCACAATCCGAATGCGTTGTCTCCACTTCACTCTGCGGCCATGTTCGGGGACATTGCAACCATCCAGGCGCTGCTGCGATCCGGAAGAGCGAATGTGGACCGCCCGGGTCCAGGAGGACATACCGCTCTCTGGATGGCCATCTGCTCCGGCCGGCTCGAGTCAATCCGAGTGTAACTCGACCACAACGCGGACCCGGACAGCGATAGGAATCAGTGCTCTGTTCTTGACCTCGCAGCAAGCAGGAACAACCTTGAAGCTGTCAGGCTAATTATTGAGCGAGGCAATCCCTCTCCAAAATCACGGGCCGAGGCCTTATCTACCGCCGCAGATTTTCGTGTCAATAATGCGGAGATGGTCCGATTTCTGCTCCAAAATGGCGCAGACCCACGCGGCAGCTCAAAGTCAGGTCCTGCCATCTGCAGAGCGGTATCAAACAAGAACCTTGAGACGGTAAAAGCGCTCCTCGAGCATCATGCGGATGTGAACGACTACGGTAGCGGAGGATACTCAGCGTTACACGATGTTGGGACACACTTTTGGGTGAATGATCCCACTGGGGAGTCTGGCGAGCCGCCATCGGTTACCATGACAAAAGTGCTCCTGGAGGCCGGCGCGGACATCAACGCGTGTATGGAAATGGAAAATTTCACTCCTGTACACATTCACCTGAAACGACACACTGAAGTGCTCGAAACAATTCTGGACGCCAAACCGGATCTGGAGATTAAGACATCTCCAACATGCTATATTCCCGGTATGACGCCTCTGGCGCTCGCAGTATGGGAAGAGAAAGTTGAAGCCGCCAAGATCCTCCTCGCCGCAGGCGCAGACCCAAACACGAAGACAGGGCATAAAGGAGGCGCCCCGCTCCATCTCGGCATGAAGGAGGACCTCGTCCGCGCCCTGCTCGAGTATGACCCGGATTTGCACTTGGAGAACGACGAGGGCGAAACACCGCTCAATGCCCTCCTCAGTCTGACCAGAGAGGAGAAGAAGGACGAATGGGTCGTGGTAGGGGAGGTTTACGCCCCAGACAAGGAGACTGGGATCACGCTTCCCGTTATCGAAATGCTGCTTCGCAAAGGCAGCGATGTCAACTACCCGAACAAAGCTGGACAGACCCCACTGTTCAAAGCGCTGAACAAGCCCGATCTGGCCATTGCACGTCTGCTGTTGAGCCGGGGAGCCAACCCAAATCACATCAGCAGAGAAGACGGCATGCCACTCCATTCGGCGTGTCGGAGTGGGACTTGGGAGGCTTTTCGACTGATATTCGACAAAGTCGGCTTCGCCGAGAAAGCGCTTTACGGCATTGGAAGTGTCGTCAACGCGACGTGCATGCGTGATGGTGGCGAAGAGGTGCCACTCCAAATCCTTAAGCACTTGCGCAAAACGGTTGGTCGACAGAAGATGCACCTGAATCAGAAGTGCGGTTCGTATGGCTGTGCACTGAGCTCTGCATGCTTCTGGAGCTCTGAGGGCGTTATCGGTTGGCTGCTCAAGCACGGTGCCCGCGTCCGGACCAAAGATCATGCCGGTCGGCGTCCCATCCATTTCGCTGCGTACCGGAACACCTCCATCTTCAGCCAGATATGCGAGGCTGGTGGCGACATTACGGCTCGTGACAAGATTGGCAGGTCGGTTCTTCACATTGCTGTTTAGAGTGGCTCAGCCGCACTGGTAAAGCTTATCCTAGAGAAAGACCCGTCTCTGTTGCACGCACGCGACAGGGACAACTGGGCCCCGCTTCATTACGCGGTGAGGAGCTGCTCTCACTCCGCGAGGTGGTTGCGCGAGCCGATAGACAGCCAGACTGACATTGTGAAGCTGCTCCTCGATGACGATATCTGTTCCGCCCGAGACTTCAAAGTACGTGGTCATGAAGACGAAAACTGGTCAATTCTGAGGCTTGCATGGTATCACGGCGCGAAAGCAGAAATACGCCGCATGCTGGAGACGTCTCTGAAGAAGCAGCAAGGGCGTAATTGGGATCCTTTGTCGGAAAGGATCGAAAGGGCTAAGCGTCAAAACTTCCGTTGTGGCTATTGCTTTATGGTGAGCAAGAATCTATCTTCCACAACCCTTCACAATCTGGATTCTAACATCGTGTGTTCCAGGCTATTCGAGGCTTTCGCTATCATTGCAAACAATGCGTTCAGTTCAATTTGTGTTACAAGTGTCATGGTAGAAAGAACAAAGTCCATCCAGGACACTATTGGGATACAATTGGACCAGAGTTCACGGAAGAGGAAGATTACATGGAGGAAGACGAGTCCACAAACGAGGACGAGCCCATGGGAGAGGATGGGGAGGACGATGACGAGTCCATGGAGGAGGATGTGGAGTACGATGAGGACCATTCTATGGAAGACGACAGTGATACGGACGATAGCGGTTCTGAGGATGAACTGTGATTCAAACGGTGAGGTACGAATCAGTTTGAGGGATTCGCTCAGGTCGTTCTTGATCAGGTTTCAATCTCCATGGGTTTTTTTCGGCAGGGCAAAATGCTTTCCGTTTTTCATCGGTGCTATACAGAACGATCCAAAAGAACACCACTAGAGTCCCAATCAGTCCAAGTTTCGACTTGTCTCGTACACTCCCCTCCCTTCTTCTTTGTCGAACAAAACGCCCTCCAAGCCACTCTCATCAAAGAATGACGCAGCGTAGTCAAACGACCAAGGCTCGTAGCACATCAACGAAATGTCATCCAAAGGCCCAAACATCGAGTCTTCCAACGAATTGTCGTAAGGACTTTTCTCGAGGTCAATGCGGCCCGCACCGCTGTCCGGTAGACCGTTGTTGCTGTCACAAGCAGCGACAGCGCCATTGACAGTGTTCTCATGTTCATCAATCAGCTCACGGCGGCTGATCGACACTGTGCCAAAGAACGGCAAAACAACATTACGAACATCCCCTCCTGCCAGTTCTCGACTACTGGCTACTAATGTTTCCAGTGAGTTGTAGCATTGACGGCATAACAGAGCGGATGGCGCTGTTGAGCAATCCCTGATGGCCGCCATGGTATTTTGGATGAGGTACTCGTCATGACAGGCCGAGCTCCGGTCTGATATTTCACGTTGCCGGTTGCCGAGAAGATTGAGAAACAGTATAATTGCAGAAGTGAAAGCAGAAAAGGATTCTAGGTTCGCAGTGACACCGTTCGGGAAAAGCGATCCAGCATGGACTTGCAAGTACGCTTCCAGCAGTACTCGTGAGCCGCTCACGCAGACCTTCCGGCTGTACTCGTGCACGTCATTGTTCTCAGTGCGCTGTAGGAAGAGCGGGAGATGGAGGAGGGATTTGAGCTGGTTGACGTGTGCCACGCGCATCAGGCGGGTGTACCTTTCTGTACTGTTGGCGCAGATTGAGATCTGAGACAAGTCCAGATAGCCACTTGGGAGTTGTGCCGTGATGCTATCCATCTGCTCTTGTACCTGGATGACTGTGGACAGAGACCATCCGTTGACGTCTTGCAGGCAGTCGATAACCCGGCCGGTCAATATGGCAAAGTGTCGATAATGGAATGTCGCTGGCGACAAGGCATTAATCGGAGGAATTTCCAAGTTGCAGAGACGTTCAGGAACCGAGTACGGTAGACCAACAATCAGACTTGCCCACCGGTCCGCGTGGAATATCTGCCAGAACAGTGACTCGGTTCTCTCAGATCTGTTTCTTGTGCGGTGGATTCCACTGAGCTGAAGCAACGCGTTGGCCCTTCGAAAGACATTCCAGGCGCGACGTGGCTGCATGACGCTCAGAAGGATCAAACCGAGGCCCATGAGGCATTGCAAGCCTGCATCGCAACCAGCAAGCTCATCGTCGTAGAGGATCCATCTTTCAACCAACGGGAGGTATTTTGACTGGTCGTCCGCACTGATCGAGAAGCAAATGAGCAGGTTTGCCAGCAGCGAAGGATGTCCCGAAGAAAAGGCACGTGCAGCGAAACTCTCCAAGGTAGTGTCTTCTTCATCACCCCAACTCAGCGCCAAGGACTCTCGCCATCCAGTCCACCAATCGCTTCTGTGCTGCAAAATGTCTCTCATCTCAGATTCAGAAGGAATTGCTGCACAGAGGTTTTTAATCGCTTCAGCATGCCTAATCGGTTGGTGGAGGGTCGAGGATTCCGTCTGTACATTTGCACCCATGCGAGATCCACCAGATCTGCTAAACTGAGCAATAGTCAGCTTATCCTTGTAATCGTGTTAGATACTTGGGATTATCACTTACAGTGGTGCTGTCAAATAACCTCAGAAGGGGTGCACATTCGCTGTCCATAGACTCATCATCGCCGGGTTTGTTATCCGCGGAACCATTGGCCTGTTTGAGCTGCTCGTGTGCTCTCGGACCACGTTTCCATGATGATAATCTCGAAACCCTGGTGCGCAATCGTCGAAGTTCGATAACATAACGGGGAAGTTGCTCTGCAGACCCGACCTCGCCCCCTGTTGCTGCGCGGGCCCTCCCCTTCTCAGACAAAGGCGATCGGCCAGTGTTGACGGCGGCGGAGCTCGAACCAATCTCCTCAGCAACCGGGCCTTGTAGGACACATCGGTCTCCACGTCGAGAGCATTGGACACACAGGCTTGGACTATTTCTCGGAAAGATGCAGCGGACCTTCCGTTTCCGACCTAGAGAACGAAAACCCCCGTCCATGTAAGCAGAGCCCACAGAGCCCAATCATAGTCACCTACACGTCACGCAGCTGCGTGTTCCCTTTCGCATGGGCTTGGAAGACCCCTCCGATCGGTCCGCAATGGGGACTTGGTTCGCGTCCATTTTGTTGGTGGCAAAGGTTTTCGTCCGAGGCTTGGCAAGGGAGCTTGTGGTTCGGGGTTCCTCACAAAAACTAAGGCTTACCTAAGTCTGGACCCGGAATACGCATCTGAAACATCATTGGCTCATCACTACACCGTTTGTACCATTAGTGCGGGATCGTCAAACAGCAGCGTTGTTCGTCCGAAATGTTGAAATCAAGCCAATTCGTCCGAGGCTTGGCGCTAAATGGTTAAATCAGAAACCCATTCATCATAACAAGTCATTATGACTTATTGGACCCTGCCAATATAAGTCATTTCTCTCGTCCCTCAATCCTTCCACCAGAACAACAACGTATCCATTGCAGTCCTCTTCCATCGCGAAACCGCCTCAACAATCTCAAAGATGGCAATTCCGACCAGAGTTGGCGTGATAGGCGCAACTGGAAAAACAGGCCGATCCGTGGTCAACGGTTTGCTTTCCTCCCAGACGAACTACGTACGGCCGCTACTACATGCCACGCATCGCATTCGTAGAATCAGCAGCTGACGCTCCCGCAGGCTGTCACGTCTTTTACACGTGCATCCTCTGTCAACAGTGCGATCAACCAGCAACTCAAAGCCAAGGGCGTCCAAATTGTTGGATACGATCTGAACGGCCCCCAAGAAGTTCTGGTCGAGCAGTTGAAGACCATCGACATTCTGATCTCATGCATCACCTGGGAACATCTGGACCAGCAGATCCCGTGGATCAAAGCCGCGAAAGAAGCCGGCGTGAAACGTTTCGTGCCTTCGGAGTGGGTTGGCCCGGCCCCAAGGGGCGTCATCGACATCAAGGACAAGGTATCTATCCTCTCCCACCAAGGCCACTATCGCGGTCGTGACTAATGGCATGGACAGAAACTCGAAATCCTCGGCGAGATCCAACGCGCGCACTTGCCGTACACCCTCATTGACGTGGGCTGCTGGTTTCAAGTCTATGTTCCGAAAATCCCTTCTGGCAGGTCCGACGGCGCACACATGGTCTACATTGACCACCGGATTGTCGAAAACGGAAATCAGAAGTTTGCCCTGACGGATATGGCCGACGTGGGCAAGTACGTTGCGCAGATTGTTTCCGATCCTCGGACGTTGAACAGGCGCGTATTCGCGTATACCGAGGTTCTGAGCATGAACCAGATCTGGGACACCATGGCCGATGCAAGCGGAGAGGAACCTCCAAGGGATTATGTAAGTCAATCCGTGCAGCGTTCTATGAACAGTAACGAAGTCTGAATGGGGATCACTGACACCATCACTTCAGGTGTCGCTGAAAGAGGTCAAGGAAATTATAGATCTATCTCGGAAGAAGCTCGACGCAAGCCCTGAGAGTCCCACGCACCCCAGCAATGTCATGTCGATTGCTGGTTACAACATGGGCCAATACTCCATTTCCTGGCTCGTCCGAGGAGACAACACTCCAGAATACGCGGATTATCTAGGGTACCAGGATTTCTGGAAGCTATATCCAGACTTTCCGCGAGGCAGGAGTCTTAAAGCATTCTACGAACAGGTTCTCAGCGGGGATCTGTCAGGCCAATCGATGTCTCATCTACGCGAAGATGGTAGTTTTGTTCAAGACTGAATAGTCAGCTTGGCTCGACATGAATAGAGGTTGGTAGACAGGCGTCATAGTATGAGCCAATTTGTTGGAAAAATGTGGATTACGTTGCATATTTTTGTGTTAACCCGCGATGTCATTTTGTGTTGAGATGTTCGAAGGTTTGGAATGAATCTCATCAGATTTTACTAATGCCCCTGTCGTCCGGGGGTCGAAATCATGTCGTCATTTTGCAAGTTTATGTTTCATTCGGGTATACCCCATCCCACAAAATTCATACATATTTAAACCTATCGGACCTATAATTACTTATTAGGAAGCTGATGTCATTAGCAGAAAACTTACAGTGCATTTTTAACGGCAGTCGAACAGACAGACTGTGCAGGACGGATTGTACTCTGTCAAGCTAGCGGCAATGACTGATCCTGCTGAATACAATAGTGGAGAGGAACAAGCCACATCATAGTCGTGCAGGAGCTTAAATGAGACTTAAGTGTATTTTCACCGCTTTGTTGGAGTTGGCCGGCGATTCGTCCGAGCCACGCTAAGGGCACCTCGGACGAGACTAACTTCGTTTTAGCACGAAGTCAATTCAGGCATGTTGAGTAAGTGACTACCCTTCTAAATACTTGACTCTACTGAAAAGGGGCACCACATGCATACAGATGGCTGTGCAGTTTGAAAATGATACGATATGTATTAACCCATTAGAATTATATTAAACGCGCATAGAGAACTTAGTTGTAGACGCAGACACTCTTCGGGGTCTCCACTTTTTCCGCTCTAGCCTCAAACGAAATGCAGTCGCTCGTTGGAGCATGCCTGTCGTACGCTTTCTCAGGGTAGATAGTATACTGGCCCGCGAAGTCAGTAGGGCAAGCGAGCCAATTGCTGCCATCTTTGTCGTAGATCAGCTTGATGTTATCCTCCTCTGAGCCAGCCAGCGTGAAGACGTCCACCCGGTCCCACTGCTCCGCGGCTTTATTTGGGAGGGTAAAGCCGAAAAGACCCTTGCCGCCTCCGGAAACATCGACGTAGGCTAAGTAATGTTGGCATGTGCGGCCTCATTGCAATGGGATGAATTTCACGTACAGTACTGCTGGTTTTGGTGTCCGTCCGCGTAGAAGCCCAGGCGTCCCGTGCTGGTCACGGTGACGGCGGGGGCTACGTCGCCGCAGGTCGAGTTGGCCTCTTTTCCGATGTACCAGAATTCGGCGTTGGGCTTCAGCGGCTGGTTGTCGATGGGCTTGCCGGGAGCTGAAGCGACGAGCTTGTAGTACGTTTCTTGTGTTGGTGCGGCGAGGGCGCCGGTGAGTGCAGCGATGAGGATAGATACGGTTTTCATGATGGCGGTAAGAAGAACAGGGTGAGTTTCCAAGCTAAGAGTGTTGAAGTGATACACTCGTGGACTTGCGGGGGCTTCACAGCTATTCGGGCAGCCCTTTTTTTGGGCGCATTATTTATGGGCGGCTTCGGAGCCCCTGAGCAGTTCTTGTAACAAAGTAACGGTGAGATCTGGTCCATTTGAGGTCTGTGCGAGTCTGATGAGTACCATAGAGGCCGGACAAGACCGAGAGATCCGCAAATGACTGAGGAACGTGCACAGCTGTTTCTCGCTCGGATTTCACTCACCCAATGACGTCAGTTCTGATTCAATGTGTCTCCCAGCCAGATCCCTGTCGATAGCGGGAAGAATGCATAACAGGGTTTGTACAAGCCTTTGTAGACATTTTACTTTAACTCTTTCGTTGTTAGGCAAGTTAAGGCTTTAATTTTGTTTAAAATACAGTGATTCAGCGTTGAAAACACTATGTAGCAAAATTTTCCAAGGCCTAAAAGTCCCACGTGATGCACAGAACTCTTAATTTTAATATTCTTCTACCTGTTAATCAAGACCTACTAAGTCTTAGTTTCGCTTCCGCACATCGTACGCTGCAGTCACCTCTAGCAACGTCATTCTTCAATACCATGACCTAGATCCATCACTAACTTGAAAAGACCATCCCATTTCTCTTGATCCTTCGCATTATCTATTTGTTTCCCTCTTCTCTTAAAAAGAGACCACACCGGCAGAAATTTCTCCTCTGGCAATGGATCAGCCCTGATGTTGTCGAGCGCCCGCTTCATGTTATCTCGTAATCGCAGCTGCTCGGCAAGGGTTGCAAAGCGGGCCTTATCCTGAGAGTTCTGAGGGGCCTTTTTTGCTGACAGCCTGGCGCAGTAAATGATCAAGGAAGCCAGTCCGGCGGCGAGAGCGGTGCTGACTGACGATCCGCTGTGGTACTTCACGGGGCCCGGTGATCGGGGATTCTTCGCCTCGGCCACTTGGTTGCCAGGAAAATAGTAGTCGATCCTTTTGACGTCCTCAGAGACGGAATCACGCTGACCATGCGCATGCGCGGCACCTATGCGAAAGATATAGTTCGGTTGCCTCTGATATGGCAGGGTGTCCATGGCGCCTGTCTGGATGTCGTCACTTGCCGAGCAAAACATTAGAATTCCCTCACCCACAGCTTCGTCAATAGCGGTCTCTAGCCTCTCCGTGCCTGAACATTCCTGTGTCTGTCCACCAGTATTTCTCTTAGTCCTAGTGGAAGTCGGTGCTATGGTAGTTCTGGCAGTGGCCTGGTGTTTGATCGTCCATGAGATGGAGATGATGTTCACCTGGAGGTTGATGGCAGCCCTGATAGCATTTGCAGCACTCCCCGCAGAAATGGTGCTCCCGCCGTCGGAAGACTCTCCATTTTGGACCCTTATGACGTACAACTCAACCCAGGGATTGATCCTCACGATCATGTTCGCCATGATAGTGCCGTGGCCATTGCTGGAGCAGTGCCAAGGGTTCTCAAATCCACGATCCGGAGGGAAAAAGCTCAACCCAATTACCTTGACAGTAGCCTGATGCAATTGGAAGGCGCTGAGATTCACTCCATCGTCGATAAGTGCCAACTATCATAAATAAATGAATAAAATTTTCGTAAGCGGAAAGGAAGAAGAATAATTCAAAAATTAGGTGGACCGGAGAGAGTACGTGGGGATAAAGGAAAAAAACTCACTTTGACTCTTTCCGCCTTGACCTCCTCTAATTTTGGAAGTATCCTCAATGTTCTACAGAATTCTTCCATTGTCTGGACCCAAGAATGATGTAGCTCCTCGACTGTATCATCCACTGGGAGCCCTGCCGTTTTCCTATTCGTATCCATATCAGCTAGAAGGCCTTTAGGCCAATACCAAAACTCCACCGCGAGTTCCCCCTGCGTATTGTTCTTGACTTCTTCCTGGAATCGGTTCAGTTTCTCGAACATCCTGTCTCGCGTTTCAAGGCCCTAGAAGCATCGGAATCAGAGAAAAAATTGTGCGTCAAGTGACCCATCAACCTACTGGAGCTGCATGAATGGTAACTGATTTCAACCTTCCTCCTGTAGCTGAGTACAGCTTGGGGATCCCGCTGGTGCACTCCCAGGCTTTCAACACAGCCTGGTTGCCGCTCCAGTAGAGATTCACATGCTCAACAGTCGGTGCGGCAAAGGCAATCACGTCAGTGCTGAGGTCGGGCTTTCTCCAGTCCCTTGGTATATTATTTGAGCTCAAAGTATGTCAAGAGGGCGGTTTGGATTCTTTGTTTGAGTACTCACCACTTTTCTACGGCTATTGGACGGCTAGAACCTGCTCCGTCTGTTATAGATTCGCGGCCTTGCAATGCCTCCTCGATGGCGGCATCGGTATGCGACGGCGATTGTCTGTCCTCGACAGAAAGCCGCAGTATGCTTCTGACGTTGAGGTCGTATAGCTTTTTGAATACCTGAACCAGTTCCGTGCGCCCGACTCCAGGATTTTCT
Source organism: Lasiodiplodia theobromae (assembly GCF_012971845.1). Lineage (NCBI taxonomy): Eukaryota > Fungi > Ascomycota > Dothideomycetes > Botryosphaeriales > Botryosphaeriaceae > Lasiodiplodia > Lasiodiplodia theobromae. Next base: position 200,255 of record NW_023336528.1, read on the forward strand.
GGTAGACTCTTTTGGTTGGTTTTAGGCTTCACCTTTCGGCGAGGTAGCCCAGAAAGCTCGGCTGACGATCGTCTGGGGGGATTGAACCGGACTGTCGGAAGGTTGACGTAGGCTAGTGTGGTGCCAAAGCCGCCATCCGACATGCGCTGCAGAAGATCTGTTATATCCTGCGCGTCCTGCTGCCCAATTGCATCAAAATACAGGTTCCTGACCAACCCTGGGCAAGCTATGTGTCAGTGCAGTCATTTGCCATCCAAGGCCCCAAATCCCAGGGGATGGCCAAATGGAAGACTTACCAGAAGCGTTTCTTCCGTAGATGAGGGTGCGAGCATCCGCATCTGATCGTGTTCGGATGTAGTGCACTGTCAGAAAGTCACGGATGTCCTTGAACGCCTTCGACTTGCTGGTGACCCTGGCTGGATTGGTTCCTTCCTTGTTTCTGCTAATGTCTTTCGATTCCCCCTCCTTTAAACCACTAGGAATTTGTTTCACAGGATGAGAATGAGCCTGCTGTTCTTTCTGCCGTGAAATATGCCCCTTGGGAGTGGTCATTGGAGGAACTTCTGAATTTAGCGCAGCGGTGGATTCTCTGCGAAGTGGTCGGCCTGGAGGGGTGTCTATTACTTTGGAGTTCTTATTTGCGGCATTGTTGATTCGGACGGTCTTCTCCCCCTCCCCCCTCAGTTTCTGTCGGGGTTGCGAGTGTACAGGATTGGTTTCTGCTGGGCAGGTGCTTGGATTGTCCGACGACACAGACATCTGCTGTTCTGCCTGGGATTTTGATTCCTTTGCTTTCTTTAACGCTTCGGCTGCCTTTCTCGCGGTATTATAGCCGTACAAGATAGGGGAATCACCGAATTTGTTGAGCACAGTCCCACTCTCCCTCATGACAGCATCCGCACTCTGCACCATGGCCTTGACAATCTCAACGTATTTGTCCGGCTTATTGAGGCACTGGTTGTAATCGAGTGCGTAATGAATCGGCGTGTTTCCATTGGTGTCCGCTGTCGCAAGTGTCCCTGCGTCGGCTCTGGGAGCAAGCCTTTCCATCTGGCCCAGGATGCGGTCCTTGCTGCGTCGGTCCCTGTTATTTGCTTGATCCCAGAAAAACAGATGATGAATACAGTTTTTCCCTTCCCCGTCTTGAAGGCTGAGCAGCATGGGAAAGCTATCGCCCAAGCATTTTTCAACGCAGTCAATGAACACGCCATTATCGGATCGCAGGGCCACTGCCAGGACTGGGTCCCCCGTGACGCTTGAATCGTGTCCCGAATCGCTATAGGTCGATCGGTGATCCCAAAGATACTGTACAAGCTTGCTGCGGATGTCTGGTTGCAAATTGCCAAATAGAAGTTTGTCCCTTGCCAGAGTGTGGAGTGCGGTCTCAATCCTGGGATAGGTACCGGCCTTCCCAGTCGCGAGAGTGATCTTCTTGTATTCCTCAAGAACCGGAACGCCTTCAGTTCCCGTGTTTTCGTCCCATCGTCTCATATTCCTTGTGAGAGCGTCCATGACATCCCTGCATTGTTCATGTAGTTGCTGTGCCTTCCATGTCTTCTCTGCCTCATCTCCACTCTCATGATCCTCTTCGCTTTCGACTTCATATTCATTGAGAGATTCGGCTGAACTATGGTCAAGTTCGTCGAGTTCGGCCGAGCCCATGATGTCGGCCATGTCACCTGTTCTCAGTTATGTTAATATAAACGACAGAATTACGGAATAGATATGATTCCTTGAGGTACGTAACACGTTGCTGTTGGGTCTTGGTGGGTGTGGACGATTGACGGTCTAGGGATGGTTCCAGCTCGTTGGTGGCTCCGACTGGGTATCCGTACATACACACAGCCCCGCTCTTACTTTCAGCTCCGCGGATTTAACCTTGCTGTGATGTGGTAAGCGCGGCTATTTCTGCAAACCCGAACTGAAGGGTGGCTTGCATGGTGGCCTACAGGGCCAATACGATCGTCTCACATCTGATCATGTGTAGGTGCCGGGGTTGGGTGGGGCCGGTGGTGCATTGCTCCCTGAATTATGTTAGCTCGGCCTGCAGCATTGTGGCGGACTTATCGCCTCCTATGCCCGGGAGTGACTGGATCCTTTACGTAACTCGGCAGCGATGAAAGATGCGAGCCACTATTACTAGAAGTGAGTTATCCAATCCATGAATTTGGCATCGAAACGCAGTCGAATATCATCTTCTAGGCCTATCCACTATTGAAAATTGTAATCACGAACGTTCGCGTAATGTATCCCAGAAATTAGGTCCAATAGCAAAACAATTTCGCCCCAAACGAAATGCGAACTGCAAGATAATGGGTTAAGAAGATATAGCCGCCTTTGTTTCCTTGACTATCGTGATTGTCTCAGCAATCTCTCTTGTTTCTGTCTGTGGCGGCCTTGAAACCTTGACAGCCTCCCCAAATTCATTGTGGAACGTACAGTCCCACACTCTGCCCAAGTCAACAGCTCCCAAGTTGCCCCTATCACATCCCAGCCCCTCTTCCAAATTGTCGATCGGAGGGCTTGTTGGAACCATCTTGACAGGATCATCGCCTCTTCTGAATGCTACAAGTGTGACCATCTTCGTCTTCAAGTCGGGGGTTACCTTGACCGTGGGCAACAAATCGAACTCCTCGCCAGTGTTACTCAAAAGAATACAAGCCCTGAAACGTGACACAATCCCATTCTTTTGAGACTCGTTCTCTTTTAAAGTCCACTGCGCGAGGAAACGGTTGCTCCAATCGTCACAGGGGTTGTTTCCCACAATCTCGGCGGCATGCGTCGTCGTCTTCTCGATCGATTGATCACCCCGAAGATTGGTACTCAAACTCGCAATAACACCCCCCGAAATGCCGCCATCAGCGCCAATAGTCCGCGTCACTGTCTCTGTGGTTTGCATCATAACGTACTTTCCGTAGGGGGCCACTTTCTCGACTGTTGGGCCAGGAATGCTCTTGCCACCTCTCGCCTGAAACTCGAATGTAATGCTGGCATCTTTGATACGCGTAGAGCGGCGGTGTGAAAAAAACGAGAAGTCATAAACCAGAAGAGTTGCGGGCGTCTTGTTCAACTGATCGAGCGTCCCATGAATGATGGCTTTCGCAACAGCTCCAACGTTGAAAGCCGGCTTCTTCCGCCGGCCACCGTAATATTCAGTCGTGTGGAGGCGCTGGCTTTCCCCAGGCCTGTTACGGACGTGGAAACCTTCAAGTTCGCTCATTAGCTGCGTTGCCAGTGAGAAAGATAGGGAATACTAACCTCCGGACTCGCCCTCTGGTCTGAGCTCCAGAATGAATGAAGTGCCACCTTCCACATCGTACTGGTCGTCGTCCTCCTCGCTAGTCATCCAGAGTTGAGGATCGTCCATGATGATTCTTCGTGTTGAGGGCGAGAACTTGAAGCAGACTTTTGAGCACAGTTCTCTGACCAACTACACGACAATTACTGCAGTCAGAAGAGTCTTTGTGGATCCTTTGAAACACTTACAGCTACATTCAACTACAACGAAGCTAAAGTACGCCACTGTGTGGTATGCTGGTGTGCAAAGCTAAGGAATAATGGCCTGTGCCGGAAGCAAGCTGAGAGCTTAGATGACATTAGCGCTCAATTTTCTTTTGTAGTAGATATCATTAGCGGGATTATTATCGTATGCTGCACACTCACCCCGGTAATGTCCTCAATCAGCAATAACTGTGAATTCGCAACCAGAGTGAGATGCCACATATGGTCTCCGCACACCAACTGTAGGTGGCCTCGATAGTGGCCGAGCAGATGATAGCTCCAGAATTGCGGCCTACATATATGTATTGGTCATTATTTATCCCATAGGCTAGGGGTATGATAAGATGAAATGGCATTGTGACACAGAAAAGCCACTTTACGTATGAGCTCGGCTACAGTACCCCGCAAAAATGTGGGGAATGAGCGCGCGCAGGCTGACTGCAGAGTGACACGCAAGTGGCAAAAAGCCCTCTCCTATTAGCAGGGTGCATTATTGTTATTACCCCTGCGGTGTAAGTGACTGACCGTTCTTAATAGATATGTGATTTTCCATTGGCGAAGGTCACCTGCACAGCATCGATTTCCTCCCTTCAGGAGTAGTTCAGCTATCAGCAAATACCCTTCCGACCATTGTACAGCATTTGCCACTCAAGCCATGCATCTGCGTCCAGACCCACATCTGCAGCGTTGACCTGATTTACGCAAAAGTTCCTTGGTACATGCGTGAAGCCAAGCCTCCTTACGAATTCTATCCACCCGAGAGGGGTTCCGAAAGTGAGACAACCGCCAGCTTGTCAGACATGCCCTGCTTCCATCCTCGCTTTCTGTTTTCACTTGCCTCGTCTCTTTACTCGCTTATGTCCTCTCTGTCTTCCCAGCTTCTTCTCAGAGCCAATCAAATGAAATTTCGCAGAAGAGTTCTCAACGTAAGAAAGCCCCGGAAGTTGTACAGCAAATCTTGACCAAGCGTCCCTTCGAATCCTCGAAGCCGCACTATCCGTCCAAGGCCATTACAGCCTATCTTCGAACGTTCTACTGAGAGCTGGATAAATGAGTTTACTAATCTGATTCTCGATTAAATCTCTCTAGTCAACCTAGAAAGGTGTTTCACACCGTTTTCGTGCAAAATATCGTCGCTTCCACAGCCATGTCTGACCTTCCACCGCCGAAAGCGATATCCGAAATTGATGAGCGCAGGTTCTTGGATGATATGCCCGTTACAGCGGCAACCCAAGAATATCTCCCGAGCCTGCATTTGGATTCAACTGTGGACACCGTTCAGCATAACGATGATGACGTCGAAAAAAAGAACACCCCGTTCGGACTGCTTGTGCAGAAGAATAATCCGCTGGCTGGCGTCAATCGCGAGAGTGACTTACTGCAGATTGAGTAAGTTCTGACGCTTGAAATGCTTCTCACAAACTTTAAATCACACGAGGTCCTTGCCGCTGATTACTTGAGCAGTGTGGTCCATGTCATGGCCCTGTGTCCTGAAATTGAGCGACATGGTATTGAGCACCTACTGTACACATCACTAAGAGGATTCACAAGGGAGTTCATCTTCCGGCTCGACATCCGCAACCTGTTGGCGGGAAACCTCGTCCAGGAATACATTGAACAACAGGCGACCCGCCTTCTACGTGGACTGGTGGCGAAAAAACCTAAGACAAAGCGAGCAATCATTCTTGTCGCATATGATCTCGGTGCTTTGGTCGTCAAAACGGTGATATCTCCATGCTTATGAAAATTCCTACCAAACTGGGTGTTGGCTCATGTGTCATCGTGACTAGGCTGTTTATCTTGCAGCAATCTTGCAGGATACATATTCCAGCATCTTTTTCGACGTTGCACGGGTTGTAGGTTGCCAAATACCTCCAAGAGGAAACAATTATCACCTTTCGAGCCTCTCCTAACTGCTGACTTTTAGGTTTTCTCGGGATGCCCCCAGCGAAGTGTTAACGCTGGAGAAATGGCAGTGCTTCTTCACAAGCTTCTGCATGACAATACGGATAAGGCTTTATGTCGTATTGTCTATCCAGACTCAACCGCCAATTTGGCCCATGCTGCCATTCGGACAACCGGGATGTTGATCAGTTCGAAAATCACCTTGTGCAGCCGAATCATCAGCCTCTACGCGAATGACAGCCAGGCAGGGGGAATTGATTCCGTAAGACACCTCAATTATAACATCCTTTGACCTGCAATGAGAGACTTACTATGTGGCTAGAGCTTGAATGTCTTCACCGCGACTTTAGGAGTCACTTCCGAGATAGGAATAGAGGAGCAATGCACAAACGACTTAGCAACAAGATTTCCGACTCTATCATTCTACCTCAGCCGAACTCTTAAAGGTATGGCTTCCAGACTATGAACGAACAAGCTGCGCCTGACATGCATTCGTGTACAGATTGGGTCCTCCGCCCTGACAGGGTACCTGTCGCGCAGACCTTGCATGCGCTCTCAGTAGCCCAAAAACCATCCACAGCTAACATTCAGCAAAGGTCCGCAATGAAACCGGGTCTAGACGCACAGGGACACATGGACTGGGCTGAGTCTAGTAACTCCCAGATCTTATATGTTCACGGGACTTCCTACCACGCCTCTCATGATATGGCCGATGAAGTTTTATACGCATGGAAGGATGAGCTCCGAAGCAAACTTGAAGACACAACAACTAGGTCGCTCTCATTTACCTTTGATTCGACAGATCCCTTGAGGGACTCAGTCTCGGACATGGTGGTCTCGGTGCTAGCTCAAGCCTTTGCCGGCCAAGATACAGATTCTGTTCACGAAGTGAACCAAATGTTTCAAGACCTGTTTATCATGCGTTAGTATTCCCATCTACAGTATTCTACTCTGGCACAGTTTTTCCCCATATGGCACTATTATCTCTAAGTTGTCCATACTGCTATATGTTTTCAACAGCCTAATAAAGCACATACTAACTAGTGTGGTGTAAATAGGAAGTGGGTGGACAGAAATGTCATCCTTAATCATGCTGGAATCAACTAGGCTCTACTGGCTGGAATTCGACACCATCCTGCTCTTGCATAACTTCGACGAATGCAAGTTGGACAGTCGATTAAAGTTCCTGGAATACTATACAAAGTTGTCCCACTACACCGAGTTCAATTTCAAGCTCGTGATCACGTCACGGAAGCCCAACTCTTTGTTGGGAGAGCTCAAAGAGTGGCACAAGCTTGATGTAGACCAGTTCGAGATTACTCTTGAAAGCAAGCTGCACGATGTAGAAGTCGATTTGATCTGTCTATGTCCGATCGACTCCACACGGAAACAAATCCAGAAGCATTTGGAAAGGCTTCAGACGATGGAGCGATCCAGTTTTCTCATAATACTGCAACTTCTTCGAAACCACACAGGCTGGCCAGAATATCCATCCCAGTTGTCTCTTTCTAGCTTTGTCTGCTGGCTGGATCGTGTCCTCCCCTCAGACACTCCAAAACGTGTTTTACAGCAGATATTTTGCAATTACCCGGACCTCGATGCACTCCTATGGAGCCTCAACTGGTTGCTGTGCGGCCATCGCCCATTAAGTTGTCAAGAACTCGTTGCCATCTTACGCCATCGCTATCGATCATATTCAAACAAATCAGAGTTCTTGATGGGAATTTTGTCGGCGCCGTCCTCCATGGAAACACAGCGACAGTTGGAATCCTGGTTACGTGTGGTTGCTGATTTCAGCAACAACGAAGTTACCATCCGGCTTGAGGTCTTGGATCTCCTGGAGGATACGGGAAGTGACTGTTGGCTATGGGATGAGGTAAGACAGAAATCTCACCAGGACATGGTCGATTTCTGTTACGCTTACCTCGGCCTTCCCACCACGGTTGAGACTCTCTATACTATTTTCCGGCAGTACAAGTCTCGTCTGGATAAGCAGCAGCAATCACACAAGATCACAGCCCCGATAACGTCGGACGGTCAGGAAATTGCGTTTTATGTGGTACAAGCGTTGCCATACCATCTTCAAAGCTTCCAACCTGGCGATTCATCGAACAGTCTGCGATTCTTCTTTGAGAAGTCCACATCCTCTTCCTCCATGCTATGGGCAAAGATCTATTGGGGAATGAGTAATCCCATGTCTCGAACTCCAGACCCGCCTAACTCGCCGCTGTCGGTCCTTTTTGGGCTTGGGCTGCTTTCCCAAGAAGCCATGAAAGAGAAAGACGAGGCATTACAAGCCGAGCATGTGGTTGCTGCTGTTGCTAATGGCAGAGGAAACGAGGTTGCAATGTTCTTCGAGCAACGCAGCTCTATGCTTTCAGTTTATATGGACGTGCTAGTGGTTGCCGTCCAAGCTAATGATGAACACAACGCACGGAAGGCACTGGACGCAGCGAAGTCTGTGCCGCCCAATTCTGAATGGGACCCAACCACACCTACATGGCCGGACCATGTCATATGGGCAGCAACGTGGCTCAATATGGCCAACCTGGTAGAGACGTTGATCGGGAACAGAGTCGATCCTAACCACGGGGAGGCGCGCGATACCTCGACTGGCTCGGCGATTCGCTTCTTTCCCTCGCTGATCTACATGGCATCTAGACTTGGTCACGCGAGCATTGTGAAAAAACTGCTTGATCGTAATGCAAATGCAAATATCCTTATAGAAGGAGCATCTGGCAGTTTTCAAACGGCGGCGAATGGGGGCCATACCGAAGTCCTTCGAGTATTTGTCGCCCACGACAGGTCTCATCTAAGATCAAGGCTGCCGGACACTGCTCTTTTTAGTGCTTCGGCCTGGGGAAACTGGCGTTCCGTGGTAGAGCTCCTTGAGCTCGGGAGTCACCCTGACGACGCACCAGACCCATCCGACGATGACCCTCCACGCTGGACCCCTCTCGCAGCCGCATGCAGCAAGGCAGCTCCACGAACCGTCGAAACTCTTCTGAACTACAAGGCAAACCCCAACATCATTGGTGCCAATGGTGTGGCAACACCCCTCTGGTTTTCCGCCGTCAACGTGCCCAACGACGAGTGCGTCCGCGCTATGCTCAGGCACGGTGCAAATCCTAACCACGAGCAATTTAAACAGCCACTGTTAAACGCAGTCGTCTGCTCAAGTCATAAGGTTGATACTATCGTCAGTATCTGTAATGCACTCCTCAATGGGAGGCAACCCATCAACGTCAATGCGTTCGACAGTTCTGGGGTGACGGCGTTGATGCTCGCCGCAGAGTTAGAAGAGTTGCCTGTCGTACGGTGGCTACTCAATAACGGTGCTGACGTCAACATGCTGGACGACCAGAACAGAAGTGCAATATATTATGCTGTCTCTGCCGGCTCTACCACTGCGGTGGAAGAGCTACTGAAGTTCGGGCCAAATCTGGCTTGCCTCCACACCTCTGTAAAGCAGCCGATTTTGGCCACCGCAATCCGGAATCCCCAGATCTTAGAGATTCTTCTTCGTACAGGAGTAGATCTCGATCTGGCTGACGCCGACGGGTGCACCGCTATCAACGAAGCCTCTACTCAGGGCGTGACAGATGCTGTCAAGCTGTTGATTGAGAAGGGGGCGGACATCAACCATACAGATAATCAAGGGTGGTCACCCATCTGCGATGCTGTGGGCTACGTCCACAATCCCGCTATGGTGCGGCTACTTGCCGACCATGGTGCTAAGTTAGATGTTACAATGGAGGATAAGAGCCTCCTACATCTAGCTCTTGGCGGGCCCCCCGATATCCTAAAAACTTTGCTTGAGTTCCGTAAAGCCCTCGACATCAACGCTAAAGACAAGAAAAAATGCACAGCACTCCACGTTGCGGCTGATTGCAGCTATACCGAACACTTGAAGATTCTCCTCAGAGCAGGAGCCGACGTCAACGCGCGCGACATCGCGGAGGAGACTCCTCTGCATAAGGCTGCACGAGATTCTAACTCAGACGCCTTATCCTGTCTTCTTCGTGAGCCAGATATGGAAGTAAATAGTATTGCGCCCAAGGAGGACAGCCCTCTTCACATCGCCTGCAGATGGCTCAATTTCAAGGGCGTCCGCACTCTCCTCTGCCACGGAGCCAATGTCCATGTGGCCAGTGCCAACAGCTTCTGCAGCACGCCGCTGATGGCGGCCCTGTTGTCATATCACGGGCCGGACCACGAAGATGCCGCGACGATAGACGTCATCGCTCGCACGCTCGTATTCCACCGGGCGAGCGAGAATGCAGGAGCGAATGTGCAGCAGGAAGTGCACGGCAGCCGCTTCTACACGGCGCTCTCGGCGGCGTGTCTGGGCGCCAGCGTGCGGACGCTGAATTTTCTGTTGGAGCAAGGCGCCTCGGCCCAGGTGCGGGACCCCGTTTCGGGCCGCTTCCCGCATCACTTCGCCGCCGCGAACGGGATCGATAATTTTCGGTCCATCATGCTATCGTATAACGACGACATGATGGTATCCGACAAAGCAGGCAAGAATTGCATCCATTGGGCGGCCCAATTCGGTAATCTCAACACTATTTTGTTCATCCTAGCCCGACTCCGCGACACCGGATCGCAAGAAAGGGTAATGCAGTACATCAATCAGCCCGACAGTGACGGATGGACTCCTTTATGCTGGGCAGCACGCCCATGGCCAAATACCTTGTTCGAATGGACGCGGTCAGAGAAGCGAGACTTTGCTGGTGTCATCCGCACGCTCCTGGAGAACGGGGCCAATCGCACTGTGCAATGCGCGCTTGGGAATGGCTGGGTCATTGAGAGACCCGACATACTGACGCCGTTGGAGCTTGCGCGGTGGTGTAAGGCTGATGACGACGTCATCAACCTGCTTCGATATGGCGTGGAAGGAGAATCCAGGCCACGCGATGAAGAGAGCAGTCAACCAGTGCGGAGATATGTGCTCCATACTATCACGTGTGATATCTGCTTGAATGTAAGGCTTGCGTTCATTCGCCCCTTTCTACTCTCTCTATCCCGGTACCAAGTACACAAGCTCACACCTATTCCAGTTCATCTTTGGTCTCGTCTTCTCATGCAATAGCTGTGCCGACTATAATGTCTGCACTAAATGCCTTTCCCATGTAAAGACATTTCACACTAAGGAAACACAGCGCGATGACGAAGAACACAGGTTTGCACTGGATTCCGAGCTGAGGGAGTACCGGGATCCACCGCTCCCTTTCCCCTTGGGTGGTGAGAAGGACATAGAATTATGGTTTGATGCGCAGGGGCAACGGCTTGAGGCTAAACCCGACCAGACGGGTGATTTATGGAACAGCGAGGACCTTGATGGCATCGAAATGGATTCAGACATCATCGATATGGACTGGACAGCATAGAGATACATGGACACACCTAAGTATGTATCAATGCCATTCGATTTGAGGAAGAACGGCAATATCAGGAAGAGCCTGATTGCTGTGTATATCTGGAAATACAAGAAAATAGGGTTTCTTGCTTGGTTCGGGAAAACGGCGATGAAAAAGGCTATGCAGGCAATTAAAGTCGTTACCCTTAGTTTCCATATGCATGTTGCTAGTCGTTGGCTAACCTAACTCAATCTTCACAGAATGACCTCTGTGAAAGTGCCATATCGACGCGCTGCGTTCTCGCCTTTGCTCTATGCACCACCAAGGTGAGGTCTTCTGCGCTGACCAATAGGCGTTGAGATGCACGCGCCCGGCTTACTTAGGTGGGCCCCGCACCACGCTACAGCCGAGCCTGTTCCCCCACAATCAGCAGTGTCATCATTCTACGCCCTTCAACATAAGAAATGGCAGATCAGAGCCCCCCTCCTATCGAGATCGGTGAAAGAACATTATCTTTTTATACTCAGCTGGAATCGCTAGAAACACACCCGGTCTGCAGAAGATGCAAGTCTCTTCTCGAACAGCTTCCGTTCCATCATCAAAGCATCGGTTTCGAAGACCTGATAACAAAACTTGATGTCGACCTAACCCAGTGCGATCAGAGTTGCGACTTTTGCGATGCGCTCCAAAACACAGAAAAATATTCTAGATTTTGCGGAGCAAACGTTGCTCTCCCACACTGTACACGAGCCGTTCGTTTCCTCTACATAAATGGCGAACCGCAAAAGGGCACTCCGGTCAGATTTGATACCTATACAAGCCTCATCGCCAGTGAGCCTAGTGATCAATACATGTGGCCACCTGATCCCTTATCAATCGACCTTACCCCAGTCCAAAAGGCGATCTCACACTGCAAGGATCATCACGGCAGCCATTGTGGTACGACTCGGCGAGATGTGATGCCAGGACTGATGGTTTTCAATTGTCACTCCCGGAATACTGAGCCCGCCACTGTCGACACTATCTATGTTGCTTTGAGCTACGTCTGGGGCCCAGGGACCGGGGATGCGGAGTCGGCAGGCTTCCCGGAAACGGTTGAAGACGCGATCACGGTTACTAAACGACTTGGCTACACGTACCTTTGGGTCGATCAACTATGCATTGACCAGATCGGCAACGACGAACAAAGCAAGGCTGAACGACACGCCCAGATATGCCAAATGGATCGGATCTATCAGTTCGCGGACTTGACCATCGTCGCAATGGCTGGAAATGACTCTTCATACGGCCTTCCAGGCGTTGGAAAGAGGGCTCGTAAGCGGCAACGACGATTTAGGAGCGGGGACTTTGTTTACCTCGAGGTGATGAAGGATCCTTGGGAAGTCCATCGTGATTCGAAGTGGGACACCAGGGCTTGGACGTACCAGGAATGGGCTTTTTCAAGAAGAGCACTGGCTTTTGGTGATTTCGAGGCGTGGTTTTGCTGCTGTTTGACCGAAGGGGAAGACTGTCGGGAGAGCGATTCGTTCGTTTATCAACCGGGTTCGTCAAATGATGACTTCTCCGCCTTGAAACCATCGAATTACGGCACTTCGAGCAAACATCCTTGGTCCTTTGGCGACGAAATTCAAGTTGGTCTAGAAAGGTCCATCAGCTTTACTGGAGACCGCCTCAACTCCCTATCCGGCATTCTCAGGTCGTTTCAAGATCAAAAATATCCCGTCTATCACCTCCACGGAATACCAATTCTGCCGCCATATGATACGGAGGGCGTTCATCTGTCAAGATCCACTATGGATGGCTTCGTTGTTGGGCTCTCCTGGCAACACGATGATTCCAAAGGCTACCGCGACAGAAGGGTCAGTAGAGAAAAGGAATTTCCCAGCTGGTCCTGGGCTGGTTGGAAGGAGTGGGGCCAGGAGGGAGAGACCATAACATGGCACTCACGATTGAGATCACGGGCGGAATGGCGCGAGCCGACGGACGTATCTGTCTCCATTGAACTGCGCGACGGTCCTATCATTCCTTGGACGAGATTTGAGAACGACTACTATTTTCAAGCAAACCCTGGAGTTGTCTCAAATTTCATTCATGTCAAGGCATGGACGTTCGATGTGGACCTGGAATGGAGCGATCTTTTCAACCACCTATGCTGGGCTTTTCCAAGCAAGGATTCGGCTGATACCGCTGACTCCCACCGCTTCCATTTCCGGGTATCCGGGCTTATTTCGCGAATCCCACTTGTTGAGGCTAAGAAAAAGAAGCTTATAGCTGTTATGATGGGAAATTTCGATTTTGCTTTTGAAAATTGGTCTTATCCTTTTGTAGTTATTGTTGAGGAGAAGGAGCAATGGACGGAACGCGTAGGTCATATGGTTGGATTTCGTACATTGACTGGCATAGACGAAGACATTAAAGTGCAATATCTTAAGGAACGGCGGGTTCGACGTCAATTGCGGCTAGGATAGTTTAAGATCAATTTCATTTTTACTTCTTGGACAATCCTCTCGCCTGTTGGATTTAACTCAAGGTTTTTGCTGTATTGTCCACATCTTATACTCTTTTTGTGTTCCGGCACTCGAAGAGAGGAAGCGACCTTGTGGAGATGGCAAAGATACACCAACAATTTCTGTATGAATTTCTCCGTGTCGTAGAGTCCATCACTCTTAATTGCTCGAAGGTGCTGACGAGGTTGCTGATCGAGGCTGCGAAGGCATGTTTGATGTATTATAGATTGGAGATGTTATACATACCATGGAGGATGAAGCTCAACAGCAATGCTCCTGGGCGGTGAAGCTGGATTGTTTTTGTTTTCTTTTGATGAAAGCATGGCACAGCAGTGTTACCTGGTTCAGACCTATTAGTGACGCCTGTGGAAGATGTCAGTCCGCCATGAGGAAACTTCATTTTCTATGGTGAGATTCAAAACTTCCCGACTCGTTACACATGTCAAGAGTTTCAGAATGGTCTGTTTCATAGCTTACGGGTAATCACTAGCTTAGGAAATCTTCTTGTGGGGTCTTCGTAAGTCCCTTCCTGTTCTGCCGTAGTGTGGTGGTTATCAGCCGGCAACTATATATAGGTATCCGCGGTCTAGATCGACCCCACTTTTCATACGATCGCCAACGTGTCTGAGATCCCGCCCCATCCGCCTAAACTCTTCGCTCAACGACAAAGGATCATCCATAATCAACAATGGCTTTCTTCCATCCATACGAACAACAAGCCCACTACAGCCGAGCATCACCACCCAGATATAGCCAGCGCACCCGTGCCCCAAATGCAATGCCATGGAGAACGTCGAAAGGGACCAACGGCCACCATGGCGGCTAAGCACGAGACACGACTCCGTCATGGACACCACAGAACTGAATGACCGTCCCCCCTTCCAATACCAGCCCCTCAGCCCTACAAACGAAATCCGCCTCATCACCCTGCAGCCCCTTGAGCCATCCCACCCACCCAAACAACCCGGCGACCCCCTCATCCGCTGCACCCTCACCCACGCGCACCTCACCACCAACCCCACCTACACCGCCCTCTCCTACGTCTGGGGAAACCAATATACCACGGCCACCATCCTCCTCAACAACCGCCCCTTCCCCATCACCACCAACCTCGCCGCCGCCCTGCACCACCTCGCCTCCGACCCGCAGCCCCCAGGCTACCTCTGGATCGACGCCCTCAGCATCAACCAAGCCGATCCCCACGAACGCTCCACCCAAGTCTCCCAGATGCCCCAGATCTACGCCTGCGCCGCCCGCACAATCATTTGGCTCGGCCCCGCTACCCCTTCCTCGCTGCTCGCCCTACGTACGCTACACGCACTCGACCGCCGCTCCCGCCGCGCGCCGTTTAAGCGCGTCCATTCGTGGGCGCTGGTGCACTTCGCGCCGGATGCCGCTGCTGGTAGCGTTGAACGGCGCGTGCAGGATGGGCTGGGGGAGGTGGCGAGGGAGCTGTGCGCAGATGGGGGGAGGATGTTGACTGCGGTGGCGGAATTCTTGGAGCGGCCGTGGTTCAGGCGCGTGTGGGTGGTGCAGGAGAGGGCGTTGAGTAGGGGGCCGGTTATGCGGTGTGGAGGGGAGAGGGAGGGGTTGCCGTTTAGGAGTTTTCGGAGGGCGTTTTGGGTGTTGTGTGGGTTGAGGGATTATTTGCATGATGGGGCGAGTGGGGGTTGTGGTGGCGATGGTGGGGTTTGGAAGGGGCTGGGCGGAGGAGGAAGAGGAGGTGCGGGTGGGCAAGGCGGAATGTTGCAAGATGGTTCGGGGGTGGCCAAGTTCCTGACGGCGAAGCTTGGGCTCGCGACGGCCGTGACGATTGCGAAGCCTCGCCAGCCCCTGTTGCACTTGCTGGCGCTACTGGTCGGCAGCGGCGCTGGAGATGAACCGCCGCTGCAAGCATCGGATGCGCGGGACTTTGTGTTCGCGCTACTTGGACTGGCGGGCGGGGAGAACAGCCCGGACGTGCGGGCGGATTACTCAAAAGATTGGGCAAGTGTGAGGGTTGAGGTGGCGAAGACGTGTTTGATGTTTTACGGTTTGGAGGTGTTGTCTTTCTGCAGCAGCCAGACCTCTACTTCTCCTGGCTGGGAGGAGGAACTGCAGGACGAACTCCAGCAGCACTGCTCCTGGGCACCGGATTGGGGCTCCAAAAATCTTCCTCGCCCCTTTTGCGTTCCCTCCCGCTTTGTCGTCCGCGGTGGCAACAAGCGGAGCGCCTACTCCGCCTCCGCCAACACTCACCAAGAGCTTACAGAAGAATCCTTCTCGATAGCCACCAACGGACAGCAAGTTCTCCACGTCTCAGCAGTTCTCGTGGATACCGTCTCACAACTGGGCGCCTTGTTTCCCGCATCTGCTGATGACGACGACCTCGCCGAATCTGTCTGCGCCTGGTTGAAGGGTTTCGAGAGCCTGCTGTCACCAGATGTCTGCGCATACGGCTCAGGT
This sequence comes from Lasiodiplodia theobromae, assembly GCF_012971845.1. Taxonomy (NCBI): domain Eukaryota; kingdom Fungi; phylum Ascomycota; class Dothideomycetes; order Botryosphaeriales; family Botryosphaeriaceae; genus Lasiodiplodia; species Lasiodiplodia theobromae. Next base: position 215,973 of record NW_023336528.1, read on the forward strand.
GATAAGAGGCAAGACGCAATGTGGCGGACTCCGGTGGCTGACCGCGCGTTCGTGTACAACTATGACTCTGTGCGTGCAACGCACGAAACCATGTTGGGCTACCAAGCCGTCATGCGGCGAGATCAAGAAGGAGAAATAATTGGTGCAGCAACAGCAGAGGGGGCTAAGTACGTCGATATCGCTAGATGTAAGATGCATGACAGACGGCCATTTCGGACCAGTAGCGGAAGGTTAGCAATTGGACCAAATCACCTCCGCGAGGGTGATTCTGTATGGATCTTTCCTGGTGCCGATGTGCCGTTTGTGTTGAGGGACATTTGTAGCGGGTGGTGGAAAATTGTGGGAGAAGCCTATGTGCATGGAATTATGGATGGCGAGATGATGGCGCGGGATCTGAAAGAACAAGTCATTAGATTAGTGTAGAATTCGTGCTGATGACTTGCGCTCGTTGCAAACTCAGAATATCAAGTTGCAATGCCGTCACTCAAACATCGCTTCGTGTTGGTACACGACAGTATTCGACCGGCTTCAAGTGCTTTGACTTGGCGTAAGCAAAAAGGAATGAGGGTTTCCTTGCTCACTGCGCTTCAAACATTACCCGTTGGCCCACCTCTTCGGCAAAAATTAGGTTGACCATCTACAACACGAAATAACCCACATACGCCCCACATCATCCTCTACATGCCATCTGCTGCCTTAAGCTACTATAGGTATTCTGTCGCGCTTAATTGCCTAAATTGACAAAGATCTTCAGTACTTGGTTGCGGTTGCCTCGAGGAAAAGAAAAGCGCTGGCCAGTGCACAATGATCGGTCAAGAGAGACGAAAATAGTTTTGATGTTCAACCCACTCCAACTACAGCCAAGGCCGACGATAGCCAATGATTGGCCGGACTAAGCTCCGTGGCTTCGATCAGTTGCTCCAGGAACTCTTCACCGCCTGCGAAGCCCCGGAGCACGGGCACCACGGGCACCAGCGCACTAGATTGAGTTTGGCCCCCACGACTTCAGCCCCAGCTCAGCCTCAAACCCTGATTGGGCTTAATCGGGCAAGCCATCGCCTGTCACCACGGTCGAGAACGTCTCCCTTCTTAAAAGCCCAGCTCTCCCCACCAGCTTTTTTTCCCCTCTGTCTACCCAAACTTGCTGCAGCCGGCGCAGCGATCAGAAGAGCTGCTCAGCAACGCCGTGGCCGGCGGCTTTCCCCCACAATTCCCCGAGTCAAGCAGTCATGGAGGAGAAACGTGCGCATTCTGGGCGCAGGCTTGGCCTGTGGCTCACTGAGACCCTGGCAATCATCTTTTCTGCCGCTTGTTTAGGAGCGCTGGCAGTGCTCCTGGCCCTGACCGACAACCAAACAATCTTCAACTACCATGGCGTCACGCTCAACACAATCGTCTCTATCCTGGTCACGGGCAGCAAGGTCGCAGCATTGATGGTGCTGGGAGAGGCTCTCAGCCAGTGGAAATGGATCCTATTCACCGACGAAAGGCGGCCGTTGATCGATTTTGAGCGCATTGATTTGGCGAGCCGAGGCCCATCAGGAAGCTTGCAATTGCTGTGGAATTGCAAGGGCGGGTAAGATCTCAAAGTCCGTCCACCATTCTCCTGCATCGCTGACTCGAGAAGCAACCTTCTGAGACTGGGCGCCATCACAATCATCCTGTGTCTGGCCGTGGATCCCTTCGCACAGCAGCTCGTTCAATACCGAACCGAACTCGTCTTCACCGACAGCCCGCGGGCGACGGTTGCCCGCGCTGAGCGGTACTCAAAAGGAAACCAGGTCAACACGGCCTTGATGTTGGATCCATGTAAGCAAGACCACACTCATTCCCTTTCCCAGTCACTGACAACCACCACCAGCCCTCAACCCATCCAACCCCAACGCCCGCGCCGACGCCGACTTCTCCATGCAATCCGCCGTCCTCTACGGCCTCACGCAAACCCTCAACAACACGATCCAACAACTCCCCTTCCAATGCCCGACCGGCAACTGCACGTGGCCGGCCTACGACTCCCTCGCCATCTGCAGCCGCTGCACGGACCTGACGTCGTCCCTCTCGCAGGCCTCCGACTACGGCGCGCAGTACGTGCCGCTGATGGAAGACAACAACGCGGCGGCCATCTCCAACGGCACCGCTTACCGCCTGCCCAACGGCCTCTTCATCGACAACATCGACGGCTGGGCCTGGGGCGCCGAGCCCATGTACGGCGCCATGTTCATGGCCACCTTCGGCACCGGCAATGCGAGCAAGACGAACAGCATGGCCGACCTCGACGACACGCTCATCTGGGCCGCCGGCGTGCTCAAGACGGGGGCGAATCCGCAGAATGCGTCGGCGGTGTGGCCGGACCTGCCTGTTGCCGCGACCGAGTGCGCGCTGTACTACTGCGTTAATCGGTATGCTAGCAGCGTGCACAACGGTACGCTGCACGAGGACATCACGGCGGTGGATGGCGCGAAGCGTGCGGCGGATTCGTGGGCGCTGGTGGATTTCCCCGAGGCGTGGGAGCCGTACAACGAGACGATGGCGCAGAGCATCGACTTCGACGACAACTTCTCCGCCGCTAAGCGGAGTGATTTGGCGATCGAGACGCCAGATGGGCAGCGGTTCAACATCTCGCAGACGGCGGTCGACAGCATCAGCGCGTACTTCAAGCTCACGTTCCAGGAGGACCTGATGGTGTACAACGAGACGAACAACACGGTCGACGGCCAGATCAACGGCTGGTACATGAACAGCACCACCATCCAGTACAAGCCTAGCGCCATCCAGCCCTTCTACACGAGTACGGATTTGAACACGACCTTCAAGACGTTGGCGACGAGCATGACGAATGCGCTGAGGGGAGATGCGGATGCCGATGGTTCGGAGATGGTGGGTCAGACGGGCCAGATGACGACGTACTATCACGTTCAGTGGCCTTGGATTGCGCTGCATGGTGTTGTTGTCTTGATGTCTGCGTTGTTCCTGATTCTCACCATTCGCGAGAGTAGTGGGCCAGATGGCGCTGCGCCGGTGTGGAAATCCAGCACTTTGGCTGCCATGAGCAGGGGCACGCACGTCACGCATGTCCTGGATGGTGCTGTTACTTTGGGCGATATGCAGAAGATGGCGCAAGAAGAGAAGGTGGTGCTGTTTGCGAAGGATGGAGAAGTCATGAAAGGTCAGTCGCCCAGCTATTCTGTTCTATGATTGAATCTGACACATTTTCAGATGGTTCCAACGTTATTTCATCTGGTGTAAGAAGCACGGATCAGTTGTAGTATCGGCAGCATGGGCGATGATAATCACACTTTGAAAGTTGACGATGTATGATACCCCGAGAGAGAACAAAAGTATTCATGACTGCATCTCCATGTCCCACGTGATCGCGTCTGCAGTGTCTGACGGCAGCTTTTGGTACGGACTACAACCGGGATGATACAAAGCCCTGAGAGCGGCAGATACCGCTTTCCACTTTTCTTGACTCAAAAGAGATTGCTGGATCTGTTTGAAAAACGACTGTTCTGATCTTAGCTGTCACTCTCCGGGATGGCTTGTAGTGGCTGAAATTTTAGATGAAGAATTTGTATTTGCACCATTGCGGCTGTCGTTTCACACGTTGGCCAAGAGCAAAATTACTCATCGTTCCCTCCATGGACTGCAACAGGATGACTGCTTTTCTGATGAGTGGATGATAGTTCTCAGAATGATCGGAACATGTTTATGCAAAATGCAGGGTCCTGATCCTTCATTCAAGATCAGTGGGGCTTTGTAGGTAATGTCTTATTCGGGTTAGAATTCCCGAGTGGCTGATGGACGTCTCAAGTGGCTGGCGGAATTTCCACGTGGCTGACAGACTTGCCGAGTGGCTTGCACGTGAGCCTTTCCATGGTTGCCCATACTGACGCTTATACGCTCCAGCATGCTTTGGTTTTGACTAGCGTTGTGCGACAATAGACGGTACCAGTGTTGGAATGTGGAGACAATCGGATATTGAAAAATACTTATTCCTTGTTCAAAACAGAAATGCCCACAACCATACTCAAATGCTCATATTCCTAATATGCATCAAAGGTGTACTGTGTTATCGCGAGATGCCAAGGGTTCCAGGTTGCACTTTAAATTACTCACGTGTGGTGTGTTGAAATTAATTGTGTTCCAACGTGGAGCTCGTACCTCTAATAAGCCTTACCGTAACCACGCATAGCACAAGCGAATACTTACTGGGAGCATTGAAAGGCAGCATTGATGATACCTCCGATGCTTTTGAAGAAACAATGGTGCATGTCTAGTAGTCAGCGCGACCAAGTCGGCTCGGGTCTCTCAGCCTCACAAAAGCAAGGATGGTAATATTCTGCTTTCGAGGATGGCGCGAATAGCGGTTCTGACACCATGTCTCGGGAGACGGAATAGAAGCGAAGATCGGCCATCGGACACCGGGGAGAAAAGTCCGGCACACGAGATAAATACGGCCTCGGAATCAGGGCATCAGAACGGTCAAGCCAATCTCTCTATGCAACTGCCTGTCGTGAGCCAACCCTGTGCTCCTTCGTCTGATTCAAAATGAGCCTGCACAACATCTTTTCTCTTCCCGAAAGCAATATCACGGCTTCATGGGAGGCTCCTCCAGGCCACCGCGGCTCGTACAATATTCTTTACTCTTGCTGCATCACATTGCTATTATGTGTGTGGAAAGTCATACATCCCAGTATCCCTCAGAAACGCGGTCCTCGAAAACAAGGACATAAACAGGCCACGACACACGCGGCAACCTTCCAAATTACTCACCAACTTGTGAAGGACTGGCTGTTCATGCTGCGAGACACAATCCTCGACGGCGTGCGCGACCTCCAACGCCCTGGGACGTTGTCCTATCAAGTGAAGTGGGCAATCTTCGCTGCGTTCGCTCCAGAAATGGTAAGTCCAGAATCAACAGGAATCTTCAGTTGGAACCCGAAATCCTGAGCCGATACCTGACATATCATCTAGGTAGTCTGTCATGCGGTCAAGGAATGGGAAACGGTGCGGAAATTTTACAATGAGATGAACAAACAACAAGATCTCGAACACGGAAAGGCATGCTGCGAAGCCATAAAAGCTACAATTGAACAATCAAGTGGAGAGGGCGCTCAACAGACTGAGGGGGACGGGAATTGCCCTATTGTGTCAGTGCCGGTGAATACGGATGACACTCTCTGCAGTACGACCGAAAAGAAGCACCCTAAGGTTGATGAGAGTCCCGTGCCGTTACAACACAGCACACCTGCCGGTACCGAGAGCACTGCGTGGACTATGACGCATAGCTTCTATGCGATTATGGGCGGTTATGAGTTCGTAAACAAAGACGAGGTCACGGTAACATCCAAGAGATTTCAAGACGGAGTTATCGTTTCACCCGAAGGATTGCTGTCTCTGAAACGCGAACCGTTCATGCGGTCACCACCGGTACACCGAGAGGACATCGAAGACAAGAGCAAAGTCAGCTATACGACGAAGGCGTTCATACTGTTTCAGGGTAAACTACCAACATATGCAAGAACTTGCTTAGGATCATGGCTTACATATAGTGCAGCGTTATACTTCTGTATACAATGTATTGCCCGGATCTGTCAAGGGCTTCCAACAAGCCTTCTAGAGATGAGCACTTTCGCGCACTGCGTAGTGGCTTTGCTTGTTGAGTGCTTTTGGTTTCGCAAACCACTGAGTATTCAGCTGCCAAGCCAGATACCAGTAGATAGGGAAGTCTTCAGCTCCGTGAAGGGCGAGTTCTTAAATAATCCACGCGAGAATATCGACGGTCTTGCTGACTGCTCAGCCATCGGATTCTTCAGTCTTTTGTACGGCGGACTGCATCTTCTGGCTTGGAATGTTGCTTTCCCCTCTCAACTCGAAAGAATTCTGTGGCGAATAGCTGCAGTGAGCGTCACGCTTACAGGCCCACAGATTGTAATTTGCTACATACTCTGCGAAAAATTTCTTTGGAACTGGCTATCTTCGGAAACATACAAAAACTTTCACGGTCTGCTTCGCTTGGAACCTGGACAAAACAGGAAAACTATACAGGACGAGCTTCGGAAGTCTTTGGGCGACCGTAATGGACGGGCCCCGTTTCAAACCACCTGCGCATTCTTCGCTGTCTGTTTTTCATGTCTCATTCTGCTCATACAGGCGCTCTTCCGAGTTTTCTTACTCGTGGAGTGTTTTGTTCATCTTGTTTATCTACCTGAGGCGGCTTTCCAAGTTGTACAATGGTTACAATACCTCCCGCACATTGGCTAGTCTGGTTGGAAAATGAAGTCCAGTAGTCAAATCTGAATCCCTGACAGAGTGTTTACTGGTCATGTACATAATCATGACATACGCAGGATACCTCTTTACGCCGGCAAAGACTGGAGAAGAGGTACCAACACCTCTGTGGCAAGCGAGTCCCGTTTTCAAGGTAAATGTAATTGTAAACGGAAATACGTGCTGCAGCAAGAACAGATTCAAATATATGCTTTTTTCAATGCAGAGTTAGCGGAGTTACTTCATGCCAATCTTCGAGGGCTAACACTGAATTAAGATGATACGGATCATGGAGGGAGCCACAGGTGAGATAGATTATATCAGTAGCAAGGACTTGATGCTTGAGGCTAAATAAATCCCAGACTCATCGTTGCCGCACGCCGAGCAAATCCTATGTTTTGAGAACTGCCGGTCAAGCCGCTGCGCAACTGCAGTGTGCATATTTCCACCCTAGAACAGTTTTCGGCTTTCTCAGGTGAAATAGTGGGGGAAAATTGGCGGCAGGACCCCACGTGCCATTCCATGCTATAGCAAATCCGGCATTTGAATGTCTGAGTTTGCTTAAAGCAGTGATCTTCCCATGCCGGTTCCATTTCATTCCACGATGCCTCTGCATAGGGATATTTCAGCATGGACGATAATGATAGCTCAATGCGAAGTCGAGCTCGTCTGTTTCCGTGTGCTGCATATCTTATTTTCTTCATGCCTTTCCAACCCCGCTAATGCACGTGGCCTTCGGAATGCACGTTAGGCGAACTTCGAAACTGGAATTTGGGAACAAATTATGGTTGACCAATTGAACATGTTTCTGTTAACAACTTAACAACCCTTATTTCTACTGACTTTCAGTGGCACGCTTGCAGTGCAGTCTTAGTGAAATCTCACACACTCCGTACTTCAAGATTGGACAGAGGCTAAATATTCTTGTGGGCATGTCAAGGTCGACTCCTTGTTGAGAGCTTCTAGCACAACCTCAGCCAAGGATTGTTGGGGAGTGACGACATTCACAACCGAATTACTCCTGCTTCCATCATTCATTGGTGCAGAATAGGAATAGCTTCTATGAAGCCCCTGCAACGCTTTTCATTTTTTCTCTTAGATTAGACACTTTGCTCAATCGCATCCAGTTCGAAATCAGACCAGCGCTGGTTGTAATAAACGTATTTCTTGCACTCCGATGAGCAGCAGCATTTTCCAGCTTCCAGTTCTCGTTGATCCTTCTGTTTTTCAAATTTCGCAGCCATGCATTGTCTGCTGCCACTGATTCCTCTTGCGGGCGGTGTTCTGGGCGTCGCTCTTCCCGGGCCCAACGTACCCAATGTTCCGCAACACAATGGCCGATTGAAGACCAAGGTTATGACGAAGCACGTTGACTTTGAACCCCCATACGAAATCAACTACTACAATGAATACCAGTACTATGAAGAGTACTACTATGGCCCCGGGGGGCAAACGGCCTATGCAGTGCTCCCAGGATCCACGCGCAGGATCCCGGGCTCTGCCACCACGACTGCCCCACCTACCGGACCGAGTGACGAGCCGCTGGAAACACCACCAGTTGATTTTCTTCCCGAGTTTGCCAGCGGGTTCTGGTTCGACGAGTACCTGGACGAGTACTTCGGATACTACGACTTCTCCGACGACTCGTTTCCCGCCGCGCTCCAAGACTTTGCTCCGGGACTTTCGTCCTACAACATGAACGATTTTGACGACGACGACCTTCCACCAACCATCATCATCGGCGGACAACGGTTCGACACCACATCCAGATATTGCTTACAACCACCATGCGACGACGCTGACGCTAACCTTAACCTTAACGACGACGAGGGGGAGTCGGAGGACGGCGGCGACGACCGAACCACGATCGTGCCGCGCAGCCCGCAGCAGGGTGTGCCCCCAGTGCAGGGCCTGCCGCCACTGGACCCGAAAAATTTCGCCACCACGCAGGATCTCATATTCGAGATAGCCGTCCGCCAGGAAACCGAACGAGAATACCAACTATGGAAAGCTTCACAGGCACCGCCGAAGAAGCCGCCGACTCTGAACGACAGATTAAGCGCCCCAGGAATCGAGCAGCTGGAGAGGGCACAATTTCGAGCCCTAGCGATCGCTCGCCTGGAGGAGGCAAAGGCGGCCAAGGCTTCCCAAGCCGGTCAATCCAGCGCCGCTGCTGCTGCGTCCGCGAGTGCTGCTCAGGCCCAGGCAGAGGCCGCCGCCGACAAGTCTAAGGTCGACGCAGCATCTGCTGCAGCAGCGACGGGAGACACCGCCAAAGCTGTACAGATCGTCTTGGATAAGAAGGCGCCCCCTGTGCTGCCAGGGACCGGTGCAGTGGTCCAGGTTGATAGCAAGATCGAGCCGCTGGTCATCGGCAAGAAGGTGGCTGAGGCGGCATCTGCCCCCTTGTCCAGAGCCGACAAGATCAAAGCGCTCCACGAAGAGGCGAAGAGGCAAGCGCAGAAAGCCGCGTCGATACCCAAGCCGCACGGGATCGTCCGCAGAGCTGCCTCCCCGCAAGCCGGCGACGACGCCTCCCTCGTCGACCCAACCCCCACCAGCAATAACGACGTCGACAACGATATCACCACCTTCATCCGCACGCCCGCGCAGCAGACCAGAAGGCCCAACTGGCTGCCCGGCAGCAACGGCGGGGCCATCCGGGGTGGTGGTAGCGGCGGCGCCTCATCCGCTGACCCAAGCACCGTCAACAGCGCCGTCTTCAACTCCATTCTCTCCTCCCTCATGAACGCCGCCAACAACAAGCCACAGTCGACCACGAAGCCCAGCTGGCTCCCTGGAAGCAACGGCGGCGTCGTCCTAGGCCCCGGCAACGGCAACCTCGCCTCACTCTCACCGTCGTCCTCATCATCCTCATCGACCCCGGCCCCCTTGGACACCGACTCCTCCCCATCCTCATCCACATCCCCATCGGGCCCGACCACCTCGCCGGACGACGACGACGACGACGCCCCCGACGACTTCCTCGACTCTGACTCCTCCTCCTCCTCTTCCGACTCCGACTCCTCTTCTGACTCCGACTCTTCTTCCGACTCCGACAACGACCCAGGCTTCGACCCAGTCCCCGTCTCAGACCCCGACTCCTCCACCTCCTTCACCACCATCATCACTGCCCTCCTCGCCACCGCCAACCAAACCCCAGACTCCTCCTCCACCTCCCCCCCACCCGACTTCAGCTACAGCCTCATCCGCGATATCACGGGCAACTTCTTCCTCGCCGCCGACGACTCGGGCACGGTCGGCCTGACGACCGACCCCCCCTCCGCCGACGCCTTCGCCTGGAAAACCTTCGCGCTGTTCAAGGGCGCGCTGGCGGCGGACGCGCGTAGGCGGTTGTTTGTGTATTTCCCGGAGACGATGGAGGCGCTGGGCGTGTCGAGGTTCCGGTTGGCGGAGCTGGGGGAGACGGCGTTTGATGCGCGGGCGGTGGCGGGGGTGCCGGTTAGTGTTGATGGTGGTGGTGGGGTGGTGGAGAGGGACGGTGGTGGGGAGAATGGGGCAGTGCTGATGCCGGTGGATACGGACGGTGGGAGTTACGGGTTTGTTGCGTGCGATGTTGTGGCGGATGGGGTGACGGAGAATAAGCTGTTTATCGTGAAGGAGATAGATGCGGGGGTGCAGACGCTGCTGGACCAGGCGACGCGCGAGGAGGTGACGGGTGGGGAGGTGGAGGGGTGTTGGCCGGTTGCGCTGAGGTCGCCGTTGTCGGCGGGGTTGTAGTGGGTTGGGGGTTTGGAAGTTGTCTACCATATCTCGTATGTGCTTGTGGGTTCATCTATTCGAGGACGATATGAAGCGTTTCCATATACTACGCCGTGCATCTTGTGAGATATCAAATGTCTGTCAGTTCAGTGGAGTTTGCATGTCGTAACGACTTTTGGATGAAGGGGTTCCAAATCGCTTCGCAATTGTACGTACAACGACTCGGTAGTTTTCTCTGTTGCCTGATGGAGGCGGACAATCATATCCAGCGCCCTGAGCCTGTGATACTTCAGAGATGGGACTGATTACGCGCGAATCGTCTCGCCTAATTATTTTTAGAAAATGCTTTGCAAGAGCGGTTTATACGTGGGTCCGACATAATTCCGGCCTCTGAGAAGAGGAAATCCTACGTTTACTAAATAGATTTTGACGAATTTTATATCATCGTCTCGCTACGTAATCTAAGGTTAAGTAAGACTGGAGATTTTAATATTCCTCAAATACGTCCGTACGAACACGAAAGGGATACCCGGCGAATTCTTTCATCAGCAACGATGCTTATTCATGAGTCACGTCGGACCCCACGTATAAACCGCTCTTGCAAAGCATCGTATGATTAACGAATCAAAACATGCCACGCCGACAAAATAAGCACTAACAATTTTATTCAATTTCTGCTTGAGCGGCAACAATTGAACTTGCAACATCATCGCAACAACCACCAAACACCTTGTGTGGCGGCAACATGAAGCGCTACAAGTACCCCCCCTTGAACGAGGCAAATGAAGAGATCAGAATGCTCTCGCTACACCCTGGTCCCTTTGATTCACCCATCCGTATTTCTCTCTCGAATGTTCGATTTCCGAAAGCGCCGGACAACAAAAGCGACATACCAGGCAAGTTCAAAACACAACTAGACTCGGCCATAATCTGACCATTCCCGTCAGAGTTTGAAGCACTTTCCTATACGTGGGGATCCACTGAAAACCCTGTCGACATCACAGTCCAATCCCTGGTCGGTGACGAGGGTAGCCTGTCGGTTACACAGAATCTAGCAGCAGCACTTCCATATCTCCGATACCCGGATAAAGCGCGTGCTATTTGGATTGACGCGATCGCGGTGAACCAGGACGACTTGAATGAACGAAGCAGCCAAGTCAGACGCATGGCCGACATCTTCACCAAGGCACGTCGAGTAGTCGTGTGGCTCGGTTGTGAGTCATCGAGCACGGCATTGGCGCTAAAGTACATCTCTACCGCCAGTTCCGAAGTCCGCATTGATTGGAAGCTTTTCGAAGTACACCCAACCACATCCGATAAATCTTGGGCTTCCTGGACAATCCCTCTGCGGGCGGATGAGTCGGAAGCATCGGCATTGCTAGAATTCTTCAGTTCCAGCTGGTTTGAGCGACTCTGGATACACCAAGAGATCCTTCTAGCACAGCCAGGCTCAGTAGTCATGTGCGGCTCCTTGTCGATACCCTGGAAATCTGTGCGAGATGCCATCTTGCTCATCCACACCAGACTCCCTGCCGACGTTCCCAGCGGAATTCCACTGAATTCAAGACTCGATTCGATCCATGATCTATACTATCCCTACTCCACTGGAGAACCGCTTAATCTTCTTCGCCGTACAGCAAGTTGCAAATGCACCGATCCCCGAGACAGAATCTTCGCTATTCTCTCAATGCTGGGGGAAGAGAACGTTGGTGAGGCTATCGAGCCCGACTACAACAAGACTGTTTCAGAGGTGTACAAAGACGCCGTGGTGCGGTGGACTAACAGTTTGGGAAACTTGGCCATTTTGGAATCCTGCAGCCTCGACCGACGCCTCGAGGGAGCCCCGTCGTGGGTGCCGAACCTCGCGATACCGGATATCCGTCTTCCTTTCCAGTTTTGCAACGCTGCTGTGGAGAGGTATCCAGTTTTCACCATCAAAGGCGACGTGCTGGAAGTGCTCGGACTCTCAGTGGCACGAGTGGGAGAAATTGGACCTACTGGATTCCCGTCAATACAAGGTGGCGGTGACATTGTGCTCGACATGAAGAGTATTATTGAGCAATACCTTCCTCATGACGAATCCCCCCCTGACAGTAAACGGTTTCAATCAATATGCCGAGTGATAATGTCGGGTGCTTGGGCAGAACAATGGAATCCTCCTCGAGAGGATCTCTTGCCGACAAAAGACTACATCCACCAGATCCTGTCAGAAATACACACCGCTGGCTCTTGGCCAGAATCTAGGTCTAAAGAGACTACTTTTCTCAGCTGGGCTGCTAGTTCTCTAGTAGGTAGGACTACATTCGTTACCGAGGATGGTCGCCTGGGACTAGGACCCCAAACAATGCAAGTAGGAGATGTCGTTGCCGTTTTTCTGGGCAGGGGCCCTGCCATCATTCTGCGTCCTGCATCCTCCCAGTTTCATGAGGTTGTAGGAGATGCTTATTGCGATGGCATAATGGACGGCGAAGCTTTGTTGGGCCCCTTACCCGGCCGATGGGAGCGGAGGACGGTTCATGACGGAGACATGTCTTCTCCTTGGTTCTCTACTTTCGTCGATAGGGATACTGGAGTCACACAACCGGAGGATCCAAGGCTTGGCGAGCTACCGAAAGGCTGGAGCCGGAAGTCGCATGAGAAGGAAAGGCTTTGGACGCAATTTGTGAATGAATCCGGTGAAGTTTTGGACAAAGGATGGGATCCAAGACTTCTTCCTGAGGCCTTGCGGGAGCGAGGGGTTAATTTAAACTTCTTCAAACTCGTATAATAATGCGAAGGCTCGGCATTAGCAATCTATAAGGGATTTCGAAGACTTGGTACCTCGACCGCGAAATGCGAAGCCGTGTCTTTGACAGCATCAGCCGAACTTCAAGTGTCTATTAGTCTATCGGCGATGCTAACGCAAGCGCTGGGATGGATAGCGGAATCCATGTTTTAGTCTAGAATATCTGGGTTACCTTTGCCAGCAAGAACACATTACCGATGAGCTCCCATCCGGACGATTCAACAAAGAGGCATGAAGACACTGTGAAGTTTCTATTTAAAAAGAGAGAAAGATTCTGTTGGTTTTGTGGAATCGGCGGGACCGTACTTAGTATGTCCTGTATGATCATCATTCCTCCCTACCTCGACAACAACCCGCTCAAAAACTGGAGTTCCACCATGTCACCCAGCACCATGCTATTGACCTTCATTGCCGCAAGAAGAGCTTCAATGCGACTAGCTGTCGCTGCTGGCTTGATTTAGTCAAAATGGCAGCACTTCCATAAAGAGGCGCGGCCGCTCTATGGGCTGAATGTCTTCGATGAAGCAACCAGAGACCCCTGGGAGCCATTATCGGTAGAGTTGCGGACGCCTTAACACTCCATCCCCTATCTGGACCAAACGCTACTTGCCATCACGGCACTGCATTTTCCCCAGAAATCTATGTTCATGTCCGTTGGCCATGGATTGTTTTCGTTTGTTTGCTCTCTGTTCTTGGCGCATTGTTTCTGGCTATGAGCTTGTGGATCAGCCGCCAGCACCGGATGTCGTTTTTCTGGAAGGCAAGTGTTACACCTCTGATGTTTCATGGCGTAAGCGGGTGGGAAGAGGACGAATTGGGCGTTGATAAGAGGGAGGAAATTGATGAGCGGGCGAGAGGGATGATGACAAAGCTGGGAAAGAATAATGAAGAAAGCTTGAAGTTCGTCAGAGTAAAGGTCGAACAAGTTTCTTATCTGCCGCTATCAGCATGCTTCTAAGACCGCAAGTGTAATGAGTATACAGAAGAGCCATCAGTAGATGATTCACACTATCACACAAATCCATCTCAAACCAAACTCGAGCCTCCACACACTCAAGGAAGCATAAAGCGTCCGAGCCATCCTAGCCGCTTAATTCTCCGCCAAAACAAACGCCTCCTCCGTCCTCTCAATGAAACCATCCACCCCCTCGACCCCGTCCCCACCCCCCACCCACTCCCCCAAAAACCCCCTCACCAACCCCATCACCACCTCCGTCACCCTCGCCCCCGCTATCCCCCCCAACCCCCCCAACGCCGCCAAGCCCCCCGCAGTCTCCCTCTCCCCCAGCAAATCGAACCACAACGGAAAATCCGTATAATCCAGATGCGCCGTCCCATTGACCTGCACATCCCGCAGCCATCCCGTCTGGTTCGAGTTAAACGTCACCCACGTCGTGTCGTTCGGCGCACCCCCCGCGTCCTCCAGCCCGCGAAACCTTGCCTCGCTCGCCAGCTCGAGGAACGGCGCGCGCAGGTCCGGATTCGCCGCGTTGGGGTCGGCTTCCAGCGTCGTCGCATTCTCCTTGAGCAGGTGCTGGTACGCGCCGTCGAGGTTACCTCCAGCACGCCACAAGGTGCCGCCAGGCGACGCGATCATGGCGCCGGCGGACGCGGCGCCGCCCATGCTGTGGCCGAAGAGGGCGTAGTGCGACGTGTTGAACGGCGCGCCGTACTGCGCGATGAGTTGCGGGAGGAGACCTCCGTCGTCGGGGTTCAGGACAGCCGCGATGTCGGCGACGCGGTAGCGGTACATCTGGCGGAACTGCTCCTGGGTCAGGGACAGGATGTTCTGGATGCCGTCGACGGGCGCCGCGCCGTAGGGGAGCGGCAGGTACGGCATCTCGCCCGGGTGGTCGATGCCGACGACGGCGTAGCCGTGGGACGCGAGTTCGCTCAGGTACGCCGTGTAGCCGGCGACGGGCGAGCCGGCGCCGGGGGTGAAGATGATGGTGGGGTAGGGAGAGGTGCCGTTGCCGAAGGAGGGGTGGGTGCCGAGGAGGGTGGGAGCCTGGAATTGGAGCGGCGTGGTGAGGCGCAGGAGCGAGGTGTTGCTTATGCCGGCGATTTGGGAGTAGATAAGCGCGGCCTTGGCGTCGAGGTAGGGGGCCGGGCTGGATGGCGCTTGGGTTGTCGGGTAGTAGATGGTTAACAGCAGGATGCCGGGGTTAGGCGTGGGATCAATGGCGGTGGTGTGGTTGAAGACGTGCTGCGTGTAGCCGACGTGGTACGGCCCTGTTGGGTCCCATAGCGAAATAGCGCTGACGATTGGCGCGAGTTGCGCGAGGGTGAAAATGAACGAACGCATGTTTGACGGCATGTGTTGTTTCGTTGTTTGGCTGATCTTGTCGCCTTTAAGTATCCAGTAAATGGTGGAATGGTGGTTACGTAACCTGTAAGACGCCAAATCATCCTCTTGAATCCTTCCTTGCACAGCCGACCGGCTTCGGAGCTTCCGTTATGATTCATTATGCTATGTTGCACAATAATTAATTGTGATGGGGGCTGAAAGTTGACTAAGCGTGCGGTCGTATCATCAACCATGGATTCATTCTACACTAAGATTATAGACAGTATGTATCATTATATCGTGCCGAACCCTTCGTATCTCGTAATGCATCTCACAAAACCGTCGTTATATCCGCAACGCAAGGCCTTTCCTCCAATCTGTCATAGCTCGGTCCATCGGATGTGCACTCAGGGACGAGCTCAACCTGGACGCAATCCTGGTATTCGGGGCCGGTGTTGTGAATCGGATCGGTCCCGTATTTGCCAACATCGATCCAGTACAACGTCGCCCATTCCTGGTAGAGGCCGGTGCAAGCAGCGAACGTCGCCTTCTCGACTCCTGGTTTGTACAAGAACGGAACGTTCTTGTCGTCGACGGTGATATCTAGGACGTCCTCGGGCGGGGTGGTAATGTATCGTGTGGCGGCCATCTCCACGCCGTCCATTGGGTATTTGTCCGAACCGGCCAACGCCGTGATGCCGAAGGGAGTCACTTCGTTGGCAGCGTTGGGGGCATCGGTCCTGATGTGCGCTTTGCCATCCTCAAATGGCTGCGTGTAGAAGACGTCGCCGCCACGGCTGTCCCAGAAGGTTGTGTTGATGAGGACTCCCCACATGTAGTCGGGCGGCAGACGGGTTGGGACTCCTAGTCGGTGGACCTCCACAGGCCAGCCATCGACTGGCGGTGTTGTGCCGTTCTTCGGCCCGGTGACTCGGGCACGGAGTCTGTAGTGAAGAGAAGAGTCGGCTGCATGCGCCATTGGGATGGCAGCAAGGAAGCCGAGGGCCAGAGAGGTAATGGTAGAGGGAACCATGGTCGATGTAGATGAAATTGGAAGGTGCTGATGTGTCGCATAGCGAAGTTGCACAGGGGTTGCGATCTTTTATTTCGTTTAGGCATACTGCCAAGAAGTGACATCAGCAGACTCTATACGAGGTGGATTCTCCTGCGACCTGATGATGACAGGATTGGGGCTCAGCAACAGAAACCAATATTGAGGCGTTACTCCTGCGTGAAATCACCTGATGATGATTGGAATCCAGCCATACCGGGACAACGTGATCGTGAAGAACAATTGCCTTCAATTTGTGTGGTTTCGGGAGGTGAAAACATCCGGGAAAACCGGCGAGCCTAAAGGATTTAGGTTGCCGAATACGGCTGGGCTGGCTTGCAACACGAGCTGCAATGCGTTGGCGCAAATGACGTCACTACTCTCCGTTGAAGTGGTCCTTGCGCATTTTGCGGTGTCGAATGAACTTTAAAAATCTCAGAGCATCCATAACATTATATCTGCAAAACATGAACACAATGCCTGCACCACGACAACCTCTTTTATCCCAAACGAACCAGCTGATCCCGAACAGCAACCTCATCGAAAGCATGGATGTGGATCTTTCCAATTCCCACTCGATAAGTGATCGAGCCCCTCACAACCGTGACAAGAACATTGTAGAGACAAAAGCATACAGACGGGTCATAAGCTTCCGGGTCAAACCATTCCGAAGCAGAAGAGGTATCCATATCTACACCATTCCAAGCAGGATCACCTGGGTTTCCTGAAAATTGAGCTTTTCCACTATTCCATGCCGGATCTTTCTCGCCATCCGTAAGAGTCGTTGAGGAGATCTTCAAGAGCTCGTATTTCTCTGCTGAGTCGTAGCGCACATGCATGATTACCTTGCCCAGTTGGCAGCCGGTTGCGTGGTGGAAGATGCGCAGAGTATTGGAGTCGGATGCCTCGGGGTCCATACGCCAAGAGACAGACTGCGTCTTGTCGGCAAGGAAGAAAAGCCGACCTGTATCCCGATCAATGGGAACTGGGTCATGGATGAATCTGGTAATAGGATGGCAAAACTAGTGTGAGGGATTGCCGTTTCTTCTGATATAATATGGTCGTCCCTCGGGCGTGACTTGGCGAAGCCAGTCCTCATGTTGAGGCCAAAATGGTGTATTCTTGCCGAACTCGCTTGCGTAGAGGACACGAGAGTCTTCAGGTTGTCTCCATCTTAAGCAAGACACCGTCCGTTCTGAGATGTTCACAAGGTCCCTGTAGTACACCGGACCAACCCATCCAGCCCATGACCAACTCGGAAACGGGCCTTGTAAGGTGTCGCCCGCTCTTGCTGCGCAACGACGCTGAAGGAGGTCGGTGACTGGATACCACAGAAGAGAGATGTCTAGAGCTGCAATAGGCACACAGAAGATGACTTCAGAGCTGAAAAGCAAGGAAATTATTTTCTTGATGCCTCCGAACGCATTCTCGATGTCTTCCTCATGACTTAGTGTTCTTTTGGAGTACTCTTGGATAATCTGAGCATATGTATTGAAGTTGATGTTGCGCTCAAGCTCCAATTTGTAGGTATCGGACTGAGCAGGTTGTGGGTTTCGACTCCAAGTAAATGCTTCGTGTGGATTATCCCCATCCATCTCGTGTGCTCTACCATGACTGCACTGAAAGATCATCTGCCCAGTAGTGAAGATCAAGAGTCTACATGAAAGGATTCTCTCTTGATATGTTTATGCTCTTGTTTTTCAGATGGATGAGTTGACCGCTATACCGAAGCTATTCGGACTTGCAGGCTGCTGTTGATCGTCGATGGTGGAAAGCCTTCGAGAACCGTCTGAAACTCCCATGAGGCCAGTATCAGCATGTCCTCCAGCAGCTGCTGCTATAGTGAAAATTGCTTCGCGGTAAATTGCTTCCATCGCTTGTATCTGAGCGTGCTTGTCCTCTGTGTCTTGCACGATACAAAGGGCATCCACCCAGAGATATCGCTCACCAACATTTTGGCACAACTGAATTGCATCCCAAATGGTTTTCGAGCACCTTCTTCGCTCGACTGTTCCATCATTCCTAAAGAACCGATCATTTCCGTCGCGAAGTGTCCATCTTTGTCGACCGCCCCATACGTAACTCAAAGCGACATAACGGCATCGTTTCGGTGCTGGTACCACTCGGAGACGGATGACGTCAATGACTCGCGAATGGAGCTCAAGGCTTTCATATAGGTCGAGAATCGCAGCTGTCCCATCTCGCTCTTGCTTTTCGGGGACCTCTTCGCAAGAATCGAGCCATCGTTTGATTTTCATGAGGTCAAGTGTTGATCTTTCCTTTGGTGGACTCGGCGCATCTCGCCTGGTGACCTCCGGTAAATCAATCTCTATGTTGCACTGGATTCCACGGGAAATCGACTGGACTTTCTCGCCATGCTGGATGCCATTGCCTATTTTGACGATATCGCATAATCTTTCACGAACTTCGGAAGCTGACGGTCGGCGATCTTGTTGTCCTTGTAGAATGTCGAAAATGAGGTGTTGAAAATCGCGCTGCCACGGCAATGCTTCTTTTTCCACAATCTTGATAAACCAATCTCTCATCGTGACTCGTAAAGAGTGATCTTCTCCTTGAGTCTCATAAAAGCGCCCAAGCTCGCCCCGGATCATGTGAAGTTCCTTGACCTTTGACGATCCTCCGATCAAGACTACGAAAACTTCCATCAGTATGCAACCGAAGGACCATACATCATTCGGGTATCCAACTTGATCGGGGGTATATTCCACTTCCGGTGCACCGTATCCCTCAGGGAATCGTCCAGCTGTGATAACCCATGGCTCTGAGCTCTCAGGATCTGACCCCCTAGTCAGCCTCGAAACGGACATGCCAAAGTCAGAAATTTTCCATCCTCTTCCTGGAAGTTCATTGAAAAAGACGAGGATGTTGTTCGGGTTGACATCCATATGCATGCACTCGAGCCTAATTTCATCCTCTATAACAATAGACGAATGAAGCCATTTTAGAGCGCTGGCTACTCCAAGTGCGTCATAGAGCATTGATGATGGCTTGTCCCAAAGTCGGTCTGCCGGAGGCTCTTTCTCACCGTAAAGAAGTTCGTGGAGGTCGCAGCTAGCGGGGTCTGAGATTATGAATGCCGGTCCGTCGGTAATTCTAACATAGGAAAAGCAAAGGAAGATGTTTGGATGCAAGTCTATACCCCCTTTCAGAAGGCTTTGGATGCTGCACTCTTTAACGAACTGCAGACGGCGGAAATGCGGGAAGGTCTTCACATCTTTGAATTCGGTCTGCACAGGATGGTGTTAGAGGATATTCATCTGAATATAGCAGAATTCGCGAATACATACCTTTTGCGATGTGCTACCGTCTTTGAATACTAACATCCCCTTCGGTATTTTCTCACGTGTGATCTTCATGGTACCGGTATACTTTAGGAGTTCTCCAGTACCATAAAAGGGCAGGCGGTATTGACTTGGTGTCGCTTGTTCCACATCTTCTCTGTGTTTTGCAGCCTTCATCTCCTTGATGGCGTAGGGTAGAAAAGCGTACTGTTGCTGCGCAAACAGATCCAGCTGATCCAACCTCAGAAAAGTCAGGTTGTCTCGGTTATGCTCAGTTACTGGGAGACTTCTGTCTCCAAAAGGGTGGTCCTGGCTAAGGATGGTTTCCCAATCCCAGTCGAATTGGAATAGTCCGCTGAGGATTAGAGTCGAAATCGATTTGAGAAAATGACTCCGGAGATAATCCTTTTCCGTCTCGTTTAGCCTGAGCAGATCTGAAACTTGATGCAAATAAGAGTCTTTTCCGCTGATCTCCATGAGGGTTGTCTCAAGCCAAGCTGCACTCCAAGGCTGATAAGACCTCCCTCTACCTCTGTTTTCCCAGAGCTCGATGAGATCTCCATCTGTGACGAATCCAGATGCCCACAACTCCTCTTTGTGTTTCTCAGAATTTTGCAAGAGCGTTTTCAAGGCCTTGGAAATTTCATGGAATAGCTCATCGGACGCTCTTTCCCTTGGCTGAGGAGATGCGCGTAAGTTTTTCCGAGACAAGCGGTCCATTTTTGGCATAGAAAGAATCGACAGAATGGTGAGTCATTTGGTATACCCGTCAGCCAATGGGGCCAAGGACACTGATCAAAGAGATCAGGCTACACTATCTTCTTGGCTTAGGAGGCAACGAAGCTAAAAAGCAGGAGTCCATGCTTACCAGCCAAGTTTCCTGTCGTTTCGATGGGCCGCGGATCCGTCAAGATGGCACCCACAAGCTGACCATGGCAGATTATGTAGTTGCGGGGCTGATGGACTTTGATGAGCACATAGTATTTTGTAACTAGTGTCCCCAGATTTAAAGATGTTTCATTGGCGGCGCAATCCTGGTCAACACCCCGCATCAAAGAATGAAGGGCATTCAGCTGCATGACGACGTGGCATTGTACTACAAGTCAGCACCCCACTACAACTAGGTCTATCTCGGGAAATGAATGGCGACTATGTCCTCAGCAATCCAGGAGCCCGGGCTCATATCTATGCGCTAGTCCTCCCCGTGAGATTCGCTTTAATCGTGTCCTTGTCATTCGCGACGCCATGCCGAAGAATTGCTTCGCTATCTAAGATTAGCTTAGTAAGAGTCGTGCAGCAAGGCGGGTCTGGCGTCGGCCTGGCGGGGGTGGCGTTGGCTTACTGTGAATGGAGACCCCAGGCCCCTGCCATGCACGATGCAATTTTTGACTGCTGACATAGCGTAACTTACTAGAGAGTTGCCGAGACGCGTCAACACCCATTACATGGCATGTCCGGATTCTTGTGTTCGCTGCAGATGAGTTTCAGCCTTGCACAACAAATTCTGCATGCATCCACCCCAATGTAACCGTAATCTCTTTGTGTGGAGCTTTACATGTGGAAGGAACACTAAAGACCCCGCTCGAAACATTTGATGATTCAGTTTCGCTTTATCCCAACAAAATTAAGGCGCCATAAACACTGACAAACCCCTCATCTCCCACGTAGGATCTTGCCTTGAGCCTTCATCCATTGGGCTGGTCGACTTCTGATGGACTTCCTGTTTATTTTGGGGAGACAGACCTGCGCGTGCACTGATAAGTGGCATTCAGGAAACCGATCATCGTGTTGCCGAGCGGCGCGTCCCTGACCTTACGGGGAGCTCCTGCATAGTTTCTCTCGGCCCATCAAGTTCTGCCTGCTCGACTGGGCGTCCCACTACGCCTTGGCCTCCAAGCTCAGGTACAGTATGATAGTTTTCAACCTCCGGCTCATTCTCCTCCTGAGCAGCAGTTCTTCCCCTCTTCTTTTCTGCAACAAACAACCACACCAGAGCTACAACTGCTATAAACAGCGGAACCGCTATACCAACACCGAGACCGGCCATCTCAACGCTGGAAAACGTGCCCGCAAAATTTGGGCAGACGATTGAGCTGGCTGACGCATCTGCAGCTGGCTTAGTTGTTGACTCCGCGCCAACCAATGCAATGTATGAGCTGGAAATCTCCGATTGCCGCAGAGCGGGCTTGAGGTTCGCCATGGTGAATGTGAAGGCGCCGTCATTGCAATAGTCCCTGCTTCCGCATGCCCACGTGTTTCCTCCGATCGTAGACAGATTGCAGCTGAAGATGTTGGCGCCTCATCCCGTACCGTCTGGATTTTTAATGTCAGCTGTTTGCTTCAATAACTGAGTTCCGAAACTTGCAGTCTTTGCAGACTGGTGCGCATGCGTCGCTCTCCCACGACTTGTCGGTACAGGAGCCACGCGATAGGGTTCTGTCTTTGTAGCAGACTCCATTGGCTATGCAAGTGGCCAGGGTACTGCAACATGCTGATTGGTCAGCCGTGGAGTTGCACGGCGTGTTTTCGAGAGCTGGGTCTCCGTTTGGGAAGTAGCAGCTTGCCGTTTTCGTGGATGTTCCTGAATTCTGGAGCTGAGCTACGTACATTAGTGAATGAGAACCAATTATCAAAGACTTATAGCAAGGGATAAATAAAGGGTCCTCCGCAATGCTCACACAGTTTTGAAAGCCGTTTAGCATTGAAGACTAGTTGACTCAAGAAACGGCAGGAAGGAGTCTATCTAGTGCATGCTGCATTGGTGACGATTGTGAATATGTCGGACAATGCGGAGCGGGTACCTTACCGATGCGACGAAGAGGCCGGATGTGGTCCTGATGTAAGCGAAAAACAAGCAAATAAAATACGAGATTTGAATCAAAGGTCTGACTTTCCCAGTCATAAACTTTAGCAGCGATCGCTAGTCAGAACAGTTTGCATGAGTCTCCATTATGGGCGAAGTAGACCATGGCGGTCGCTCGCGGCAGTTTGACTTGGAACAGGCGCAGAGGCTGAGTCTCGCCATGTAGCAGAGAGGATACTCCCGGTCCACGTAGCTCCGCGCGTGGCAGGCGGGTTGGAAATGTTCGGCCTTTGGTGCCTTTGCTGGACATGATGAGAACGATATAACGGAACGTTGATCGCCCAAAGAACCCTTCCGAGACTGGTTATTCGTGGCTGCAACGCCAAATAAACTTCCATCCATATTTCAAACTTTTTTCTTATTCGTTTACCATGCGACGTGCCACATCTTGATGCCAGGCAGCAGAAGCAAGGCTGAACGCGGAGCTCGAAACGCCGGTTGGCATGCTTACGCATGATCCACTAGTGGCCCTACATTGCCCGCTTCTGCCACGTCAGCAACCAATCCTCAGCAGTATCCTATGCCCTAAGAATGCAGCAAGAACGTTTGAGGAAAGAGATTGCGAACAATCGACGAAAGTCTATTGACGAACTAGTAGAGCAAGGGTTGAAACTTGTTTAGCCGACTTTACTTCGCGTTATTGGCTTTCACCCACAGATGCGCTTCTCCACAAATACTGTATGTTCTTGCGCTGATGCAAGAGAAAGCAGGCTGCTCCAATTTCTTCCAGCGTTACACTACTTCTGTTCGTATCCACCTACGAAAAGCACACGCACTCAGGATTCAGTTCTTTTTCTGCCTCGCTTGTCGCTCACAAGGCAGCTTCGACATTACTCTCGGACCATGGATGAACTAGAACTCCGCCATGAGGACTATACCGTTGGTTGGGTGTGTCCATTGGAGGTTGAGTTGATTGCTGCTCTGGAAATGCTCGATAGGTCGCACAAGCCACTGGCCCAAGCGAAAGAGGACTCCAACGCGTACCACCTGGGAGAAATCAATGGGCATAACGTCGTGGTCGCGACTCTGCCCGTCACTGGCTCTTTCCTTTGGCTCCACGGTAAACCCGGATGTGGTAAAACAGTCCTTTGTGCTTCAACTATCAACAGTCTGGAAAGAAATATTGGACCACCTTCAAAGACAGTCTTTTACTTCTTTTTCACTTTCAGTGATGAAAGTAAAAGGTCTGTCCGGAGTATGCTGTGCTCATTTATCTTCAACCTCTACCACAAGTTCAAAGCTCGCCTCAAAATACATCTCAGCGGTTTGCTCGAAAGTTGTAAGGATGGGTTCCAGCCAGAGCTGGGTTCTTTGCTTCACACTCTTCATCTGTTCTTGGATGAAGTGCAAGACGTCACGTTTGTTTTAGATGCTTTGGACGAATGTGGAACGCTAGATGATCTACTCCTGTGGTTAAGAGGACTGCAAGATAGAATGTCCAGAAGTTTCCACGTCATTATGACAAGTCGTCGAGAGGAAAAAGTGGAGGCTCTGTTCAACGAATGGAATGAACCACAAAATATCTTGAAAATTCCGCACCACCTAGTCAACAAAGACATCCACGCTTTCGTTGAGCAAAGTATCCAGAATACTGATGCAAAGCTGAATCCGAAGTATTACAAGCTCGCCGAAAGGCTGAAGTACTGGGAAGATTACCCACAGAGTCAAACAAGCTGCCATTCTATCGGTGCTGAGCTAATGAAAAAGGCAGGTGGGATGTAGGTACACCAATATCTATGGTAGGGAATCCGCTGACGAAGTATGCACAGGTTCAGATGGGTAGTGTGTCAGCTAGACTCACTAGCTAAATGCCGAAAACTGGATACTTTCAGAGACGCGCTCGCATCACTCCCCAAGACTCTCGATGACACGTACCTTAGAATCCTAGACGAGGTTCCGGAACAGAACAGAGAAGGTTTTCTCAGGGTTCTTCAGTTCCTCTTGTTTTCGGGGCGGCCATTACGAGGATCCGAAGTTGCAGATATACTTGCAATCTCTTTGAAACATGAACCAGCTTTTGATCCAAGAAATCGCATGCGCCCTGAAGATATCCCGGGAGTACTCTCCAGTCTTGTGACAGTGGTTGAGAAGGACGATGACACTACTTTCACGCTCGCCCATTTCTCAGTCAAGGAATACCTGTCCTCCCCCCGATTGGAGACAAGATACGAAGAGGTTTTTACTGAATCAATTTCCCGGCAATCGATCGTTAAAGCCAGCATTGCCTATCTCTCGTCCTTTACTGAGCGTCTGAGTCCTTTCGCTATGCAGACAATGTTCCCGTTCGCTGGATACGCCGCACGCTGGATGGACCACTGTCGAATGACAGAAGACAACGAAGAGGTTCAACGGCTTATTTTTGGATTTTTCTTTCCGGAACATCAAATTCCGTATTCGAATTGGACCCCTCTCCGTCTTGCAGCAAATTTATATGACGTACCCCACGCTATTGAATATGATCTGCATCCTTCACCAATCTATTGCGCATCACTTGCAGGATTGATTCGCACCGCAGAACAGCTGATAAGAGCTGGTGTTCAAGTCAATGGCACTGGCGGCCTTGTCAACACTGCTCTCAATGCTGCTTGTATCAAAGGCCACAAGGATATTGCTCGTCTGCTTCTGGACAATGGTGCTGATGTGAACGCGAAAGTGGAGGGAGGCAGCCACACAGCCCTCATCCTTGCAATATCAAACCTCCACGAGGAGTTGACTAGATTGCTTCTTAAGCGAGGGGCGAACCCGAATGTATCGGGGTACGACCATGGTGTTCAGAGGGTTCAGTTTCCCTTGGTCTCGGCTTCCTGCAGGGGATCTGAGAGCATTGTGCGACTCCTTCTCGAACATGGCGCTAAATGCGACACGGTCGATACTTATAGCGGGAACAGGTTTGCTTTAAATGAAGCTTGTCATGCAGGCCACCGAAACATAGTGGAGGCCCTACTACGAAAAGGAGCTGATGCGGAGGCTCACGGTAAACCTGACAGCAGTACGCCTATCATTGCAGCTTCACGAAATGGACATTCTGAAATTGCTGAGTTGCTTTTACAATATGGAGCCGACCCCAATCATACATGCGAGAAATGCTCCGCTCACGAGACTGCTTTGTTTCTAGCATGTCAAATACGGTCACCAAAGCTGGTTGAGGTGCTCTGTAACTATGGAGCCGACATCAATGCTCTTGATATGCATTGTAGGACTGTCCTATATCATGCACTTCAATCAGATCAGGACTCCATGGCCGCTTTCCTGGTGAGGAAAGGTGCTATCTTGGACAGAACCCCAAGGACTGATAGCCTTTCTAATCAAAATTTCACCGATGGAATACCACCCAGAAACAGCCCAAGACCGAAGCACGCAGACACATTCCTAATGGCTTGCAGAAGAGGGTTATTGCAAGTCATAAATTTATTGCTGTATCAAGGCTTCAATATCAATGAGCCTTCGCTCGAAGAGGAGGATCCTTTGCAAATTGTAGCACATGAAGGCCACAAAGAGCTCTTGCAGTTACTTCTAAATAAAGGGGCAAACGTCAATTCTGCTGCCGGCCCATATGGTACTGTCTTACACATCGCGTCCTCCCAAGGTGATATGGAGATTGTTAAATCACTACTTGAGAAAGGGGCCGATCCAAACATGATGGACTTGCATAGATGGCCTGCACGGATGCTTGCATGGAAGAACGGATTCATGGATATTGCTGACATTCTAGGCCCGACCACTCTCAACTCTACGCTTTTCAGGTGCCTCCATCCGTCGGCCCTAGTCTATACTGGAGAATACACCAATCCCTCTGACGACAGACTGAAAGGCTGGACTGTCAGTACGTGTATACCCCTGCGTGCTGATCGAGATGTAGACGCGTCTAACTGGCTTGATAGACAAGTTCGCAAAATTATACCAAGCGAATCATCCATTTCCAGCCACCGCGCTACACGCCTATTTTGAGGTTTGCATTCAAGGCGAATATTCAGCAACGTAAGGGCAGGAACAATGGTTGGCTTATGGAATGAAAACTAAGTTACTTCAGGTACATCCAGATTGGAGTTTGTCAGGACCCTTTCAAAGCTACAAAACTCCCTTTCCTAGATTCGCTTGCGGTAGGGTACAATGACAACGGGCAAATATGTGGTTAATATGTCCCGAAGGATGAGAACAGACAATGAGACCATTGGCCAGGATACGGTATAGGAGACATTGTCGGATGCGGGGTCGACTATAACTCTGACTCACTGTTCTTTACTAAGAATGGCCGGTGCTCTGGTATGCGAAATCCACAGCTTCGCGCATAACTAGGCTAACCTAAACATAGGTCGCATCAGCAATATTCCAACAGGAAGGCTTTTCCCTGTCGTAGCCACGAGTTTCGAAGACGGGAGCACTCTCATTCATGTCAATTTTCATGCGAGGTCTCCTTTTCAGCGTTGATTATAGTCGGTAGTACTTTTTCCTATTGTTTATGATTAGAATATGTTGTTCAGCTAGCGAGTTTAAGGAAACGTGTAAAACTTTCCGAGTCATACTTATTGGAAATATGAATTCTATGCAGTTTTTGCTGAAGTCCGGGTGTTTCACATGATCCCAACACTTGTAGATCTACCATAGCCGGGGCAGGTCTATGAACATCCCTACAGATAGCGTAGAAATGTGTCACCCGTATCGATTCTGATCACGCGGCTAAAAGGGGTTTAGCAGATGCAAAATAGAATTTAGAAGTCATTTGGAATGAATGATAGAACCTTAGAGAGGTGCGTTCTGCCTCATGGACTTTTTCATGCTTATAGGAGGACCGTGCCCTCGCCCATGAAGTTGGTTTGAGGCATTCGGTTTTGTTCACATTTGTATGCAGTACAAGATCTGATGGCCAGCTTCTTGAGGCAGAAAAGAAACTATTTACACCGGCTACGACATTTGAAATCACGGTTCTACCGCGAAACCCTAAGATAGAAATGTGCGGAGCCCTGATGAGATGCTGAGGGCCGTCATCTTCAAGAAATCTCACGAAAGAGATGTCTCCGGTACTACATATCTTCTCATTCGAGGCCACGGAAATGTCTGACCGCGTGACATTCTAGGGTCACTTTGATCCTTACACACTTCTCTGGGTCGCTTTGATAAGCTTGATATGCAGGACCGCATCTCTCATGCTGCTAAGGTGAATTCTATTGTGTGGGGAGAATATGCAGAAAGGTACGTTCGGTCAGTTGGAATGGCAAACACGGGCCGAATTTCCGGCGGGATAAGCATGATGGATTCGGCCCAGCGGCGACGTGCAGATAACGACGTAAGAGTAGTCAGACTGGTATGTTGCTGTGATTTCATTTGTCAACAAGTGTGAATATCTGCCAATGGAAAGCGCAGATCGACAAAAAATTAGCAGCCATTCTAACGGTCGGTCACCGAAAGAAAAGGTGCGGGTCTCAGAACAAACTATACACGTGTACTGTGCATCCAATTCTCTTCTCTCGGATTTACCCAACATCCAGGTCATGCGCCTTGCAAACCACCCGAAACCAGAAAGGGCTCTAATGTACCAACCTTGCATCGTGTTCTACCAAGGTCTGCTTGCAGCAACTCATTAGCGGATCCATCGCACGCGCGTTAAGTAAAAGGTGGACCCACGGCCAGGGCCCCGGTAGAGAGTTGCATCCTTTTTTGTAGAGTCGTGCTCTGAGAGTTTATAGGGCCATCGGCGGGGCGGCAACAGCTTCTCGAGCCGTGCGAGCAGAAGTTGCTAGCAAATGAACCGAGTAACGTGATATTGGAATCAAAAAGGAAAGTATGTGCATGAAAAAAAAGGAAGGCCCTTGCAAACAAAACCCTGTAGGCTCGTCCCCTCCAGCGAGAGATCACCGCAACAGCTCAACAACAGTTTCGTATCTCCATGACCATGCTTCAGCAAGCTCCGTGTTTCAGATTGCCACCAGAACCTCCCATACTTAGAGACCAACACCAGCAACTCTCCATCCGCCCCATCCTTCGACTCTCAGCTTCTCCGTTTCGCCTTAGTACACAAACAAACTGCTGACGGCGCATCGGCGTAAACAGCGGCCGACCTGCGGCAGCCAGCGGCTGTGCAGCGGGAGGGCGGGAGCGCTATCCCCAATTTCCTCCCCGAGTCAGCATGCATCAGCTTTGCGCCTCACCCATGACCGTTGTCAGCAAACCGCAAACCGCACGTTTATTCCTGCCACATGTATTGTAAGCCCCAGCTCGTTGGAGCACGGTCCATCGTCCGCGTAGGCTCGTGCTCTTGGCGACGAGATCGTCGGGTGACCTGCAGATGGGAGTTGGGCTTGAGATTACGCACCCCACGGCAGCCACTCAGAAAGCTTCGATACAACCACAAACGCCTGGCCAACGACAGGCCAGCCGCTGGCTGGCGCCCCATCGTCGTCGCGGTTGGTGGGTAGTGGATCTTCCCGCTGCCCAGCTCGCGCCACTGCCGCAATCATAGATCTTGTTTGTGCTTGCCTTCGTGAGATGCGGGTGGCTGGACGGCGACCCACTGGCTGTGCGCGGGCGTTGGTGGCTACACAGGCAACAGCGATGACCGGGCAGCGCAACGGAGCTAGTGCTGAAAAAGGGCAATGGTCCGTGGGGGTCGTCGCCGTATCTGGGAGATGCGAGAGCAAAAAATGGACACGTGGGGGCTGAAAAATCAAAACAAGATGACCACGATCACGAACTTTCCCCTGCTGGTACGCACAAATCCGAACGCGAAAAGGTCCCGGGTATCTGGATCGTGGGGCGGACGGGATGCAGATGAGGGAGGGGATCTGGCAAGTGAGATTGAGGGCAGATACTAATCCGTAGCGACGACGGCATTAGCTGCAGCGGTGGTGGCGCCACCAGCAGGAACCGCAGCAGTACGTATCCCCCCCATGTTCTGTGGTGGTGTGGTGCGAGAGGGGCGATGCCAATGAGTGTAGCACCGGCGATCCTTCCGCTCAGATGATCCACCTCGGCGGAGCGGACGGGAGGGCTGGGGCGGCGGTATCGGCGGCGATTAGCCCCCACTTCCAGCTGCAAGGTCATCAATCAGGATCGAGTTCGCAGGGAGTAAGCCCCATCCTTTTCTCTGCGGGAATCTGATCGTTAGGATCGAGCAGCGCGTGAGTGCGGCCTGAGTAGTGTTGTTGATCGTAAGGCAACCATGGCTACTCAGGAACGGAGAGCTGAGCGTTGGGTGGCTGGCTGGCGGCGAATACCGCACCGTTGCGAATGCCATCTCTTCTCATGTATGGATCTCTGCTTTCAGAACAGCTTCAGTAGAGGTGGAAATTACATCTTTCGCTGATTGATCTCTTTACGAAATCTAGTCTCATGCACGACGTGCTGTATAAAGCCCGATTTCGAACACCGCCCTCTCCCATAGGCAAAGTAGGTCAAGCCCTAGGTCTTCGCTACCATTGTGTCGGGTACCTCTTTCTTTTTATGGCCTGCCCTTCTAGGATCCACCGGGATGATCCTTCTTAGTGCTGATGCTTAAATGGGGCAACATGCCAAATGTTGTTTTCAGCCAGGGTGGTTCCGCCAATCTTTGCTCAAAGGGCGTCGGGTGTCTCATTGCCCCACATCAGGTGGCTAAATCTGGGTGCCGAGTCAGTGCTCGCTTTCGCGTGCCATGCACACAATGGGCGCTGAATCGAGAAGCGGACTAGAGGGTCCGGGGTACCTATCACGGGAGGTATGCGAATCGTACGTGCAGATCAAGCAGTCACCTGTCAGCAAGCAGGGGATTGGAGAACCAAGCCGCAATCACATCCAAACACCTACAGAAATAATTGCGTCCAGGGCTGAAGGGCCAGAGCCAGGGCGCTGGAACTGACCGCCCGCCACCACCACCACCACCACATTGGGGCGATGACGCGCTATGCAACATCCACCTGCACCTGGAAATGCCCGAAACGCACTTCTGCCTCATCCTTCTCACACACCCCGTTCCTGGAGGCTGAGTCGTGATGATGCAGTTGCAAGTGTACGCTGCAGGGTATCACGGTAATATATCTGACTCCAAATCTTCCGTACCTTTCGCTAGTAGTCAGAACACATCACCGCCAGCATAATCATGAGCAGAGGACACATTAAAGACAGCGCTATGCACCCGAACCCCGCAGTACTTGCCTCAACTGGCCCCGTCGTCCGACGCAGGTGGACTCCTGCGGAAGACGATATACTCCGTACCGAGGCGGAGCTCCAATGTACGTATTAATCGCTGTCGCCACCCTGCCAGGGACTTCCGGACCATTTACTGAGTCTATCGTGTTCCAGCAAAAGACGGTCGGCCCAGTGACTGGAAACGGATAGCACTGCGGATACCTGGCCGCTCCAACAAGGACTGCCGGAAGAGGTGGAACAAGATCTTCACCCGTATCAACAAAGGCACCTGGAACCCGGAAGAAGACGAGGCTCTGCGGGAGGCCGTGATGCAGTACGGCTGCAGGTGGGCGCAGGTGGCACAGCAGGTGGGAAGCAGGAACGCCGAACGTAAGTGCAACCTTCCACAATCCTAACATCTACTCTTAGTTCACGCGGAATATTAACTGTCCCACCAGAATGTGCGAAGCGGTGGAACCACTCTTTAGATCCAGAGGTCGACCGCAGTGTGTGGACCAAGGAAGAAGACGCATGCTTGCTGGATGCCATCACCAAGTACGGCAAGAGTTGGAAGACTATTGCGGAGCAGGTCTTCCCTCGTCGCTCCACTACGGACATCAAGAACAGGTACGTTTGGCCGTAGCCCTTGACTTACAGTGCCTTTTGTCTTCCAGAATCACCGTTAACATGCATACAGGTATAGCATCATTATACGGCGGCAGAGCCCAAACAGAGAAAGCAACGCCACCCTAAAGATGTCCGAAAGTCCGACTCCCCAAGGTATCTCCAGCCCGGAGGACCTGGGATCCCTGTCCGAGCCGCTGGGGTCCAGCATCTCTTCCAACGGCTCGCCATCACATTTCGACGTCCTATCGTTCTCCAGCTCCTCGCCTGAAATGACCGAGGTCCTACCAAGTGTTGACAACACTTCCATTGTCGGTCTGGGCGTCGGCCTGGATAAATCGATGTTTTATGGCCTCTCCCACGTCGACCCGAATCTTCACATCCACCCAACCATGGACGCATTTAATGCTCTGCCTTGGAAATTGGAAGATACCTTCTCAGGCCAAGTGGAGCAAAATTTCAATTCCAGCGGACCCATGCACTGGGAGGGGGGCTATGAGGACCTCTCTGCTGGTGGTGTAATGACGGTACATCACGAAGATGATGCGCATTGCGCATCAACTCCGAACCCAGTCAACACACCCAACAGTTCGTCCAAAGTTACGTTGCAAATGGAGGGCGTTTCATCACATCTCCTACATCGCATGCTTGGCATGTTATTAGAGTCGCAAACGCAGTTCAAGATAGAAAGTCGGTAGACATTTGTCTACGAAATAGAATTGAGGCTGTGAAAAGTCAGACGAGTTACTTTGGTCGTGAATACCATGCTTGCCATTCCTACTGGGTCCAGTGTCTTTTCCGCCATAACAAATTATCATTTGATAAGGCAAATTCACGGGCTGAGAGGCTTGTCCGAAACAGGCAAAAACATAAAAAGCAAAATCACAAATCAGACCACGTTAAGCCTGGCCTGCTGCTGGTGCGCAGTCTCTGATTTCCCCCGTGACCACCGTACATGATTTCTCTGCCTGTGCAGGGATTTCTGTAAAGTGTGCGCATTCTCATCGGCTCCCGTATAATCATTTACTAGCTTTCAATTCCTGTTGTGATGTTCCCATGAATCAATAAACCTCTGCCGCAAATCATCGCTTGTGTGAGTAATCAGCATGGCAAATTTTATAATAATCCCCATGATCTGCAACGAAATCGCTTAGGTAGAACGCCGCATCAGAGATTTTTACGTCTACGATTGGGTAGTTTCCATATGCATGTAGCTCATCACAATTTGTGACTCACGAGAAAGAGAACAGTGACAGCCATGAAGACGAGAATGGCCTTTTCATGATCCTCTTCGAGAAACTCGATGTGGAACATTGCCTCGTGCTCCAATGTATTGAGACGATTATGCAGCTGCGTGTGAGTTGAGTTATCGTCTTCATCCAAGCCCATGTATGCAGTGACGCATTGCAGCGGCCCGAAGCAATATCTGCCTTCCCATGGAGAGTGGTACAATAAGCAGGCTCGGCTCGGCTCGCTGCGGCACAGCGTCTCCCCGACGCATAAGTGGCGTCGCGCGTCTCTTTCCCCTAAAGACCAAGGGTGTTTCCTCCCTCGGTGCCGCCCTGTCCGCTAAAAGGTGCGGAAAGAACCGGTCCAAGACTGGTGTGAAGGAGAAAATCTATATCAAAGGCGTTATTATCAGCATAGCCGCCCCAAAACGGGTCGCTGTAGGCAGTGGTGCCGGCTGTCTGCGGAAGAACACCAGAGGTGTGTAGATCAGGCTGATCCAGCTTCTCGAGGACAACCGAGGCTCCAGTCGTGTTCCCGGCAGAAGCAGCCGGCGGAGTGGTTGCACGCTGTGTCAGATGATTTGAGCAGCTGCTCGCAGTCTTGGTCGACACGCTGACAATGGAGCCTCCCGAAGAGACCTGCCCTGTCAGTCTCTCCATAAGATCGACAAACGCCTCGGCGATCCAGATCTTCACGGGCCATGATTTCGCCAGCTCGCTCAGCGCGAGCAGGCATTGCCGCGCCTTGTTCTCGGCGAGCTGCTGACGAACGTGATCGCGCCTGCATATGGCGATGGTGTGGACGGACAGGGCGCCGAACAATGATGGGACGCTATGTGTGGGGTCAGGATGTGACGACTTTTAATGAGGTGTGTGTGTGTGGATGCGTACAGGTGGATCTGTGCAAACTTGATCGCGCCGTTCCCCAGGAGGTCCTCTGCCATGCGGGTTATCGAATCGGCAGCGGAGCGGACCCGCACATCGTGTTCAGCTTCGGCCGAGGAGAGGACTTCGATGGACTTGGGTCGAAAGAGGAGTATGTAGTAATTTCTCGTTTCCGCGTTAATAGAAGCTTTCGCATTCGAACTGGTTCGGGTAGCTTACTGATATGAGAAGTGGAGCATGCTGGCCCAGAAGGACGCATTCAATGATCCGCTGAGCGGCTCTTTTCGGAGTTCATGTGGCAACCGAGATTCCCATTGTGAGAGCCTCCCCACCAATGCTTCCGTGTCGGACCGTCCCGGCTCGGGGCGGCGGGGACTGAACTCTTTGGTGAGAATATCTCCAACTGGAATGGCGGCGAGTAAGCACCCCTGCGTGGGTATCCAGATATTACGGATCATCTTACGTATCATGGCCAACTTCGACATCTCGATGACATACGATACATGGAAGTCTTGCTGAGCAGGTATGAGACCCTGCTCGTAGTCGTCATCGAAGGTGAAATCCTCTTCATTGAGAGGCTCGACATCGCAATCCTCGTCTCGGATGCGGCATGGCTGGCCGAAAGCCGCAGCTGTATGGTGATCACGGACCTATCTGCATCAGTGCCGGCGGGGGGAAACAATTCTGTACTTGGGAGCGATTTACGTAGATGGACCACCAAATTCGCTTCCGCAGGGACTTTTCCCGTGTGTTATTCACTGAGCGCGATGTGCTAGGTCACTGTCAGCATTAGCTACGGGTAGTTTGTATGGATAGACACACCAACGATGCAATTTCAAAGACTGCGCGACAATCACTGAGCAGGCAACCCAATAACACGTGTCTTTCTGCTCGTCATGTCCGGCCCACCAGAAGCCAAGAAGCAGAAGACAAGCCACGACCAGTATCGGGTCACGCTCGGAATCTGCATCATACAGCGCCTTCGCCCGAAGATAATGCGTCTTTCTTGCTGTGGTCCGGTCATTGTACCCAGCGGCATGTACAAGACTCTCACTACCCACGGTGAAACCCAGCAGATATATTGTCTGAAGAACGAGTGGGGAGGATTCGCCGCAGAGGTACCTCCGCATGAACTCCTTTCGATCAAATACCGGATAAGCGGGGTGGATGACCTCGAAGAAAGCGCGGATCAGCTCGTTGGCTACTTCCCCGCCTGGCATGATTAAAGCCTCTGCCAGAGAAACAAACTTGCCAACTCGCCGGTCACGATCAGAAGCTGGTGGCTCGACGATGGAGGCTGGGATCGAGTAATGGACTTTTAAGGACTCGGTGACACCATTATCGGCTTTGTAGACGACCTCGACGATGTACGAAACACGATGAGCCTTTGTGGTGCCATGAGAACGGGTCGTCTGCCTGGATTGATCATTCTGCGTCTCTGTAACAGGTTGGAGCTGGTCTTTCCCCGCGGAGAGCGTGTCAAGGCCTTGAATCTGCTGTACCCGGCCTACCAACGTGTCTGCATTGGAGCCATCGCGGTGCTGAGGTGCATCCGCATCGCGAACTGTCTCAGAGGACGCCCCAGCCAGGAGAAGCGGCTGGACCGACTGACCGGCAGGTGCATCTACAGACACACTTTGGTCTCGAGAGACGCGTTGCCTCTTTCGGGCATACCTGCCAAGGCCTTCTCAGTCCCTGTGCGCAACGCTTGAGGGAGAGTAGGGTTAACTTACTTGCCCCGTTTCGATTCAATCAACTCGCATGGCGTTCTCCGTGTGCGGCAATGCCAGCACGGTTGCCCGTCGGCAGCGTCACACTTCACCCGCCGGGCGTTACAAGCCTTGCAGGCAATTCGGGCTCGGCGAAGATGGGGCGGGGACATGTCCGTATCTAGGTTGCGGTCGAAAGCCTCGGTTGTTTCGGTCATTGGTATCGGAGTTGCTTGTGTGTCGAATTGCATGACTGGTGGGAAGGATTGCAGAAGAAGGCGAGGGTGGGACGTCGCCTGTAAGATCCCGAGGCAATTTGGGGGTTCCCCGCCGAGATTGAACCGCCTCGAGATCCCGAGGGCTCTCGGGTTTGAGTGACTAAGCTTCCGCTTTTCTGGTTTGCAGTAACATACGCTGTAATATCTTAGTGAATTTAGCGCCGATTTAGCTTTGTAGAGTCTACTTTTACCAAGTTTTCCACATATGTCTCGTGAGTAGTGCAGTTATCTAAGTCTTGCCAATTCATTAACATGTGAATGTAACCTATCAGCATGCGTTATCCTTTTTTTTTAAAAAAAAAATTGCATAAATAGTCTACTAGGTAATTGCCATGAGGCAGGGGATTTGAAGCAGCCATTTAAAAACTTTCCGTAATTAAAGATTTTAAACTAAGAGCATTAGGTGACAACCGCAAATCTGCTCTTTCCTCTCAGTACCTGGCCGTATCTGAAGAATAGCCATGGAAATGGCATCATAACAACCGTAAGAAACGCAAAGACACTGGTGGCCCACTGGTACCCAAGCCCCTCATACATTTGAATTCCGAACAAAGGGAATGCGGCTGATCCACTCATTGTTAGCAATGCACTAAGTTTGAAGCCCCGCTCGCGACATACCTGCGAAGGAGCACCTCACGAGACCATTGGAGGCCAAGGCTGATGCAGCGTATCGTGGGTAAGCATCTACCTGTATAGATAGTCAGCATATGGAGTTGTTTAAATCATTCGCAAAGGTGAGGGCTGGCGTACAAGATACGTAAAAATTCCGGTGAATACAAGCAACATTCCACATCCAAACACAGCTGATCCAAGTATGGGTACCATCCAGTGGATACTCGGGTAAGTTGTCCAGCCGAACCAGAACAGGCCAGTGGGGATAAGAAGACCACCCAGGATGGCTGGTGGAAGTCGGTACTCCGGTTCCCCTCGGGTAAGGCCTTTTCCTTGCTTCTGTAGTAGATGCATACGAAGACGAGACGATAAAGGATTGCTAGCAGCTGCTACAAGCATCCCACCAATAATCCCCAGGAGCGTTAGACCAACCTGCCACAGGTTCATACCATGGTTCGTTCGGAATACCAAGGGGAAGGATCCGAAGAACAGGTACAAGATACCCAGCAAAATTGCCGAGTAAATATTCAGGCAGAGGCACATGGGCTCGAGTAAAAGAAACTGCAGCGGCCGCAGGAGCGAAAGTGCGATCACCCTCCTGTTTGATCTGGTAATTTTCTCTATCGGCGCCTTATACCGGTCGTCTCCTGTTTCCTTGCGGAGCTTTGTGGCCTTCGCCCTCAGTATGACTGGATGATAGGTTTCTGGGGCCAGCACGACGATTGCAATCCACAGGGCTGTGGACCAAATAATGACGAAGTAGTAGGTCCACCTCCAGTATGCGTAGTAATTGATGAAGCCACCAATCACCGGGCCCAAGGACGGACCAACAAATGGGGCGGATGAGACGAGAGCCATTGGCGCTTGAATCTCATGGCGCGAGAACACATCACTCACGGTTCCTCCCGCAACAGACAAAAAGGTACCACCAGCGAACCCGTTAAAGAACTGAGCTATAATCAGCAACGCGATGTGTTTGCCAACGGCTGATGGGATGGTCCAGATGGTGAACATGGTCCAGGAAATAAGGTAGATTGGCCTTCGTCCGTAGTACTCGCTCAAAGGGCCGGTGAACAACGGTCCCAGGGCGATTCCCAGCACAAACGACGACAGTCCAACCGTTGCGACGAGTGATGGCGTGCGGAACTCGGTATTCATCTGCGTATACGTGGTCGTGTAAATCGAGCTGGCGCATGTCCTTCACTTGCGTGGTCAGCAGTTATCGTCTGAAGACATCCATTATCCGCTCACTCGAGTGAGGCAATGCGCACTTTGAAGGAGATGGCATGGGCTTACACGCATAATGTTCCGGTACAGATGATGATTACAATAGCCCACTTCCGCGCTAATGGCATGCTTCGGGGGCACATGGGATCATGGTCACCTTCGAACGCGACTTCATGCGGATTATGTTTGAATTCCCCGATCGCGTGGCCGCCACTTTTCACGTCTTTGCCCGTGTATTCCTGCGAGAATTGCTCCTGATCGCAACCGGCGTTGTGGTTATTGGTGCGATGTTGCTCGCGGGTGCTGCTGACGGTCGTCGGAAAGCATGGACACGAGGGGGTCGTTTTGCTCGCTTGGATGGATGAGGAAATGCTCATGGCTTTGAAACAGCTATTGGAAGAAGGAGTTCAATCTTCGCGTTGTCGAAAGATATGAGATCTGGACATCTCATCCCAGTCGCGGCAGTATGGTGTTTTACCAGAACTTTGTACCAGATTTGGGGGTAAATGCTCGCTGATGAAGGAAACCGGCAGGAAGACGTGACACTGGAAATGTCGTAAGGCCTCGGCACACTGAATGTAATGGTTCAATTTGGTTGGAGAAACCTTTGGTTCTTCGGCTATATGAGATATGCTTTAGGTAATCATGAACCCTCGATTTCTTACAAAATACCACGGTAAGATTCCTGAATCGAAATGATTGGACAATCGTGCGACTCACGTCAGTGCAAAAAGTTCTTACCTCGCCTCGGTCGAACGTTCGCTTTCCCCACATTTTCTGCCTTTTGACACGCAATATGATTGCACCATGATGGCCGACACATGTCAGATGTCACCTCTCTACTAATTTCCTCAGGACCTTCAAAGTAAGGACGATTCCAGTTCGGAGGTCCATCAATCAAGTACAGACCGAGAAGTTCCAGGATCTGCCACGCCAATTCCGGGATTATTCTAACGTTTGCATCGGAACAGCAATGTCTGCTAGCCAAGACGACCCAGTCGACACGGTAAGAGTGGAGTATCACTTGTCGCAGAGAGGTGCTTGCAACTTTGTCCACCGAGACGTATGGGGCCCACGAGAAAAGTCCATGGCCAATCCATGGTCGCCACAAAATCCTGACGGAATGTGTGTTCATCTCGCTTTGTTCAAAGAGAAATTATTCAGTGCTGACTTGTGAAGGGTAATCCTCCTCCTGGCTGAGAACAGTCTTTTGCATGCGGATATGGTTGATTTCATCAATTCCAAGGTCAATTCGCCTTGCAGACCATACGTTCGCCTACTTATATTTTCTGAATAGACTTCCGCTCTACCTATCGACCATGTTACATACAGCACAGGCCCGCGCGGATCACGTCGTCTTCGAAATGCCGCAGCCACATTACTGAATGACGGGTTTCGGTCTCGCCAAACCATTACGGCGGACAATCTTTTCATCACTCCTGGTTTGGCCAGTGCCATAGATGGAATAACCTGGTCAATTTGCGATGATGGAGATGGAATCCTGGTTCCACGACCATACTACAATGGATTCGACGTGGATGTCCTAAATCGGAGTAATGCTCGAATAATCGGGGTCCCGTACGAGGGAATAGAGGGATTCTCAGAGCTTAATGATCTATTCCGTCCTGACGTAAACAGGAGAGCCCTTGAAGCGGCTATTGAGGAGGCAAAAGCTGGCAGCATAAAGATCTGTGCTTTGATGATTTCAAAGTGAGTTCTCGCCGTCCAGCAAAATCTGGCCAGAATGTATTGACATTGACACATCTAGTCCCCACAATCCGCTCGGAAGATGCTACGTCAGTATTCGTCACTCTTCAAGTTAAATTAGCCGTCGGGGTTTAGATGCTAATTTCAAGCACCAGCCCCCTGAGACCTTGAAAGAATTCGCCTTATTCTGCGGGCGACACCAGTTGCACCTCATCTCCGACGAAATCTACGCCATGTCCGTTTTCTCCAACCCTGCGATCCCTAATCCCATTCCATTTACCTCCGTACTCTCCCTCGATCTCGGCGATGCAATCGACCCAACCCTCGTACATGTGCTTTATGGTGCAAGCAAGGACTTCTGTGCCAATGGCTTGCGCATGGGCTTCGTCTGCACGAGTAACCAAGGCATAATCGGCGCCATGTCAAGCATTGGGTTCGTGCCAAACATTCGATTTATCCAAAAATGTATCTTGCTGATGGGTTGTTCTGATTAGCATATTCTCCTGGTCATCGCACATAATTCAAGATGTTTGGGCCACCATGCTGGAGGACAGGCAATGGTTGGAAAACTTCATGCGTAAGAAGACGCAGCTCATGGAGGAGAATTACCGCATCGCAACTTCGTTCTTCCATGAACATGATATACGCTACTACGAGATGCAAGTAAGCGTAAGTTTTGAATGTAATCTCTTATCTGAACTAATGGATCTTCAGGAATGCGGGTCTGTACATTTGGGTGGACCTCCGTCATTTGCTTTTGCCAAAGTCGTGGTCTCAGCAGACAGACTACAAGGCACTCCAACTCGCCTCTCCTGAGTCTCACACTTATAAACAGCGCGAATTGAGCATTGCGGATACCTGCATCAAGAACGGGGTCATGATTGCACCCGGCCACATATACATGCCCGAAGAGTTTGGCTGGTTCCGAGTCACCTTCACCCTGGGGAAGGAAGCGTTGAGAGAAGGCTTGAGCCGGCTTTGGAGAGCATTAAAAGAGGCTGAGGGAGAATTGCGGGATTAAATTCTTCTCAGTAAATTTTCTAAGAGGAATGATGAATTGTCTGACCTGAACGTAAGCATGGACATGGCTGGCTGGATTTGCTCGAGATAACGAAATAATAGATTTGGGGCACCCCTGGCTTCAGAAACCTAGGCGAAGGGGACAGTTGAGAAGATAACAATCTCTAGGCCAAACAGACAGCCAGCGTTGCAGTTGTACGATTTGCTCTCGATATTTCGTCAGAACAACAAAGCGCGGTCTTAAAAGGGTTCATGTAGAAACACAGAACGCATCCATTGTTTGAACCAACTTAAAGGAGAATACTACTCGTGTTTTGCAGGTGAATGGCTGGCGGAAAAGCGTTGGTAGTCAGCTGGCCCCCTCCCCACTCTTTGAGAAGAGATTGTTTGGTGGTGTTATGCAACTCGCTCAATTCGTTCAATGCGTATCCGACAGCAGCTTTGTAACATTCTCAGGGGAGCTAGACCAGGGACAAAACCCCGCGAGTTACGTAAGTGGCGTCCAATAGCACCCCGCTCGTGAGGCCCCCACCTGCACGTTATGTGAACCACTATCAGCGCGCCCTAACCGTCAGCGGAATGGAAGCTGGTCGCCGGATGTGAGTCCGATTCCGGCAAGATATGCAACACACACGATGCATCTTGTCCGAAGCAATAATTACCAGACAACCCACCATCGCGGGGTTTAGACATTTAGGCCCAAGGTCCTTTCTTTAGAAACGTGATGATATCTGGAGCTTAGCGCCGCGCAATGCAGAGTATTATGCAGTTTAACAAGTGCGAAGCTCATCATGAAGGACTTCCCGTATAAATCGCTCGACCGCAACATGGACCGACCGTTCCGCAGGCTGGAACTGCTCCCAGGAACTGGCCAGATCAATTGCAAGCTGCAGCACGTCTTTTTAGCCGACAATCCACAATATGAAGCAATATCCTACCACTGGGGTCCGACTCGCTCCGAATTCACGCATGAAATAGTATGCGACGGCCTCAGGTCGAAGATCACAGAAAGTCTACACTGCGCCCTGATGCGCTTTCGGAAACCGGATGCGTCTAGATTTCTGTGGGCAGACCAGATCTGCATAAACCAAGACGACAAGAACGAACGGGCATTCCAAGTCAGCATGATGCGCGAGATATACGAGAACGCCGACCAGACGCTGATATGGCTGGGAAACAAGGAGCCCAATCAGAAAAATGACGACCCGGACGAGGCCTTTAAACTGTTGGAAACACTGGCGACTGCACACGACAAGCGACGAGCGCGCACACCGCCCGACAAACGAACACTTTTCGAGCTTTCACGCGCAGAGGTCACCGAACTGGCCTTGCCTTCCGTGATATCAGCCCCTGTTTGGAAAGCGGTTTGGCTGATCCTATCGCGGAAGTGGTTCCACCGCCTCTGGGTGATTCAGGAAGTCACCGTGTCGAAACAGGTAGTCGTACACTGTTCGCACTCGGAGATCGCGTGGTCGCGGCTGGTTGCTGCTACCACCTGCGCCTTCGAATTGGCCGGCGTGCTCCACATGCTGGGCAACTATTCGACCTTCGGCGCGTCGGTGGAGAACGTACGGAAAGCAAGACTGGACGGAAAACCCAAGAGTCTGACGAGCATGCTCATTGAATTCTCGCACTACGGAGCTTCGGATCCAAGAGACAAGGTCTTCTCCCTTCTCGGCCTGGCGTCGGCGCAAGATCGCAAGCTCGTCGAGATTGACTACAGATCGCCACCCGAGACGACTTATCTCAACACCACGGTGGCTATTCTCAGGCAGTCTCGAAATTTGGACATCCTTTGCGCGGTGAACAGGAATTCTGAAAAGGAAGCAGAGGTACAAAATCCGAAATTGCCAACCTGGGTCCGCGACTACAAGGATTCGCCGATTCCAACAGCGCTGTGTTTGATGCCATGGCACAACATAAGCAGCAGGCCGAGAATGGAACGGGGTCCCAGATTCAGGGCTGCCTGCCTTTCACAGTCGGAACCTACTTTCTCGGATGACCTGAAAAAGCTCAGCTTGAAGGGCTTTGTGCTGGACACTGTTGCCACGACGGCGCTTCCTCAGCATCCGCCTCGCGTAAATCAAGTAAGAGGATTGATTCCAGCAAGGAAAGCCCTGAAAGACGGAACCAGATTTCTGGAAGCCCTTGCGGACTGGAAATCGCTTATCATGGCTCACGGCCCGAAATACAATACTGGGGAGGACACCGACGATGTGTATTGGCAGATCCTCATTGGTGGATGTTCCGAGGAAGAGCGCGATGACGTCCGGAATGAATGGCATGCCTTGAGGGGAGACACCAGTTACTATAATACCCTGCACAGGTACTCTTTAGCACGATTTCGTCTGGTGTGTTTCCTAGTGATTGGTTTCCTCATCGCCAGCGCTATGATATTGGCGCCGCGACTGAGGAAGAAAAAAGTTCTTCGATTGGCGTTTCTGGATAGGATGGTTGTCTGTACGGGTAGAAGGATGGTTAAGACTGTGTCTGGGCGGTTAGGTCTTGCACCCGCTGGTTGCATGGTGGGAGACAAGATCGTGCTTTGTCGGGGAGGAAGTATGCCGCTGGTATTACGGCAAGATGGGTGTGAGTGGAAGCTGATAGGTGCAGCTTATATTCACGGAATCATGTATGGGGAGGCGTATGAGGACCAAAAGTGCGAGACCATAGCGCTCATTTAACAAGGAGTAGGCCCTTTGTAAACTGATCTACGATGGGTAGTTCTTGTACTGTAAAGATATCTA
This sequence comes from Lasiodiplodia theobromae, assembly GCF_012971845.1. Classification (NCBI taxonomy): domain Eukaryota; kingdom Fungi; phylum Ascomycota; class Dothideomycetes; order Botryosphaeriales; family Botryosphaeriaceae; genus Lasiodiplodia; species Lasiodiplodia theobromae. Next base: position 258,392 of record NW_023336528.1, read on the forward strand.
ACCTGAGAGAAATGCTGGCCAATGTATTTTCGGAACACGAACAACGTGTGGAAGCTCTCCCTGCACGATATTGCAGTAATTCACGATCGGAGAGAAGACACCCGTCTATCATGTATTGAGGCCGGGATAAACACAGGAAAGCTTCTGAAGACCCATGGACCTTGCATGTTTGACCTTAAGACAGCTTATCGTTCTGTTTGTTGATCCCGTTGTTGATTATGTGGAGTTACGGATTAAAGTTGTGGAGCCGAGCTGTGGAGCCGAATTGTTCGGCCAAACAAATAACACTGTTTACTCCCCGACATCAGTTTTCGATTGCTGGTAGCATATTGAATCGTCTGAATAGAGCGAGATTAGCACGCCTATATACACTCAGTGGTGGGACTATACCTAAGTAGGACTTCTATTCTGAAAAATACTACGTGCGGCTCTTCGTACTTCATCGCCGATCTTCAAGGAAAGAACTGCACACAAACTGCTATAGGAAAGAATTGAAACGGTTGCAAAGATGACTGCACGCAGTGGCACATGAGTGATCTGCCCAGGCAGCTGTCGTCAACGAACGTGTCCCCTACACCAATTTCCAGCGGCTTCACGCAATGAAGCATTCTCTTTCAGCACAAGTTCGATTCAGTCTAGCCTATCTTACACAGAAGGCCCCCCACAACGTAATCTCTAGCGGCACCCCTACCAACAACATTCCCGCTACACCACCCCCTCCCCCTCCACGCCCCCCAACCTCCGAAAGATCCTCCTGTACAGCCAGCACGTCGGCCACGCCCCCATCGCCTCACACAGCGTCTCCGCCTCCGCCAGCAGCCTCCTCCGCCCCGCCGCCGTCCTCAAAACGCCCACCCCCGCCAGCCGCGGCTGCCCAATCCCACACTCGACCCAGAAGTCCAGCGCCGCCGCCGCAGCATCGCCTCCCATTCCAACACCCAATTCATCCAGATACACCACCACCGACTCATCCGCTGCACCGCCTCCGCGGCAGCCATCGCTTCCGCCGCCGCCCGTTTCCTCCAGCCGCGCATACAGCCACAACACAGCAACCGCATGCAGCAGCACAGCCGGCGCACTGCACGCGGCTGAGCGGTACGTCCGGAGCAGGCCGTACGCCTCCGCCGCGTGTCGGACGCAGGCGCGCGCGCGGCGGCGGTTGGAGGTGAGGAGGGTGCAGGCCGAGTGCTCACCATATTGGTCACCCTCGTCCCCCGTTTCTTCGGCCCCGCTCCCGTAGCCACCGTGGCCGCCCCCGCCGCTGCCGTGATGCTCAGCGATCGCACCAAATACGCTCGCCATGACGTCTCTGACTGGGCAGTGCAGCGCCAGCTTCCCCCAGTGGAACGCGAGTAGCGCGTCGACGGCGCGGCGGCGGTGCGGGGCGGGGGCGGAGGCGTCGGCTGGGAGTTCGAGGGTGGGGATGAAGTCCAATATACTGGTAGAAATGTCGGCCGTTTGGTGGTGAGCATGGCTAAGGTTGAGGATAGCGGAGAGCTTGGCGAGGTGGCCGAGGCGCGGCCAGAGGCTGGAGGGGTTGGGGTGCGATTCGAGCCGGCGGATGCTCGGGGGTGGGGGTGGGTCTGGTGCGGGTTAGTTACGGGGCGGTGGGGATGGGGGACTACTGGGGGGCGGTAAGGCAGGAGGGAGGGTGCGGACGTACAGGGACCTTGGAAGGTGTTGGACCAGGCGAGGGCGGATGGGGCGGACCACATGTCTTCGTGGGAGGGTAGCTCGATTCTTAGTTCCTCCTTGGAGATGACGGAGGTGGTTTGGGCGTGGAGGCGGATGTGGTGATCGAGGACCTTATGGACGGCGTCAGGGGTGGGGTGGCTGAAAGTTGCAGAGGGCAGAACTCACTGACATGGCATGACTAGTCCGCCTGTTTTCCTCTTCCTTGATCCATAGATGCCACCGGTCTTCGAGAGGAATGGCTCTGACCGCGTCTGGACTGAGGCTCGACCCGCTTCGGAACAGCCCCGTTCGCCTGCCGAGTGAGGCGGGGATGCACTGGTTAATTTCGACCACCTCCATGAGCCGCCGGTCGCCGGAGTGAAGTCCGGAGAGGTGGTGAAGGACGATGCACTGGAGCAGGCTTATCTGTCGACTGAAGCGATTATCGGTTTCGCACTTGTACTCAAATGTCAGCGTGGAGAGTAGCTGGCGAGGAATTAGACTCCCTCACAAGGTGCATGGCCAATCGCCGGAGAAGCTCGGTCATGGCAAGCGCGCATTGGCTGGCGCCTTCTAATTTCGAATACCGGGCTCCGATTGTTGCCACGGCCAAGGTGAGGAGAGGTCGAGGAGCTCCTTTCCCGAAGGAAGGCTGGTGCAGCATCGGAAAGATTGGATGAAAGTGCTCGAAGTATAGCTGGACGAAGACATTCATCACCGCAGGAGGGGGAATGCGGAGGGCTTGGAAGGGCGGATAGAAGGCTGCATTTTGCAGCTTCTCAGCAAAACCGGATATGATGCTGAGGTCTGATGCCTGAACCTCTGGCACTTGGGCTGAATCTTCTCGAGCAATGTCTTGCGGCGACACGTGCGAGAAGTCCGGGAAGCTCAGGCCGATGCAAGCTGATCGAGGCATATATCGGCGATGCTCCAGATCCACCGCCGACGGTTTGGGCGACAAACATCGTTCATCGCTACTTACAATGAGTGACTCTGGAGATGGCAACTGCGCGGCAGCTGAGTCTTGCGTCAGTGCAGGCTCAATGACCGAGTCGGATAGTTGTTGGAGGAAGCTGAAGTCTGCTGGCCAGCCGCAATCGTTCACCATCACACTGTCGAGGCCGAAAAGCTCCAGGGTGCTGAAATCAGTCTCATCACCAAGAAGTACATGTGTAGAGTCATTTCCTACTAGACTAGGAGTAGGAAAAGACTCAAACGGCAAGATGGATGTTGGTTCCTGCGGAGACTCTGATGCTTGCATCTGACGCCTCCGCTGTGGCGGGTAGGAGCATCGTTGCTCCTGTCTTGAACATCGCTGGCAAGATGGCCGGCCGCCGTCACATCGAAGTTTCGATTGGCTGCATGGTCGACATGCTTGTGTGATACGCGGATGGCGGGATGCCTGTGGTCGCGTCCTCTCGAGACCAGGGTGGCGCGCTGCATTATGCCTGGAGAGAGCGTCGCTCCATCATGAAAGTCAGCATCTTCGGGACCCAGATAGAGCGTCTTCTTTAATCACATACGCGCGGCTGAAGCTGTCGAGGCAGATGTCACAAATGAAATGTTGGTCGGGAGAGTGTATGCGCGTGTGCCGGTGTAAGTTGCCTTCGCGGGCAAACGTTGCACTGCATTCGGGGCATTGGAAGCGAGTCTCTGACATTTCCTTTTTTGCTTTTGATGGGTCTCGTGGCTTAGAGCATGGGGCGAGCTGGCTTGTGGCTGCCTATAAGCCTGGGGAAAGTGTGGGGAAACGGAGTTAGCGACTTCAGGCCGACCGGCCGAGCGATTATTAGACGTGTCAGTTCAGGCTGCCAAAGCTTTAGGCTGGTCGGCCTTATTATGTTTCGTACTAAAGTGGACTGTGCTGCACTACACCAGCTGGTTGGGATCTGCTAGCGATCAAGCGGAATATGTGGGCCGTCCAACACAACTAGCACTTTCACATGCTACAAAAACCGATACAGCCCAAAAGCAATCGCAGATGACATGGCGAGAGAGGTAAGTAATCCAACGGCCAGGCCCTGAGAAAAGTAACTGGTATGTCCCCCCAAGGGCTGCGCATAAAGTTTCAACGGAACCTTTGGAATGTCGAGTGACCCACTTGCGACGCACTGCACCTCGGAAAAATCATTCACGTCGAACGGTGTGTTCCAACTACCAACGTGATGGCGCGGAACAGCTAGAAATACGACAGCTTAGTATATTTGATATGCCTTGACATTGGGGGACTTACGTAAAACCACGGGAGGGACGGAGTTGACAAAGGTTTGCTGGCTGGGGATGAAAGTGGCCAGATAAACTGCCTCTTTTTCTCCCGCGAAAATGTAGGCTGCCGGCGATTTGATTCGTGGATTGCTGGACATTTTATTAATCATGTCGAATGAATCAGGCTTTGGAAACTCACATCTTCTCGACTAGACTGATCGAGTCTTCCATACTGGTTGTGGGAATGAAAAGAAGCTCGATAGCCTCCCCAAACTCATTTCTGCCTACAGCGTTAGAGTGATCTGTAATTATAAAATGTTCACTAGAATCTTACCCAGTCAGTTTTAAAGCAAATGAGCTGCTGTCTTTGGCCGCTCCAGCTCCCGAAAGAATTTCCGCAAAGCTCGACTTTGCCTCCGACCTACTGGCGAAAGAGCTCAAGGAAGCTTCAAGAGCCTTAATTGTGAACTCATCGACTAACATGATCTTGGGAATGCTAGTCCGGTGCGACGTTGCGGCTCTCGACAGCTGGGCTGCGATTTGGTCAAGATTGGCTGCACTCCTGTCCACAACTGCGATACGGTGGCCTGGGAGAGGTTGAAGAATGCGTATGAAGGGATTTGCCTGGCGGAGTGCTTTGGCTACTGTACTTTCTGGATCTGAGTCAGGAATAGAGGCGACGTCAAAATGCAGCCGCGTCCACACAGTCTCATCATCCTGCCCATCGATGACAGTGACTACGCATGCCTCGCCATCTATTCCACTTCCCACGATCTCTCGCAAATGTGATACCGCTTGCTTGTTACCTCCCGGTGCTGCAACAACCGTAGGACAGCCTGCTGCCAGCGCCGCAGCGAATGGTAGGAGGCAGGACGAAAGCGGCGCTGCCTCGGAGCCGATGATCAGCGCCACGCCCAGCGGCCGCAGCAACGTTGTGGTCTTGTTCCCGACCACAAGGCTCTTCTCAGTATTCTGAGTTACGTGGATGTCCAGACTGTTGTGCAATTCTGCCACGGCGGAGATGATGAAATCCAGTTCCTTGAGGGCACCTGCCAGCAAGAATGAGCCATGTCTGCATGACAAAAAAAAAAAAAAAAACATGAAGCAGAACACACATATACTACTCACCGAACTTGCTGTCCAGCCCACCTTTCTTCTGCAGACGAGTCAGATTGCCGTGAAGGGCGGCCAGCTGCTTCTTCCGCTCAATGACATTTTCGAGTCTGCCCTCGACCCAAGAGGCTTGTACTGTCTTCCACACGTCAGTCGTTGCCATAGTGCCTTCCGTTTTCCTTTGCTCAGATCTTGCCACTGCACCTAGCATTCTCCTTTTTGTGTCCAGAAACACGGACCCGGGGCTGAGGTACGGCCCGATTAAGCAAGTCGGGGAAGCTTTTCGGCTCCACAGCTCTCGGCCGAGACCGGACAATAGGCGCGAGCAGTTATGCAACCCCGAAATGGGAAATGCCAGGATGCTCAAAAACGGATGATATAGTTGACCATGTGGGGAGAAAGCAGAGAGCGGCTGGCAGAGAGATACAGAACTGACATTGCTTACTATTCATCATGGCGAAAGGTCAAACCCATCTCATTCCAACGATCAGGCCGAATCTCGGGCTAATTCTCCGCAGCTCTCACTCCAGTCTACATGTTCAGCCATGGATCCACCATGATGCTAGGAGAGGAATCCGCCCCAGCAGCAGCCTGGAAAGCAGCAGGCGACGAAGCTCTCCGGCGCGGCATAAAGAGAATCGTGATAATGGTCAGTTCCGTCCGCAAACCCTTCCACCACCACAGGCACCTTCCCTTACTGAAGTTTTACCACCTAGGGCGCCCACTGGGAGAGCCTCGGCGACGGCGTCGAAGTCAGCATGAACCCCACCCCACAACTCCTCCCCGTCGGCGCCGTCCGCGACGACCGCTACCTGCCGTACAAAGTCACGCCGGACCTGCCCGGCGGAGAGAAGGTCCTCTCGCTCCTCCGCGCCGCCGGCATCCCCGCGTCGCCCGCGCCAACGTTCGACTGGATCCACGACACCTTCATCATCCTGATCCGCATGTTCCCGCACTGCGTCCCGCCGCCCACCGTCATCGTGTCGGCGAACGCGCGGTGCGATCCGCATTTTCACACGCGCGTCGGCGCGGCGCTGCGGCCGCTGCGGGGGGAAGACACGTTGTTGATCGGGAGTGGTGGGACGGTGCATAACTTGTACCGCAACCATTGGTTGGATATGTTTCGGTTCTATGACAACTTTGCACAGCCCGTGCCGCCGGCGCCGTGGGCGCTCGAGTTCCGGCAGGCGTTGGAGGATGCGGTGCTGAAGCAGAGGGGCCCGGAGCTGAGGAGGGCGATGACGAGGTTGATGAAGCATCCGAGGTATAGGGATGCGCATGGGACGGATGATCATTATATGGCGAATTTGTTTGTAGCGGGGGCGGCGGGGGCGCCGGAGGATGTGGGGCCGAATACAAGGCTGGCGGAGTGTTGGGAGCTGGTGAATATGTGTAATACTCAGTTCCAGCTTGGGGCGTGGGAGTAGAATGCAATGGCGCTTTGTGCTCCGAGGCCTATGAACGCTCTTACAGTCTACCTGGTCGATGCACCGGTTAATCATGACAGCGGTGTTATTGATAACGATATAAAACTAAAATTCCTCCATTACAGAGCGAGCGAAATATTTTCTAGAGATTCTCCACATGCATGATATCCTCCCGTTCAATTTGACATGTAGGCCTGCCGCAATCGTTCCTAAGTACGAAGCTTCTATCAACCACTATTTGCTCGACAGTGGCCTATAACGGGATCAGACTACGATTAAGACCCGTGTGAATTCTCTTAGAGAGAGGCAATTGCTTACATATCGTTGATTATAATAGTACTCCCTTAAAGTTCGTGGGCGTTGCAAATCAAAAGCTACTATAATTTAGACAATTATAGGATCAGAACAACGGGAATGAGACGGAAATTAAGCATTTCAAGGCGCTAGTATATATGCGTTTAGCTTCCGTAATCGTCTTGCATGAGTAGACAAGGAATGTGCAGGCAAAGAAGTGTGAGACTGGACCAATGCATGAAAGCCACGCTTTCAAACCCCGCCCGCCAAGAAACAACTATGATTATTGTAACCTCTGTGTACTTTTAGATCACTGATTTTATCTTCATACACCCCCTTCTTACATACTACGCAACCCCAAAGTTTCCAACTTCTTCATTTTTGTCTGTTTGCTATTATCTCCGTAATCCAACCCCGTTTACATAATGGATCGTCGTACCCAACGGTACAATGACCTACCCTCGGTGAGACATCGCCCCAGGCTGGAAAAGCATTATTTTCAGGACATGAAAGAAAACTGCATCGCTATGGATCCGACGAAAATGGAACCTATATCAGTCTCTAATGGCACACTTTGTCAGTGGTGTTGTGACCTTTTGGAGGAGAGGCTGTTCGATCACAGCGACCTCTTTTCTGTTTTCCGGGATAGACAACTATGTCTGAATGACTGGACAAAAATCGAGAGATCCTCAAAGCTGTGCCAGCTGTGCTCTATAATCTGGGATATGGTCGAAAACCCAAGCAATAGTACTGCGCCGGATTACCGAGCGGAATGGGTCTGCCTTGTTTTTTCAACACCAAAACATTGTGTCCGGCAATGGGAAGTTCCGAACCGTATGACGACGATCAGGGTTTTTGCACGCATTAAGCAGCCGGACAGCTCTGCATCCGATTTGAAAATCGGTTCCTTGCGTATGATCCCTACAAAGCAGCAAGTTGGTACGTTTTTTCGAACCTCCTTCTTTCTGTGGGAGTATTTGCTAATGGTATATAAGCGATAAATCTTGCAGAATTCCACCAGCCCAGTCATGATCCTATTAATATCCCTACCAGGGATCCCATTCGGAATTCCATCTCCAATAGGAATTTAGAGCTTATCAGGGGCTGGATAGACTGCTGCTCCGTTACCCATCGAGAATGTAGTACATTCACTACATCAGTCCGCCCATCCCGACTCCTGGATCTTGATGTCTCTCACGGGCGCCAGTTTATCAAGCTAGTGCAAGGGGATAGCATTCCACCAAACACAAAGTATATGACACTGAGTCATTGCTGGGGGACTTCCAAGTCTCGGGATTATAATCTGAGCAGCAACAACTGGAAACAGTATACCGACGCAATATCTGTCTCAGCCCTACCGAAAACCTTCCTTGATGCTATTGCGTTCACAAGAGTCCTGGGCATCCGATATTTATGGATCGACTCTCTTTGCATTATTCAGGACTCTCAAGAGGACTGGGTTACAGAGTCCGCCCTCATGCCTTCGGTCTATGGAAATTCCTTTTGCAACATTGCCGCGTCCGGAGCGTTCAATTCAGCAGAGGGATGTTTCCTGTCCAGACGGCGGATGGACCAGAGTCGTGCCGTTAGAATACTTACTCATCATATAGAGGTTCCTGACCAGGTCTGTGTCAACGATGGGATGGTCTGGATAGAGTTCTTACGATGCCCGTTGTCTCGTAGAGCTTGGGTTTTCCAGGAGCGAATGCTTGCGCCAAGGACGATTCACTTCGGTCTCTCGCAAGTCTTTTGGGAGTGTAACAGTTTCTTGGCCTGTGAACGCTTCCCATGTGGTAATTCGACAATTTCCGCTCTTCGGATGCCAGGGTACAAGACTCTAAACAAGCTGCAAGTCGACAAGTCCCGGGGTTTAATTTCTCTCCTCTTTGATGGGTATTACATTTCTGAAGCTTGGGATGATTTCGTTAAGGCGTATTCTGCATCAAAGCTTACGTACGACACCGACCGACTGGTAGCTATGGGTGGTATTGTTAGAAGGTTTGAGCTCAGTCTGGGTACGCCTTTGGCTGGACTTTGGAAAGATGATTTGGCCGTTCAGTTACTATAGCGGAAGGGGAAGTGTCTGGGGGACTCGCCATCTTTTGGAAAGCGTTCGGTCCACGATTTTGCACCCTCCTGGAGTTGGGCCTCCTTACTTGAGACATCGATATCCACGCAGACCAAGCGAAGCTACAGGAAACGGCGTGAGAACAACATCGTGTTGGATATATTAGAGGCGCATGCCGAGGACTCCTCACGTCGCGAGGGATACACTGCAACGGAAGGATTCATCAAGGCACGATGCTATATGGTCCCGATTGCTGTCGTTTCCGAGGGCCCACGTAATACCGGAACACTTATTCTCCGACCAGAGTCAACCCATGAAGTTGACGTTTCAGTCGGCGCCGAGATGTATCTTGATACGAAAGAAACGAAAGCTGGAGATAGAATATTCGCTGTTCCAGTGTTGCTCTCAGGCAATGCCGATTTGGAAGGACTTTTGCTGCGTCAAGATGCCTCTACATCAGATTTAAGCTTTTCTAGATGTGGCGTTTTCGAGATGTCTAGGTTCTCACGGTTTAGTGCGGTGACGGACTTCTGGAGGAGCTTGTTGGAATACGGACGAAGCCAGCAGTCGGCCAGACTTTACAACCGGATCATACGGCTTTCTGAATGCGAGATGGACCATCATGAAAAAGAGGTTGAGGTTATGTTGCGTTCAGGATTTAAGTTTGAATGTTATAAGCCTCTTCTGTCACGCTTTGACGGCGTCAAGCAATTTGAAATTGTCATTAAGTAGCACGTAAGTCTCTTTCGCGAGTATGTAGCCCAAGCAATGAAACGCGATTATAATGATTCTTAAAGTCGTAACCGTATAGCAATACTGCTTGAAAGTGAAGCCGCTCTATTTGTTCAATAGCTCGTTTTACTTTGTCTACTGTAGCGTCTATTGCAAATGTAAGTCCTTTTTTGGTCCCGAAATTTATTAATGGTTTCCAGGAAATTCTCCGTGTGTAGAGGGCAGTGTTCGATAAAGAGTCGCTAGCACATCCTGACACCTTTTGTATTGTGGCAACCCACCGAATAACTGCTCTATTCATGAGAGATTACTGCGTACTCCAGCTAAACATATACTTATTTGGTCACAGTGTTCCTTCCTACGAAGCCATTGCCATCACCATGTTGTGAATATTCTCAAAGGCAAAAATGAAACAAATGCTACAAAATGCCCAATCCAACCCCCCTACCCAACCACGAACCCTTCCCCAGCCCTAGAAAGTCCCACCAACAGGATGCATCTCCCACCCCGTACCCCTCCCAAACGTATTCCGCCACACACTCGACCAGCCCTACACCTCACATCAGCACGGGCACACCCCACCAGGCATTCACTACTCACCGCAATCATCGCACACCCAGCAATCATGAACGTTCCCACAACCGTAAACACGGCATTCTGCCGCCTCTCCTCCCTGTCCAGGCCGCGGTTGACTGGGCGGTATGACGGCACGCGCCGGAAAGTGTCCGCCGGCCAGCCCTCCGGGTTTGTCATCACTGCGTACGGCAGCGGGTGTGGCGCGAGGGTCGGATTGAAGGCGGCGGGTTGCGGCTCCAGCGGCGTGCCGGTTGAGGACGGAGGATGAGGAGCGGTCGTGGGAGCTGTTGGGACGGTTTGGCGGACTTCGTAGTCGGCGAGGGCGGCGCTGAGGCGGGGGCGGGTGGTGGTAGTGGTGGTTGTGGTGGCCATGGTTTGTTTTCCGTTGATGGGGAGGGGGAGGTGGGTTGCGCGATTGGCGGGGCTCGGGCATTCAGAGGAGGTAGGTAGCTTCCCTTGCGGGGTATGCTGGATCCGGGGAATCCGCATCTAGAACTGCGGGGGCTTTGAAATGGGGTCGGAGTTAAGAGGGGGGTGATGTGGTTGTGGAACCGAGCTGTCGTTGTGGAGCCGAGACGGACGTATTGCGTAGCACGTGGTGACGTATATCCCAAACCGCAACGCTTGATATGTGCCAGCGCGAGACACCGGCATTCGATTCCGAGTATCCAAAGACAGCAATCGTCGAAGATGGCCAGTCAAGCGGAAAACAAGTTCATGCACGCGGACAGCGAGTCCTTCCCCTACGCGTTCCTGCGCGATGTGGACATCCCCCTGCACACCTACGAACAGGGCCTCATCCGCGCCAATGTCTTTCTTCCGAAGGGCTCCGGGCCGTTTCCCGTCATCGCTACCTACGGTCCCTGTAAGCTTTGTCCGTAACGAGTCCAGACCCAGTCAGCTGACCGCTTCACCAAAGACGGCAAAGATGTTCCCTACGAGCGCTTCTTCAAGAAGAGCTGGGACGAGCTCAATCCCGAGATGAAGTCGCCTCACGGCGCTTGGGAGACACCAGATCCAGGCTTCTGGACGAAGAACGGTTATGCCGTCGTTCGTGCAGACGAGCGCGGCGCCGGCCAGAGTCCAGGTAAATTGGACACCATGTCCCGGGGTACTAGCGAGGCCTTCTTCGATGTCGTTGAGTGGTGTGCCAAGCAGCCTTGGTCCAGTGGGAAGGTTGGTCTGCTGGGCATCAGCTACTATGCCGGCACCCAGTGGAGAGTTGCTGCCCGTCAGCCGAAGGGCCTGGCTGCCATCATTCCTTGGGAGGGTATGAGCGATTACTACAGAGATCGAGTCCGCCACGGCGGCATCTTGTCTGATAAGTTCATCTGTAAGTGCAGGCACTTTCTCATAAGAAATTGGCCGCTGACTACGATGGACAAGCCTTCTGGTGGAACAACGGAGTTATCAAGAACCAGTACGGCCGTCCCGAACGAGCGGCGATGGGTTGGGGCTACGACACCTTGGAAGGCGACCTACCCGAAGACGTGTTGGCCCGCAACAGACAAGATCAGACCATCGACACGGCAAATCACAAGTTCAGGGACGAGGAGTACTACGCGGAGAAAGAATTCAAGCTCGACGACATCAAAGTCCCGGTCCTGAGCGTAGCCAACTGGGTAAGCATGCCGAAAGCCTCTTCTGTCCGCGCATTACAGCTTACCGCCCGCCTCCAGGGAGGCATCCTTCTCCACCTTCGCGGCAACGTCGTCGGATGGCTCGGCGCAGGCTCCCAGCACAAGTTCCTCCGCTTCATCGTCGGACGCCACGACCTGCCCTTCTACTACGCCCACAACGCCGAGCTGCAGAAGTCGTTCCTGGACGCCTTCCTGAAAGGCGACGACCACGCCGGCTGGGCTTCCGGAAAACAGCCCAAAGTGCAGCTCTGCCTCCGCAAGGGCGACACCGGCTTCAACGAGGCCGCCAGAGAACGCGGCCTCCCCGAGCGCGCCGAGTCCGACTGGCCGCTTCCCGACACGCGGTACGAGCGTTTCTACCTGACGTCCGATAAGACCCTCCAAAAGCAACCGGTGGCTTCAGCAGGCTCCATCAGCTACGACGCGCTGCAGGGCCACCCCATCCAGTTCCGCTTCGTCGCCCCCGAGACGACCGAGATCACCGGCCACCCCACGGCGCGCCTGCGCATCGCCTGCTCGCGGCTGCCCGGCGCGACCAAGGCGCCCTCCGACATCGACGTCTTTGTCACCCTGCGCCACCTGAACACCGACGGAGCAGAGATCTTCTACACTGGCACGATGGGCGATCCGGTGCCTGTCGTCAAGGGCTGGCTGCGTGCTTCGCTGCGCAAGACGGATCCGTCGCATCCGAGTCACCGAGAGTGGTTGCCGCACCGAAACTATTACGCGCAGGATGTTCAGCCTGTGGAGGAGGGCGTTGAGTATGATCTTGATATCGAAATCTGGCCGACAAACGTCGTGCTGGAGAAGGGCGATACTTTTGTGTTTGAGGTCGCTGGCCACGACACTCAGGGCTGTGGCACGTTTCAACATAGCCACCCCGTGGATAGGAGTGAAGATGTCTTTGCTGGTCTTAATACCATCTCGCTCGGTGGAGAGACGAGCTGGCTCACCCTGCCTATTATTCCTCCAAGGTAAAGTGCAAGTCCTGAAGCGATAGACGGAAAGACGCATATATTGTGGGTATGTTCTGAGTTGCGTACATAGACAAATCAACTTCTGTGGCTTTTGGCAAAATCCACGTCTGCATGTATTTGTATGAGTTGAGGCCCGACCATATCATTTTGAAAAGCATTTAGCTCTAGTTTCCACTGTTGTCAATGAAAGTCTAAGTCAATGAGGCTACTCTGAGAATTTGACAAATGATGTCGGAAAGATCCACGTCCTTTACAGTGGAAGTTTATACTATTTCTATACTACCAACCCAATCAGGGAAATGGACGCAACAAACTAGCTTCAATATAATTCCTATACTTACAATACACACTCCACCTCATCAATATCATGAACAGAGCCCATTCTGCTGAGTCTGCTATAATCGGACCATCTCTTTCTGAAGGCTCTCATAAAAGATCTCTGCGCAGACCTACGCATTGAAATTTTACTCTTCAGGTGTAGAGCTAGCGCATGAGTCATTGCCTGGATACGATGAATTCTCTTGTGTTACAAATTGTTTAAGATAAATACGTCACTGCTGACGATGACGAAGAACGGAGGGTCTGGCCTCTTGTTCCGGAACAACGTCGTACGAAAAGGGTGTGCGGTCAACCTCGGCCTTAGAAAATACCGGTGATATAGAATATCAAAGAACCGCACACCCCTCGTGTCTGTTGTGGATCTATAGAGCATTTCACTCATGTTGGGTAAGGCCCCCCAATTGCAGTGGAGCATATCGGCTCCACAGCTCTCTTCACCTCTTGAGGATCCATGCGGCTCCAATGCCCTACAGCAATAACTACTAGATCACAAGGGGTATAAGTCTCACATGGCTTGGCCCTGCAGAGTTTGCTGCAAATTAAGTTTTGCCCGACTGCAAATATGCCAATCAAGATCATCATTGTTGGAGGCGGCATAGCTGGCCTCACGGCCGCAGCAGCTCTTCGAAGGAACGGTCATGAGATCAAGGTACCCGCAATTTAGCCAGCATGAGGACAGGAAAGCTTATTCTTGGTGGCACTGCAGATTTTCGAGCAATCGTCGTTCTCGAACGAGGTCGGCGCGGCTGCCAACCTGCCGCCCAACGTCATGCCCGTCCTACGCCAGATTGAGGCAGACGAGAACATCATGAAACCTAACCAGGCCTACGCTCTTCGAGTCGTACCAAAAGATGGGAAGCAGCCGATAATTGCCATGGTCAGCCCAACCAGTGGGATGCCCGTGCCGGGTGCTAACGGCTCCCGCAGGATCCCGGTATGTTCGAAGCGGAGACGGGAATTAAGGCTCGCTGGCTGCTCTCGCACCGGGCCGACATCCATGCATGCCTACGTGACGCAGCAACACGGCCGATCCCCGGCACCAGCACGCCCGCGTTCCATTTGTCGTCTCAGGTCGTCGCCGTGGACGCGCAGGCAGGCACGGTCACCTTCCAGGACGGCACCACGGAGAGCGCGGATCTGATCATCGGCGCCGACGGCCTCCATGTAAGACAGCACCCGCACCACATCTCGCAACGCTCCAGCTCATCGTCGTCTACAGTCCGTATCGATCAAGGAAGTAATCGGCGAGCCACCTGTTATCAACACCGGGCAGAACTGCTTCCGCTTCCTCGTGCCGACCGAGAAGGTCCTCAACAACCCGCGGACCCGGTCCTTCATCACACGCGCCGGAGTCAACACTCTCGACGCCATCTTCGACAACGAGGCCAAGCTCAAATGCATGATCTACCCCTGCCGCCAGGGATCGCTGTTAAATCTGCTCGTCATCCACCCATCCGAGCACACCAACGCGGACCTACAAGGCGGCTGGCACAGCCCAGGTCAGCGCCTCCTCTCCTCTCCCCCGTCGCCTCGCCACCTACCACCCACTAACCATCCCCAGGCTCGATGGAAACCCTCAAGACGATGATGAGCGGCTACTACCCGCAGCTGCAAGAAGTCGTCGCCATGGCCGAGGACCTGAAGCTGTGGAGCTTCTCGACCCGCGACCCGCCACCGACGTACCACAAGGACCGCCTCGTCCTGATCGGCGACGCCGCGCATCACATGCTATCCCGTAGGTCCCGAGCACCCGCTTGACCCCTTGCTCTCACACCCGAATATCCCTGACCCCTTGTTCCTGCAGACTACGGCCAAGGCGCCGTCCAGGGCATGGAGGACGCCGGCGCGCTTGGCGTGCTGCTCGACGCGACGACGACGCCGGCTAATCTTCCCGCACGCCTCAAGGCGTGGAACACGATGAGGTATCCGCGCGGCACGGCCGTTGCGATTTTTGGCCGCACGGATCTCAGTCAGATTGATACGGTGTTGCCGCTTGCGAAGAAGTTCGTCCCGGGCGTTGAGAAGCCGGCGGATATGACGAAGTGGTTGTGGGCGTATGATGTGGTCGAGGATGCGAAGGAAACGCTTGAGGAGCTGAAGAGGGAGGGCGAGGTGTAGGCCGTGGGGCCGTCCGGTGATTTGTGAAGTTGTACATACTATGAGCGATTCAATCTTTTCTAAACCGATTGGTGGGATTGTCATTGTGGTTTCTTCTCGCTGATTGCTCATTCGTAGAGGCTCAAGGCAATGTTGACGTTTCGGCTTTGGATGACAGCCTGCCAGCTGACCCTCTCTCAGATCGGGCTAGAACACCGGTGGGCGAATCGGATAACAAGGCATACATCAGCCAAGAAGAAGAAAATTCTGCTGAATGTAAAACTAGCGTGGAAATGTGCCCATTTATGTCTCTCGATGCATCTTCATCAAGTCTGAGACAAGCCAGGTTGCCGGAACGGGAGCTCGGCTGTCTCACCTGGTGGCGCCACATAGTAAAAGCTAAGCAACTGCCTTGGACTGGCATTGCCATTATTCGCTGCTTGACAGAGAAGAAGACATTGTGCATATGAGTAGAAGTTTACACATCATGATCTGTTCTCTAAAAAATAAAAAAAGGCAACCTAAATGGAACGCAACGTCATTGTCGCACTCCAGTCGGCGTCATCAATGTCTAACTTTCGTGCACTTGTAGCTTGCACACTCCCTTGCATTTGCCACTCGGCTTGTATGGCTGCTCCACTGACCGCTCATGACGTTGATATAAGCCGATCATATTAAGGGGTGCTACCTCTCAGCTTTTGTCTGTTTCAGCAAATATTCACGCATCACACAAAAGTATGCACCGAACTACTGCCCGACAGCAATCGGAATACATAATTCCAGATCTGTTGGAGAGAAACACCTTCTCCAGGCAAGACAATATCCCTAAACTGTGCTATTCACTTACTCATGCATATTTAATAGCTCATTACCTGCCCCAAGACCCCCAGGAAGTAACGCAGATAGATGGCGCACCTTCGTTACCTGGCTCAGAAGGCTACCAGAGATCCTGGGCATCTCCCGCGTGGTGAGAACATTCAGAAAACGGCTCAGAGAAGCTGATTGGCGCTTGGGGCTTCTGATGTCATGTTGCGCATCCGGTCTTGTTCTGATCGCAAATTTCGTGTTGCTTGTGGTTGGCGCATCCAAATATGACGGATATCAGGACGGAATCGGCACTCTCGCGAAGGGAAACAGCAACTATGTCAGCCAAGTCAGCACTGTTCATCACATCATGATCAACTTACTGAGCACCGTACTCCTCACGGCAAGCAGCTACTGCATGCAAATCACCTGCGCGCCATCCAGATCTGAGATTGATGCAGCTCATAAAGATGGCACGTGGTTGGACATTGGAATTCTCAGCCTTCACAACTTCGGCTACATCAGCAAACGGCGCCGCATGATCCTCATCCTTCTTTCTTTTTCTTCGCTCCCGTTACACTTATGGTAAGTAGTGCCATCATTTATCTCCGCAGCTACTGATCAACCATAGTTATAACTCGGCCATTTTTGAGGTGACCAAAGGCCACAGCTACACGATCCATTACGTGAGCAACTCGAATATATCCGAGATCGATCGGATCAATAACACAATGGATCGCCTTGAAAATCATGAGTGGATGGAGAGATACTCCACACAATACGTCTCGGATAGTACGGATCTCTACTTCATTGTTGACCGCGTGGGATTCGATATTATCCTTACCAATGAAACTTGGGAAATCACGTCACCAACATCATGGAATCCTTCACAGTTTGGCACTCTTAGTTTTCCTGCGAACGATTCATCATTTCCCATGATGAGTTCCATTGACGGTGCCAGCCACGGTCTCTCCGATCTTGGGATATCATTTCAATTGCCAGAACCGCTTTTCATCAACGCAACAGTGACAACTGGTCTTGACAAAATCTTCGACTTCAGTGCTAAGGATGAAGATGGCTTTTGGAATCTACACTCTGGTGGTCGTCGTGCTCCAGCTACTCCGTGGCCGTTGCGGATTCAGTATGCCTTTGCGCAACCCACTACGACGAGCAGTCAGGTGCAATGCAGTCTCGTGTTTCTGCTCATTGTCATCTTCTGCAATCTGCTCAAATGTGTCCTCATCTATGACACATATCGAAACTCCTCCGAACGACGAGTGATCACCTTGGGTGACGCAGTGGCCTCCTTCTTGAGCCGTCCGGAGGAATCGACAGCTGGCATGTGTCTTGCCAACAGGCATTCGATCGTACCACGTCATTCTAACAAAGCCAAAAAACAAGACGGCTGTGAGGTCCAAGAATGGACAGAATATTTCCTTCGCTACTCTCAAATCAACATCGAACATACTTGGTGGTCTCGGATAGTCGTGTAAGCCATCTCGTTCCCAAAGAAACCAGCTTATTTGACCCGTCTATGCTAATCACCTTTATAGCCTGATCTTGACTACAAGCACCTCCGCAATATTGATTGTTTCCCTGCAATACATGCCGCAGGCACCAACATGGGGGACAAAATCGATTACAATCCTCTCGTTTGCGCCCCAGTCCTTCGACTCGAAAGGAATCCTGCTCAACTCGGTCATTCCTAACATACCTCATGTCCTACTGTCATTCACTTACTTCGCAATCAACCGAATCTGTACCTCAAATCATTTCGTGAAAGAGTGGAATGGCTATGGGACTACCAGAAAAGGGCTTCGCGTTTCAAAGCCCTCTGGACAACAACGGAAGACGTACAACCTCCAGCTCCCATACAGCTGGGCAATTCCTCTGACCGCGACATCCGGATCCCTGCACTGGCTAGCCTCGCAGTCAATATTCCTCACCCGACTCGAACTATACGATGAGAACGGTGACATCATTCTCCATGGCGAAGACTCGACGCTTCTCTCAAAGTGCACGACCGGATACTCAGCCTTGAGCGCACTAGTGTTTGCTCTTGTGGTCATTACTCTCATGCTGACCATTTGGTGGTTTGCTCGGAGCAAGATCCAAGTCGACGTCCCGGTGTCGGCGCACTGCAGCCTTGCCATCGCTGCGGCCTGCCATCCACCACCGGACGAGGAGACACCGCATCTGAAGCCAGTTCAGTGGGGCGTTGCTAGGAACGAGGTCCGCCCTGGAGTCAAGCACTGCACTTTCACGAGCGAGCCTGTCACCGCACCTGCGCCTGGAGAATTGTACGCGTAAAGTCGTTGACGGGAAATCCGCCTCAGGTTTAGGTCGCCCTCCCGTTCCGGTTAAGCGCCCCGCTTATGTCACCCGGCACTTATAAAAACCTCCCGCCTCGCCCTCCACCCTTCCCCCCCCTCTCTCTCTTCCATCCATCTTTCTTCCCTTCTTCCTCCCTGCTCCGCCCCATGCCATCCACGCTACCAAAAAAAAAAAAAAGAAAATGCCTCACCAGACTCCGCACGGTTTCACCGCTTTGTTGCAGCCGATGGCTGAGCTGGACGGGCTATGCCTTCCTCCTACGACGTAGTCGCGCTACCCTTCCCTGTACGTTCCCCTCAGACCTTTGCTTTAAACCTCTTTTTTTTATCTGTTTTTCTTCCCTATGTCGTCTATGTGTGCATGCGTCCTGATGCCCCATCGCAGTGTTAACCGCTATCCATCCATACGGGGCTTCGGTTCAGCCGCCAGTGTCGGGAATTGCAGGACCATCGGGCACACCGCAGCTGCGACATAATCGGGGCTGTACAGCTAGTGGCGCCATGCTCGGTCTCGCGTCGTCGACACATCTCCAATCACAAAAACGCCTTGTCAAACTGCTAATATTATAGTTTGTCGCTTATCATCTTAGCGCCTGTGTTGGCCGTTTCCTATTTGCCGCCTCGCAGTCGAGGACTGTCAGTAGCATGGTGTGGGCGTCACTAACGTACGTGGGCTACTCCGAGATCACACCACCCCATTAATCATGCTAACAGGGGCAAAGCATTCATCCAATCAGGATAATGCCTCATTAGATCTTTGACCGTCTGGATGGCTCCGTCTCCCCTTGGCACCTGCGTGGTGGTTCGCCATTCGTCGGTCTACTGCTCGGGGACTAACCGCTGCATAATTAGTGTGCACACCGTTCCGTCTATTAATACGAGGTCTGCGTCAGGCAGCAGTGGCCGGCAATGGAGTCGGCAGATACTATCTACGGGACTATTAGACGAGGGTTACATTTCAGAGTAGCTGGCGTAAGTCTTCAAGAGTGGAATAGTGCAGTTCAGAGCCAAGAGGACCTGTAAGGAAACGACGCGGTCTTTTTTTTCTCTTAATAATCGAAATTGGCCTCCGAGCCACGGAGGCTGCGTTCCAGCAAAGCACTAGCTAGCGGTTGTGGGTGGCCGGGCAGAGGGGCATTCGCGGTATAAAAGCAGGAGCATTTCTCCCCTTCTCTAGCTATCCGTCCGCAACATCTCTCTGCAAAAGTCCCACCTCAAACACTCTTTCTCATCAAGTATTCTTATTTTGCAGTGTTCTACACAGCTATAGATTCCATCGTCTTCTATCAGCCTCCGAGCTCCACGGGGCCATCTCGCAGCGCACTAGACAAATCTGTTCCCGAGTCAATCGATGACAAGGATGATGAATAGGAACCCCCTTTCTCTCTAAGATCTTGGCTGAGGCGAAGCAGAAGCGAGCTGCTGTACCCGTCCACCGGGATCGCTCTCCCCTGATCCAGGAAAGGACAAATAACGGCGGACTCCCGGCAATCTCGCAAACGAGCGCGAGAACAGCGATCGAGGATCACGTCAGTGCACATGTGTGCAGTTCGCGCTCTGGAAATTTTCAACCGAGTAATTAACGCTTGCACGTGGTTTCGCTGCTATCGCAACAATAAGTCATCTTGTGTATAGGAACCTAATATTATAACTAAAACAAGTAGAGAGCTTATTCAGATCAGGCAACAAAGCATTGATCAGTCAACGATTGGGCTTTAGCTCTGTTCCATCAGCTTCTTCAATACCTGACAAATGACCAATTGGGAACCACATGCACCGTTCCTTATCAACGCCTGCTTTTTCTTCAGAAGAAGCGTTCCTCAATAATTTCAACACACACACCGGTTTCTACTGCCTTCTCAGTAATCCCCTGAGTTAAGGCCATTGCATCCTCATTACCGAAGTCCTCGACTGCGATTTTGACCTTGTGCAGGCTTTTCGGTCTACCCTGGATGTAATCTCTGACCTTTGTGCATATAGCCACATAATCGGGCTCCTCGGGGAAATTCAGATCGTTCGACTCGTAGCCATCCCAGTAGGCCGTCTCCTGGGTAATGAAGAGCTCTTCGAGGCTGTCGGGAAGCACACTATTTAGGCTAGCGGTGCTCCGCGCATGCCATCCGAGCAATACCGGAAGGGAAATTTCAAGTTTTCTGAGCTTTGTGAAGGTCTTTAAGGAGTGTCCAATAGACGATCGGATGCCCCAAGGGCCCGGCTGTCCAATGTCTACGGCTGTGGTTGTGAAAAGGATGATAATAAGCCGAAGATATTGTAGGGATTCTTTGAGAGAGCAAATAGCATACTTGACCGGGCTAAAATCGTACGCGCCGACGCTCTGGGCGTATTCCGCATCGTACATGATCTCACAATCGAAAATTTCCAGCGCCGGGCAGGCCTCGATTAAGCTTGAGATGTGGTGCGGCTTGAGAGCACATTCCTTGAGAACGAGTGTCTTAAGTGATAGTGCAGGAGAGAGCCGCACACGCTCTACCGGATCTCCCGTGACATATATGTTCTGTATCGTCAATTCCTGGATTCGCCGGAGGTCGAAAACAAGGCCCAGGTCAGTAGTGTTCAGGCGCACCAATTCCTCCTCTTCGTCGTCGACCGGCCTAAAGCGGAAGCTCGCGAGTTTCGGGAACATTTGTGCTGGATCGCTCGTCCCGAGATAGTCGCGGAAGATGCAATTTAGCAACTCTCCTAGATCGCTTTGTTTATGAAAGCGCACGTCGAGGCTCTGTAACAACGTCATACGCTGCACGACGTTTCCAATTATGTCGATGTAGCGGGTGAGGTCGCAGGGAACGGGTGTCCGTTGGCTGAGATTTTTCTGCTGCCGCTCGGTGAAGGTCGAGAGCGACACGATAGCGAGTTGGGCCTCTGAGGTATAGATAATAGCCTCGCGGACGGACCTAGTGTGCTGCGGGTGGTCTAAGAAGGCTTGGATGCTTCTCAGCCTCTGCGCGTTTTGAGCGTCGATCACAATATTCCTGTATAGGAATGGTCTGGCGATGCGGCTGAACGAGTGGCACACCAGCAATATGGACATAATATCTGCCAGTGCGAGGAAACTAAAGACGCGCTCGACGAGCTCTTCGGATAGTTTAGATAGCCCCGATTGCGAAGCCATGATCGACTGTAGTAGTGTGTAAAAATTTTTAGGAGACCGATCATTACTCACGCCAGGGAGAGTGCTAAATGGCAATATTTAGAGCTTGCTGAGGCCCATGTGTCACTTGACAATTCCTAGGCAATTGCATTAAGCTATATGCCTACGCTGTGGAGAAGCTTAAACTTACTAGTTGGATGGAAGCTCGCAGAATCAGTAACTAGGGCATCTCGAGACGGCACACAGAACTACGAAACTCTTAACATTAGAAGAGGAGATATCACTTTCTAATTTAGGTTTAGCAAAATGTGAAAAAATCGATTAGCACTTTTTTAAGTTTTCTCGTTAGCTAATAAAGTTTAGCAACCTTATCTTCGAGGTTGACATGGTTTATCCCTGTATTCTAGCCGTAGAATAGTTCTATTCATGTGAAAGGTTTATTCTTCAATTCGAGATTTCTAGGAATTAAATAATATGGAACTGTTGGTGGGCCTCAGGCCCGATCCGGTTGAGGTCAGAAGAGAAGAACTGAATTTCTATCTGTCCTTCTTACTGAAGGAGAATGAATGTGCTTAAATACATTAGACTGAGCTGATATAACCGAGAAACTATAAGTATCCGAGGAAGTGATAGCCGAGGATATTGAGCTTGAATAGTGGTAAATTGGTGCCCCCCTCTTCTCGGGCAAAACCTTCGGGAGAGTGCGGTGATGGAATTAAACAGAAGTGATGACTGAAAAAACAAGGGGTTTCTGGTTGATATATTGCTTCTCTTACTTTTATTACGCGTCACTTAGTTTCTCTACCGTCTTCATTTGCGTTTTGCTTCGTTGGATGGGAGAGAAGGATGTTTTCTTTATATACAGCGTGCTGGGCCTCGAATGAACCGGGATCCCAACGTAGCTTAGCGTAGGATAGCGTTCCTTGTCCCTATGGCCCGTGGAGGCCGACGGGGTGCATAAATCATCATCATCATCATCAGCGTACGCCACTTCTTCCCTTATTATGCTGTTTACTAATCCTATGGAGGCTGTGCCGTAACATCGCCCACTTAATGCAACAATACGCGCTAACGTGGTCTAATCGCACGCGTCGGCGCTTGCACTGTATAAAAGCTAAGCTAAGCCAATACTACGCCATCGTACTTTTATAAGCGCACAAGCGAGATAAGATATAACTATACTTAATCTAGTATGAATTATTTAGATAAGCTAAGTAGCGATATATCTAGGCGTGTTAGCTTTTAGGATACACGTACTAAAAGTATATACTAGGTTAATCGGACGAAGCGAGATGGCTTACTTAGTGAAAAGCGCTGTTTGGTTGATTGATAGACTGATAGATAGAATTATAGCCAAGGAGCTCCAGGATCACCGGTGGTCTGCTGAGCCGAAGGGATGGGGACGAAACGCGTCCCTCGTTGCGTCTTCCTCGAACATTCCCCGTTACTCCAGCGTCCAACGCACGCACCTTCGACAACTATAGCACGCCTCGTCACACCTCACTGCCTTCTGCACCTGGAAACGCGCTAGTAACAATATCGCGCGCTTCGCCTCGTAATTGGCAGCGCATCCTTCACGAAGACGCCATGAGGTACCCCATCGAATGGTGCGGGGCTGACCCTGCAACGCGCAAACCGTAGCCTGATATTTGATGCAAGGCTTCCTTTCTCAGAATCGGTGTTATCGAGTTCAGCATGTCACGTTGACGAGTTCGCACCTTTTCCTTGTATTCGAGATCTAGATCCGGTGGCCGCCAGTTCAAGTAGATCTTCTGGTGGGATGCAGGTTTAACAAAACATCCCGGGTGGTTCCGTATGTAAAATTGTTGCAGAGAAATCCGACTCCATTTCAGGCCAGTCTCATTTCGGGCTAAGCGCATCGCTCACGTTGCCCAGCGCTTATAAGAACCATTCCTTGCTCCTTTTTTTGTTTTTGTTTTCCCGCGTATCTCAGCATGGAATGATTGGCTGGACATGCACCGGCTCCTTCACCCGCTATTCCCAGCTGCTTAAGGAGCTGATCGACCCCAGCCTCTCTCATTTCCCGACTCCTCTACAGTCGCTCCTGTTTTTCATGTTCCCTAATTCATTTTCCAGAGCCACGGCCGTCTAGCGTAAAGATTGTGCTTGCTTTTTGGAGCCGAAATTGCGACAATAGAAGGATTATCCCCGGGCTCAAGCTTATCATCTCAAAGACCCTGTCTCACGGTGGAAGTCTCACTCAGCGTGCATGGAGGTTCAAAGTCTTCATCATCCGCATGTTGTACTTCTTAGTCTTATGCACTGGGATCTGTTGTTTTCTCATACGTATCCGGCCCAACGCCTTGCTTATCTCTGATTTATCAGTTATCAATGTTCATATCTGTCATCGCAGCTCTCCAACACAGTCAAGGATAATTGCTACAGATGTTGATGTCTGCGTTGTGAATGTTTTTCGGGAGTCAGTAACCTGAAATTGGTTGCATTGCTCGTAAAGATAATTGCCTATTTCATTTGGCACCTACGCGAATGATCCGACGGCAATGAAAATGAAATCGTGCCTCATAAGCTCGAAGGTAGTATGCAAATAATGAGAACCAAAAAGAAAGCCCTGTTTCCAATCACGCCTTCTTCTTGAGATCGCCCCAGATTCTGGGCAAGCAAGTGAACGGATCATGTGCCACCTGAATATCATCGGGGTTCTCCCACTCCCCAGCAGCAAGGATATCCTCCTTGATATGCCGAGTCAGATGACACCCGACGAATGTGCTCCAAGCAGGATTTAAACAAGCTATTTTCATGTTAGTCACTCCACACAGCTTAGAAAGCAACCAACACGTACCTTGCGCGATAGCCGTAGCAGTATCCTTATTCTTCACATGCTCCCAAAACACAAAGCTGCCTCCCGGCTTCAACAACTTCCACACCTCCCTCATCACACTTTTCACATCGCCCACCGAGCACAAGACCTGAATACTCAGCACAGTATCCATACTCCCCTCTGTAACTCCCTCACTTCTCAAAATGTCGCTATCTTCAACACCACACGCAAGGAGTTTGTACTTATCCTGGAGGTCAAGCCTCTTGAGCTTCGCGGCAATATGGTCTGCATACTGCGCATTGGGTTCAACGGCGTAGATGAAGTCTACACGGGATGGATCAAAGCGCTGGAGTTGGTTGCCTGGTCCAGGGCCGAGCTCGAGGATTTTGCCATGAGCGGCGAGGACGAGCGAGGGAACACAGGTCGTGCCCTCAAAAGCGATAAAGCCGTCGGCTGTGCACGAGGGTTGGTACGTGGGGAGTGTGGTTGAGGGCAGGGAGGTTACCATGTGCAATGAAGAGTTTTGCTGTGGCGGCGTCTCGAATTTGTTGGACATATGTAAGTGCGACGAATCCGTCTTTACGAAGGAATTCCTTGAAAACATGGTAGTGCGCTATTTATGAAATAAGTATGACGGTGTGGGTGAGGTTGAGGAGCGGGAATTACATTGGATGGATAACCAGATCATCTGGAGCGGTCGGATGATGACACTGAGGCGAGTGGAATTCGCCATGGTGCTTAATTCACTATGACTTGGACGTTCAAAGATGATGCAGATGTCAGGGCAGTGGTAATTCACGTAATGCACACGAGGATTCGTATAAGGAAGTAAAATGTGCGACGGAATACGGCACACCAAGCGGGCAGCGCAACGTATGTACGTGGAGATGATGGGGCAAGCTGGATTAATTTATAGAGGTTGGAGCGGCTAAGCGACGGTGAACCATACCCGAAATGAAGCGCTAACCAACTGCACGTGATATGGTGACATGGCTCTGATCAGAAGGATTAACCTGCCGCGCAGGAGTTTCATATCATCAAAATACCCCATCCCGAGGCGCTAGGCAGCAATGAGAAGAATAAAGCTGATTTGTCACCCTGAACCGTCATGCATACGCGCCTTCAATGGTGTCCGCGCAATCTGGGTTGTCGGACCACGTCAGCCCCATTTTGCCAAAGGCAGTCCGAGCCGTCACACCTCCAGCAATACCACTTAAGAACTTCTGCGATGCCGCGATCATGTACGTTTATTTTGGGGAGAGCGATGATATTCATGTGGAAATGTGGCTGTCCTCGTCTTGAAAAGAGCACTTGCAAGCCGTCGGCGGTGGAACGCTAATCGCGGGCTAGCATTGCATTTCCTACCTTGAATTGGTCGGGGGGTGATCGAAGGGCATGCAGCCGTCAGCACCGACGCCAGCATCTTGACTAGCCCTTTCGCCTCCTACTCGCCAATGATTAGCCCCGGGATCATCGACCTGTACAATGAGCAGAACTTCACATCCGTGTTGCTGAATGATGGTGTTCCTCTTATCTTATCGTTCTTGTACTGACTCGCGTAAAACTATCATTGCGAAGAGCACCATCAACCTTGTCTATGGCAGGCCTCTCGAGTATTTTGCAGTGGAGCAGCTACTCTCAGAGCGGCCCCCAGCGCGACATGTCTGGTGATAGCACAGGCGTTTCCTGGATGTGAAGGTGAAATCGAAGTCGAGTGGCTTCGGATGGGCAAAATCAGGCTTGCTCTCTTGCACATTGGTCAAGAACCCCCAATCTGATACAGATATTGTCCTTGACCTGAGCAGGTCCACCTCTCCACGAATAGAACACCAGGACCAGCTTGGAAAGGTGTCCCTGGGCGCCCGTGGTCGTTCGGTTGACTCCGAGTCATATCCCGGCCTCAGTGTCACGCGCGACCACAACATACAACCGTCAAAGTCCTCTAGCGGTAGGCCATACCGATGATCACCGAATTCCAAGCTCAGCATGCCGGCCGATGCATTGAGAATGTCGTTGGCGTTGGTAAAGCTCCTGGCCATGAGTTGCTGCACCATGTCCGCGAAAATGTCGCGCCTATCATCTGAGGGTGATAAGCTCGGCGCGCCGCTTGTGATAACCCTTCCCCCAAGGTTCTGCTCAAAAAAGAAGCTTGTGCCCCGAGGCGAGTCACACGCGCCCATGACCCCGCGATGACTGAAGAATAGAAGTCTTGTGGAGAGCATGGCCTCTTGAAATGTCCAACCCCGGCTGTTCCACACGCTTTGGCGGAGAAGATCCCGGAGATCGGCAGTGGCGCCCGCTTCTGTGAGCCCCGCGTATGGGATTTTCCCAATGTACTGCGCGTGTTCATGGGTAAGCGCGCATTCCTCGCGATCGGCGAGTAAGCAACGTGGCCCTCATTTGAACACCCCCACCACAACCACCATGCAGCGAGTTTTTGGAAGCGAAATTTCAGGCAATGCTAGGCGCAGGCATGAGCTTTCACATGATCAAAGACTTTCCATTATCACCATGCACGAAGATGGTGTTTCTGGCCGCAAGATTGCAAGCAAGATTGGGTTTGGTGAGACCGCTGTCCGCAACTGCATCAACTACTACAAAATAATGGGCCAGATTGATCTGGCAAAGCGACCTAGTCCTGTCCATAAAGTTCATCCTCGCACGGAGCGGTAGATTGTTCGTTTTATTAATAAATGGCCAAAACTCAAGCACAAATAGGTAATCCACCAGCTATATTTATGTATTTTAGTTAGCACTCTCAGACGTATTTTACGCAAATACTACATTACCAAATAGCGAGCAAAAAAGAGACTATAAATTTTAGAAGTAAATGCGAAACTTCGGCTTACTTACGCAAAAAAATACGTTAAAAAACCCTTCTTATTTTAGTATAATATTATTTGGTCAGATAAGTGTTTAGTTAAATAGGAAAAGGTCACTCTCTAGCATAGATATTCCGCCAACCAGGCAAATAAAAATAGAACCCGCATTAAGTAGATGCTAGAAGGTATACTAAGAAAGCTAGATGTATAGTATAGAGTACATTCTCTTATAAATTTAGCTTTTTAGACCTTAACATTATGTAAAGAGATCTAGCAGCCCCTAAGTAAGGATTTTTAGCTAGATCTTATATAAATATACTTAAGGAGAAGCTACTACGTAATTAGAAGCTAGGCATACTTTAGCTATAGGATGGGGCTAGTATTTACCGGGTAAATGTTGTAAAAAAAAATGGCTAGATGACTACAAGATTGACTGTATTTCTTACCCCCTCTTTTTACCAGACCTTAACCTATAGAAGTAGATTTAGTTTCCTCTTAAGAAGAAGCTATAAGAGCTTGCTCCATTTATTAAGTCTAAGAAGAATCTAGAGCGTGCAGAAGAGCTCCTGGCTGAGTGGTTGCCTCGGGCGTATATGGCTGTGGAAAAACCGAGTTTAAAGAAACTTTGTGAAGGCATGAGGGAGAGGCTGCAAGATGTGATCAAAGCTGGAGGCTATCAGACCAAGTGGTAAATGAACTTTAATAAGAACAAGCCATTTGGCCACCAGATGCGTTGTTATGCTGTCGTGGCTGCTCGAATGCATCGTGTTGGGCCGCCAAAATTAGCGTCTTGGCGCTGCGCGCTGACCCATGAACAGGCACGGTACACCGGCTCGCGTTTGAGGCGGGAAACTCCAAACAGACCGTGCTCCGCACCATCGCCATCTAGCGCCACCAGTGTTGCATATGCCTGTCGGTACATATGCCCCATGGCGTTGATTTGAATAGCCTTCGTAGGATTGTTGTCTTCGTCCTGCAGGATGCAGAAGCGGTCGACCCACAGATACCGTTTTCCAAGCCTTGAGCAGGCCTGCATGGCGTCGTGAATCGTTGCTGGGATTTGTGACACCTGCAACCCACCCGGCTGCTCCAGTGTGTGGATGTTGGCGAGTGAAGATTGCAAAGTTCCATTTCCTGGGCTCTTGCCCCACACGTAGCTCAATGCGACATAGTCACATCCTTCCGGCGCCAAAACAACGTTGTAGAGCTCCACATCGATAACTCGAAATCCAGACGGATGAGGCAATTGGGAAGCGGGAGATGGATGGGCTTCCAGCTTCGCTCGAATTTCCGTCCAGTCGATGAGCTCGGGAACGATTGGCTCGGCTTCGAAAGTCTCGTGGGTTACGGCTTCTTCCTCCAACTCAAACCAACAGATGTTCTTTCTCATCTTGTCGTCGTCCTCCAGCCACAGTGAGAAACATTTGGTTTCATTCAGCTTTTTCGACTGCGGTTGTGCTTTTCTGAGAACGATATGAGAATTTTCACCAATTTGTCTCGTACGAGCAATGGTCTTAGTGAAAAAGGAACACAAGCCGCATTTTGAGTGGCGAGATTCAATATCCAAAAGTGGGTCCAAGGTGACCTCGAAGAAATGATCGATGCTGTTCCAGACCCTGGGTTGGAGGTGCATGCAGAAGGCGCACAAACCCGCGGCGCTCATTCCTGTGGCTGAAAGATCAGAAGGAATGTCTGGACAATGTCTTCTATCGTGAAACGATATATACAAAAGCTTCTTCGTCGAGGCATGCTGAACAGGGTCTTGGCCATCAGGACCAGGAATGAACTTGATTCCGCCATTAGTCTGCAGATGGTGACAAAAATGACATTCGTCGACGGTAATGGTCTCCGCATCCGTTCGATCATAGTCATCTTCCATGCTGAGACGCATATGGTGAAATTTATTTGGGTGTTTGAATGAATCAAGTGCCGTGTGGAGTCTCCATTGATGGGAGATGTTGATGGCTTCAAGTAGGATGACAGGTTAAAAAAGCAGGTCGTGTGACTTTAGCGTTGTGTTGAGACGAGATGGTGGTTACCCGCGCTTAGCGACTTGGCATTTAAATCCATGTAATCGTATAGCTAATCATATATTTGGATTGTCAGCAACATTTATGGAGCTGTCATGCTTGATTTGCTTCTTGGTAAATTTTGCACTAGTGGGCCGCGGGCTTCATGCTTTCCGCTTTGAATTGGATCGACAAGCTGCATATAGGCAGACAACCCTTCTAGTAATCAACGTCTATATAGTATTTAAGATCTGGCAAAGCACGAGGCAGCAATGATCTCATGTACGTTCTGGGACACCTACCAGCATGAAGGCTGCAATCCTTGAGTTGCGTGTGCTAACTTTGCACTGTGGAGGTCAAAGCAGAAGCTTATGAAGCTGC
This sequence comes from Lasiodiplodia theobromae, assembly GCF_012971845.1. Taxonomy (NCBI): domain Eukaryota; kingdom Fungi; phylum Ascomycota; class Dothideomycetes; order Botryosphaeriales; family Botryosphaeriaceae; genus Lasiodiplodia; species Lasiodiplodia theobromae. The sequence goes on from NW_023336528.1 coordinate 287,792, forward strand.
ATATCTCACTTCCCCGGCTCTTTCCCATTTTATTCCGGTCTGTTCCATCACCAGTAACTCTGCAGGTCTCTCGCCGAAGTTCTGTTGGAACGCTAAAATTGCCGAGCAGAAGGCGGCCCGGGATTCATGAAACTCCTGCGGCGCATGATTTTGGCCCAACCCCATCGCCACTACGCCGTATGATTTATTAGACAAAAGTCATGTCGTTCAACACCAAGCTTTCCGACAACACTTACATACTCAATAACCCCCCCCCCAAAAAAAAAAAAAAAGAAAAAGGAACCCCGCATGGAATGATTGACAGGATTCCACTTTTTGTTGCGCAAGATTCACTAGAACAGATTAAGCAACAACATAACACCCAAAGGCGACGGCGACAGAAAGCAACGCACCAGGTACAATGGCTTTTATCCTACGAAATGCGAAAAGATCAAAAAGCTCCGCCCTCTCAAAAGCTTGCAGCCTCGAGATATGACGTCATGGAGAGCTAAAGCGAGAGCCACTTTTCGCGGGGAAGAACACTCAACACCAGGTGCGGGGAGACATCGGACAACAACAGCCCGAAAGGCGACTTGCGCTATCATCGGGCGTCTGTGTGCCGATTGACCAATGGCAGTTTAGCTTTCCACCGGCCAAGGTGGAGAATTCTCGGACGCTTGTCGACCGATTGGTGCAAGCGATCGCGTTGCCCCTCCGCACCTTGTTTACACCTTCCGTATATAATATGATCTGTCCTGCATTCGAGGCCTCAGGAATAATTCACATTTCAATCAGCTACGCCTTCTTTCATCCGCCTGTGTCTCTTGATCCGCCGTCAAAATGTCCATGTCCATTGAGGAAGCCGGAAGGGTCCGCGAGGGATTCCCTCGTCCGTTCCCGGATACTCCCAGCAATGTCCTGGAGCAATTTCAAATGAACGGCAAGGTCATTGTCGTCAATGGTGCAGCGGACGGAATTGGTCTCGCTGTAGCGACGGCCATGGCGGAGGCTCACGGAAACGTTGCGCTCTGGTACAACAGCAACGATGCAGCAATTGCAAGAGCAGAGGAACTGGCTCAGACTCACGGTGTGAAGACGAAAGCCTACAAGGTGGAAGGTATGGGTGCTCGAGCAAAAGCTGTAGAATTCGGCTTTGCTGACATATGTCGCTTGTAGTCTCCCAGCCGGAAAAGGTACAAGAGGCTATTGCCCAGGTCGTGAAAGACTTTGGTCGGATTGACGTCTTTGTCGCCAACGCTGGTACGTGGTGCTTCTCCGATTTTGAAGTCTGGAGATGCTGAATTAATTGAATTGTAGGAATGGCGATATCGAAGCCGATTTTGGAGCAGACTCTTGAGGAATACGACAAGCAGATGTCCGTCAATGGTTTGTACATCGCAGCCCTCCCACAATAATTTATCTCTAACAATTTTTTGCAGTGAATGGCGTGGTGTACTGTGCCAAATACGTCGGCGAGGTCTTCAAGCGCCAAGGAAAGGGCAGCCTCATCATAACCTCCAGCATGAGCGCCCACATCGTCAATGTCCCAGTAGACCAGCCAGTCTACAACGGCACGAAGGCATTCGTCACCCAGTTCGGAAAGTCGCTGGCGCACGAATGGAAAGATTTCGCGAGGGTGAACATCGTCTCCCCAGGATTCTTCGACACCAAGATGGGCGCCGCCCCGAGCGTCGTCAACGAGGCGTACCGCATGACACCACTTGGAAGACAGGGACACACTAAGGAGATCAAAGGACTGTACCTGTACTTGGCGAGTGATGCCTCCTCTTATATGACAGGAAGCGATGTCCTGATTGATGGCGGCTATGTTCTTCCTTGATCACTGGAGACGGTATCACGGGGTCAGATAAACAATGCACACATAGACTAGGAGTGCATTAGAATTATGTTTGGAGACAGTGGATGATAAACCCATAGCACGGCAATCATCTTCGATGGCCGAGAAGCGTGACACTTGCCGGCTCGTGAGCTGTTTCGTGCTCATGAAGTACTCGAGGCTCTTGTGGTCGGAGAGGACCTTGACGAGCTGATCCGCTTGGTTGCTCATGAGCTCCGGTTCCCACGTCTCGAACGAGCGGATGATGGCGAGGAGTTCCTTGTCGTTAATCTGGTAGTTGCACTCGGCGGATGTCATCTTCTTGGAGAAGAAGGCGACGGATTTCAGCACATCGCCGTGAATATGGGAGAGCACTCCCGCCGTAACGAAATCGGACGCGTCGGTTTCCACGTAGATCTCCTTGGAGGGGTCGAAGTGCACCAGGATGGGGGCGGAGGTAAAGGCGGACTTCAGTGCCTCGAATGCCGCTTGCCTCCGCTCGTTCCATTCGAACGGCTGGTACCTCATCTTCTTCCTCCCGTTCCTGGCGGTAAAGTGCTCTCCCTTCGTCATTTTCGCGAGTGGCCTAGCGAATTGCCTAAAGTTGTGGATGAACCGCCTGTAAAAGTTCGCAAAGTCGAGGAAGGCTTACACGTCCTTGACCGAGGAGGGAGTCTCCCAGCTAAGGATTGCCTCGACTTTCTCGGGATCCATTTTGATCCCGTCTATACCCACGATGAGCCCTAGGTACTTGACTAATCTGACGTTAAATTCGCATTTATCCAGGTCCAGGTACAGCTCCCGCACCCTCAGCCTTCTAAGCACCCTATTGACGTTCTCGGCGTGTAGAGCAACTCAACCTTTATAAGTCTAAACCGGAAACGAAAGCGGCCGACCTACAAATCCGGTTCAGACTTATAGGGCCCAACAACGACCAAGCGTACACTTCGGCCCACTCCAGGTCGGTCCACATCAAACGGCTAGTGCGATCGTCCCGCAGTATGTTGCGCCATGCCGGATTCTTATGCAGCACTCCTAATCGGTGCAGTCCCTCTAGTATTTCTCTCGCCTCCTAGTGGAAAGCACATTTTTTATCTTAATTAATGGACCGGCATAAGGGACTCCCTGCCCAGGGGTACTCTCAATTCCTCGGTTGTATCAGTCCAGATTCATGTATTTAAGACTTTCGTTTTCCTTCTTTCGAAGGATAGGCAGAAGCACACAGGCAGAAATTCAGTTCTTTCTTTCTGACCTCAATCAGTTCAGGGCCTAAGGCCCACCCACAGTTTGACAATGTCCGAGGGTATTGGGCATGAATGGTGGCAAAATGATGCCCTCCTCTTCTCCGGTAGAATATTCGAAATGTAAGCCCGGCAGTAGGTTCGGGTGATGTGTAAAACATTGACTGCGTTAGTCGCGTTACATGTCTTAACGGCTGACAGTCTACTCTCCCGTATGATTCTGCGCCCCCACCAATAGTTGAGCTGCGCGGTGCAGCCCAGTCTCCGCGCGCATTTAGTGTGAAAAAGCTATTAATAACTTCGTCGATTACGGAGGATTTATCCGAAAGGTCTGACCAATGATCGCTGCTAAATTCTGTTCCTGGGCGGGCTGAAATTTGGTTCTAATCGCTATATTCTATCTGCTTAGGTTTTGCTTCCTTGTGGACTACGTTTAGCCTTTTTGTCCCACTGGTATGGTGCCCGCTCTGCCTCGCCCCAGATCCTCACAACTGTCATCAGTGTCGCGCGGTGTGAGGCCCTTGCCGCTGTTTCCTGAACCTGCCAATCATAACTGGTAAGGTCCTCCAAAATATAACGAGCATTAAGTAGGATATGTGATGCCTTGCGATAGAAAGTTGACAATTGAACCTCATTCAGATATGTACAAAGATGGGACCGTGCAAATGACTCAAAAAGGCACTCTCCCCTACACAATGTATCCGTTGATCTGACCCTCACAAAATTAACTAACCATTGCTACGCCATCTCGAAGATGTGAATGCTCATGGCTCTCAGCCGCTATTTACTCATTCATTGGCACTAGCTGTGGAACGGGCCTCCGTGCCTTGCCCATTAGACCGTTTTCTCCGGTGGTTCTTCCCTCCTCTCTTGCTCTTCTGTCACTTGGTCTCCTCTATAAAACCGCAAGTATCGCCAAAACCGTTGACCGAATCTTTTTGGATGGTTGATTGGTTTGTGGTGTGGACATGATCCAGGACTTCTGGACTCGGAGCTGTGCCGGTTATGGAACGCTGGAATCTTCAACTGAGAAATCGTCTGCATAACCGAGAATCTGTGAGATGTGACGATGAAAGCAGTAATTGTGCAACAGAGAAAACAGACAGCTAAGATTCCCCAAAGGGTTAGCTCCGGGCGCCTGGGGACCCCATTCATGCTGAGAAGTGCTGCTGCAAAGCCCAAAGGAAAGAAGATGAAAGTAGCCCAGGTGAAAGCAAGAATGTTATGGGCACTTTGAAAACTTAGTTCGTTCCGAACAGAGTCCAGCCTGTTGGTGAGAGAGGCTCTAAGCGATTGAACAACACGCAGTCGCTCCTCGAGCTGCCGAACTCTCTTCTTGTTCGAGAACGTCAACTTGGTTATAGCTGACCGGTATTTGCGCTCGTCGTCCTTTGTCCAGCGAGGTCTTTCAGGCTCACGGTCTTTTTCTCGATTGTCCCATAGCGTCACCAAGTCCAGAATGCTTTGAAGGTCATCCTCAATCACCTGTAAGGTATATTGGATTGTCGGCCACCTTTTGCTGAAAGACATGTAGGCCCCAGTACCCATTTTTGAGGAGAGTAGCTTGTTCAGCCGTGGCAGACCAGATTCTTCGGGCCTCTGACCCTTGGCGTTTTGTTTCCCTATCTCTTCCTCAGGACGTCCTTGCTTGTGTCTTGAAAGAAGCTCGAGTAATTCGTCGATAATTGCATTAATTATCTCTTTGAAATCGTCCAAGCTTCGCCGAAGTGCGCAATCAAACAGAAGGAGTTCGAGAATCTTGCGTTGGCGCCAAGATCCTTTGTCAAGATCGGTCATGGGGAGGAAATCCTGTGGCTCGATGATCTCCTTGAAGCGCCGTTGAAGGTTTTGAGGGTCCTGAAGGTCGCTCACCGAATCTGGGTCGTATTCAAGGACACGACAGGTCCAATACCGATCAAAAAAGTCTCCGATGAAGATAAAGCTGAGAGACGCATGTTCTAATTTCGACTTGCCTCCAAGAAAGCTGATCTCTTCGCACGGGCTTCGACGGCATACACGAACTAGCCGATACCACGATAGGTGAAATTCTGTTTGCCACTTGTTCAATGCTGCTGTTGTCTCATCGGAGACAAACTTCTCGCGGTGTTCATGTTTGTCGAAAAAGGAGGCCAGACAAATACGCTCAGAGACAGGTGATCCAAGAAAACAAAGTAAGCCAGTGTCGTGATCAGCGTTTGGCATCCAGATGAGTCTCTTCTTGGCACTCTGTGCGATGCGGCGGGCATCTAGGTGCTCTTTGAGTAGACTGTTGTCAAAGCACTTTCCTTCTTCACTTTGATTGCGATGCTTTTCGGTCATACCATAGATCCAAGAGCGTACAGCCTTCGGAATGTCGACAATGATTCCTCTCAAATCTTTGGAGTCCCTCAACTGCCTTCTTCTTTTGAACGATTCTATCGCTTTCGTGATGAACTCTCCCGTTTCAAGCCCGCACTTGCCCAAGGTCTCCGGCTCCGCAAACCTGTGTTTAATTTTCGGGTTGAAATCGAGGAAGTCAGGGTAGGGATAGAGCCACTCATCAGCGATCTCCGTGATGCTGCTCTGATCGATGAGAGTGTTGAATGGCAAGAACCTTTTCATGTCGGGTTTTCCCTTGTCCAGAATAGAATCACGATATTGGCCAGTGGCTCCGTCATACCCCAGCTGAATTAGGGGCTTGTCGGCGTTCGTTGGCTGCTTCATTTGGTCCCACGTTCTAGGCTCAAAGGAGAAGTTGCTCGACCGGTGAAGATTCAAAAGAATGAAAGGAACTTCAAAGCCGACGTGCCAGTAAAAGTCTCTCCAGGTTTCATCCAGAAACAGCTCTGGCTCTTTTGTGACATCGTTTATCTTCCCAGTAAACAGGCCATTCTTCGATATACAGTCTCGCAGTACTCGCGACGACTCGTCGAACATTTCGTTTGGAGATTTGGAGTTGATTTGAAAGCCTTTTTCTGCCACTAGAAGTCCGATTGCATATTGCAAAGGGTTGCTCCAGAAGGAATCCTCGTTTTCTTGGTGAAACTGCTGCGCGCTCAATGTCATGTTCCAAAGTGAACGTGCTTTAGAGAAAAAGCCATCGTTCAAAAACAACGCAGAATCTCGCGAATGGATCATGAATCTTGTCGATGCAGATGTGCGTGCCACAGCTATCATGCGTTGCTTCGACGAAGGATTTTCGGTGGTGAACCGTTGCAGAACTTTATTCTGGACCGCTGCGGGGGAATAATCCCTGGTTGGACAAGACCTATCTTGCGAGTCAGGCTGCATTGTTTGCGCCTTGGTCCCTTCCCGGTGCGGCTGAAAATCCACTTCGTGGATTCTTAGAAGATAGCCATATCCGAGTTTCTCAAGAGCTTTCAACGCTCTCCATATCCACACGTGGTCTCGAAGGCGGTATTCATTGGCCTCTGGTCGTGGGAACGCAGTGAACCCGCGTTTGTCTCCTTTCTTCAACGACTCGATCCAGGAGTGCACAACAGCTTTCAAAGCTCCGAAACTCTCTCGGAGCCATTGGTCATCGCTTTTGATGGTGTCGATGAAGTCCGCCAACTTGATGATCTGGAGAGGAGTATTGGCCAATGACTCGTCACCGAGAGTCCTGTATGAGTCGGTACTCTCATTGCGCTGGGCATTCTGATTCTGCTGTGTTCCGCGGCGTTTGATTCCCTTTCCGGTAGCCCAGTAATTTGTTATAAAGCGGTGGTCCGCTTTCTCGGCCAAATTAGAGAATAGCCACTCTAGATGCGCTCGACACGTCCTCTCGATCCTGCCTTTTAGGTAGTCCCGGAACTCCGCATGTCCTTCATTGTTGGTCTCTCCAAGGAACCGGTACACCAGTAGAAGGAATTGGAATGCAAAGCTGGACTGTGTCAGTGATCAAACAATATCACGGTCGCATACGTGCCACACTTACAAACTAGCTTTGTTCACAAGCCGGTGGCCTGACTTGTCCCCGCAGGTCAACGCAACCATCTTCCCAGTCCCACCGTTGTGTGAGAGCACAGGGATGCTGCAAACAGAGAGGATGTGCTCCAGGGTTCTCCGAATAACGAAGTCCAAGTGCGGATCCGAAGAGAATGAAAGTACAGCATAAGGGTCCTTCAAGGTATCCTGAAATCTGCAATGAAAAGGGGTCGGAGTATCTCGGATGTTAAAGCTCGAAGATGAGTGAAGTTTGTAGGCGGTGGCGAATGTCAATGTCCGGCTACCGGGAGATCCCTCCTGACCCCTGATGCTGAAGATTGCGTTGCCTTCTTTTTTAATCTCTTGAGGCTCACCATCGACAAAGAATGAAACCACCAAACTGATGACGCTATTGATATTTTTGAAGTTCATGCCGTCATGTCTCAAGACGATACTGTTGCAAGCTTTTCCATGGGGTCCGCAAGCTTTGTAGGCTGTTTCTGCATTGAAGCTGTGGCCGGAATCAACAAAGTCCAGTTCTCTGATCAGCAGCTTCGCATTGAAACGCATGCTCTTGATCTCCGGGACCGGCTGGCACTCATACTTTGTTGCAAAAGTCCAAACGTCCCAAACAGTGCTATCGTGGACAAAGTACTGCCTCGTACTTCGCAAACGCTCGTTCTGGGAGGTGAACAGTGGCCAGCGATCGCGAATGAATTCCAGATCAGGCTTCTTCGCACACAGGCTGCGCATGTTCTCAGATGCGTACTCTCCTGGGTCAAGTTCGAGACCGATCGGACCTTTTTGGTTGCTCAGCTCCATGAGCTTTTGCGCCCTCTTCATCACGTAGCTTGGTTCTGGCGTATGTGGCCCATCCACACAGAAGAATCCAGATCGACCTTTCCCCAGAAAACTGGTCATCTGCATGAGCTGCCCCATAGCAGTGACAGTAGCTGTTGTTCCATCGTTCCCAAAAGAGACGTATGTTGCAGCAACGCTGTTTGGAGGCGAGCTGCACTCCTCGGCCTTGATCTCATGCAAATAGTCATCGATATCGTAACCTGGATCTTGGTCAGCGAGTGCAGTCGTGTCGACTAACATATGCGCTCACCAGGACTCTCTAAGCTTCTGGCTGCTGTCCCCACCGTGGAGCCCAGTTGCTCTGGAATCGCTCCATGCGGGTTGGTGGACTGTCCTGGAGGCTCGTTTGAGTCGCCCAATGCTTCATTAGAGCGCTGAAAGGAGGAAACTGAGGTTGTCAAGCCTGACATTAGGAGGCAACAAGAATGGGCGATGGTAGATCTCGCGTTTGGCGTTCAGCGAATACGCTCATGAGAAGCCCGAAGAAATGACTGAATCTGAAGTGAGGACTCATCATACGTTCTCGTATTAAACCCATCATCTTATATACCCCAAGCCAGCCATGATTGTCCTGATGCTGCGACTGAGCTGGACTTCGCAATATTGCGCAAGGGATTGCAATCTTCTGATTACTCTGCCTTTGCTGATCATGGATCGCGATCCCCATCGCGTACCCTGAAACACAACCCATATACTACAAGCCCATAAGCATCTGGAAGTACATGGTAGTCAAACAACATGCAAAGTGACAGAAAATGAAGAAATGCATGTAGAGTCTACGAATCGCCGTGAATGATTGTATGCGGCTTACACCTCCCTGAGAGCCTCACAGGGACCGCATGCGAATTGAAGCAGTTTGCGCCACGATGAGAATATGCAATCTTCGACCAAATGGGAAAATTGCCGCAGTGCGGGGCGACCGCATTTATTGTCTTACCCCGCTCTGTACGACTTTCGATCGTCATACTTGGACAATGTCGAAGCGAATGGCCGAGACAAAATAACGACCATGGCCTATCGGATTTATAAGCGCATGAGAAACTTGATACCCGAATGGTGATTCGCTCACTCCCCTCGGCATGCCACCTTCATGGCTGAAAATAAATAAATAAATGACAGAAAGCAGAAGTGATTGCGCTGACTGCATCCCAGACAGATGTCACCGCCTTGTGCTCCACCCAAAAAATAAAACCCCACTTCTGTAATACCCTAGGAAAGGTCATACCCTCGCACTCCTGCTCCGTAGTCACGGGCCTTTACATGACTGCCGTCGTGAGGCTCCGTTTCAGCCCTTGAGCCACCAGCTCTCCACGCACCTGAAATAGCCCCCACTTTCAAAATCACTACTCCCACCACGCTCTCTACCAACCTCCTCTCGACCGCGCTCCTCGTTGGCGCTGGGCTGGCCACACCCGCCGCCCGCGCCCTTCAGCCTCGTCGCCATTGCCAGCGGCCAGCCCTTCCACAACCAGCAGCTGTCAGCCTCGTCGTCCAGGCTCGAGATCGGCAAGCCCAACGCCGACGCGCATTGCTCGGACGGCAAGAAGCAGGACCACGCCGCCTTCATACTGCGCAACGGGTTGTTCCTGTACAATAACACGACGGACGCGTCGACGCAGCAGCAGTAGCTGTGATCGGACGTGTCGGGCATGGGGGCAGGGCGTACTGCAGTACACCAAGAACAAGGAACAGGCCGACAAGCTCAACCGCAACCGCATCGTGACGGTCGAGTTCGGCTTCATACATAGGCGCCGGCACGAGCAGTCCGATCTGGAACATCGACGGCGAGACCATCGCGTGCCCCAGCAGCAGCAAGAACGAGGGCGGCGCGTGGTGCGTGTGGCTGAATGCCGGCGTGCAGAACCCCCGCGGCAACGACCTGGTTTGAAGATTCAGGAGATGGGAAATAAAGGCATTCTGACGTAGAAGTTAGCGAAAAGACAGTAGTAGCCAGTCTCTTGACGAATATTTAATGTCATCTTATTTTGAATTCGACCGAGCTTTGGGGAGCTTAGTGAGAGAGAGACAGATAATTGGTGGCGACGATGCTCCCGAGAGGAAGTGAAAGACCCTCTCGGTTGGCCTTTTTGGCACTCTGCTTCGCTTTCTGGAGTGAGCATGGTAAGGCACCATGGCTCTCCAGGCACTCCTCAAGGCCTTGGTGAGGTTTCGGCGGCCTGCTCGTATTATGTACTCAGGAGATCGGCGCAGGCCCACAACACCCGGAATCTCCCCTTAAGCGCAACCAGGTCGTTGTTGCAGCTGCCCCGGCCTCTTCGGCCGTGTTCATTGACGGGGTGCTGTTGGATTTTGGGGTGAACAGTGATGGATTGAGAGAATGCTGGCTATCTGAAGCAGCTGGAAGGAGAAGTCATATATACAGAAGGCTGTTCCCTGATCAGCTGTTGGTGGTATGCTGATCAGATGACAAGTGGCATGGTATTTTGAAGTCCGTAACGACCATCTCAAAGTTGACAAAACTCTACTTAGAGTCCGCCTTGAACCTCCGAGCCTGGCTCTTCACAGCCTTGTTCATCTTCGTGGCTCCTACGGTTCCCAAAGCTGATAGGAAATGCCGCTCCATTAGAATGCGTGACCAAGTGTCCTTCCGCTGCTCTTGCACGCTCTCGATAGCAGCCGCAACGCAGAGATTCTTAAGGTCGGACCCAGTGTAGTGCGGTGTCAGCTCAACCAGCTTGGAGATAGTGATGTCGGACCCAAGTGTCTCGTCCTTAAGAAGCACGCCCAAGATTCCGGCACGCTCTTTGGCCCCAGGCATTTCGAGATGGATTTGAACTGGGGCGCGGCGCAGCGCGGCTGGGTCGAGGTCACACGGGCGGTTCGTGGCCAGCAGCACGAACGGCGAGGTAAGGTCGGTCATCAGCCCGTCCCACTCCGTAAGAAAGAGGTTGAACATGTTGCGTGTATGACGCTGGTCGTCGCTTCTACGTGAGGGGAAAAGGGCGTCAGCCTCATCAATAAAAATGATGCACGGGCTGATTTTGCGTGCTACCGAAAAGATGGCCTTCACTGCCTTCTCTGTCTGGCCCACGTAACAATGCCAGATCTCAGCTGGAGTTATGGCCAGCATGTTGAGACCTGACTGTTTAGCTAGGCTCCGGCACAGCATGGTTTTTCCGCTACCTGGAGGCCCGTAAAGGACAGCTCCAGTGATTCTATTGCCTTTGAGAATGCCGTGACCGAAAGCTTTGGGCCTCTGCAACGAGAGAGCGATGGTGTGTTCCAACTTCCGGATGATCGATGGGTTGATAAAGATCTCCTTATAGTCAGGGGGGATTGAGTCTTGAGGAATGTTATTAGCTATTGTTAGAGGTGACATGGGCTTGATAATCACCTGTATTGACTACGTTTTGAAGCATCCACTTCTCAAATGTGTCGGCCTCTACTCGTGAGGCCCATTCCTCCATTTTCTCTTTGTGAGTTTTGTCCGCAGATTTCTCTGGCTTTTGATCGCTGTCGCTCTCACTGGAGGATAGATCGTCAGAGGCCTGTGATGATTCATCCGTCTCGGCTTGAAACCGGGTAGCATCATTTTCGTCTAGTGTCATGGTGGCTGAAAAGAAGTTGGTATACTTTGTATTATCAAGCGTATCCATTGGCATTTATACTAGCAAACGACTTTTTCCTACCAAGGCTACCTGACTTCACCGCCATAAAGCGGGACTGCTATGCTCCACCTTGCTGCCTACCATATTGCTGCCTAGGTGACAAACAGTACCGCCACGAAGATGCGCAATGCATGGTCAAAGCTGTCCTGCTAGGAAACAGGATAAACCAATCGTTTCATTGTGCTGGCTAATGGTGTCATTCAACCGTGGCTGAGATCTGGAGCTACTGACCGGAACGATATTCGCCACCTGCAGGACCTTGTCATACCCATCGGATCATCACCGACATGGAAATTTGTCTGAAACATCTGCATGACAGCGCGAGGGAGGGTGGCTGTTGCCTGTGGAGGCATCCTCATCTCGCTGTTGGGCCCAGCCCGAGCCCCGTCTGTCGTGCCACTGTCAGATATGGCTTCGGCTAGTCCCGCCGCCAGTGCATTGACAGCACGTCACAGACATCCGGGGATCTTCAGCCATGACCTCAACGGTCGGCTTCCTCCGAGGACTTCCATGCACGACGCCTCAGGCTGTCCGTGAGATGAAGCGAAAAAGAGACAGGACTATAAACCTGGGGTATCACAGGGTCACGCAGAATCGACACAGCGGTCTGCTTAGCTGAATACTGGATGCTCTTACTGTGAGACACTGCCCGGCCTCGCCGACAAACACCTTGCCGTCTAGCGTAACATCCGACCCGCGGCAGATGGCTGCGGCTTCGACCGGCCGAGCTGAGGGGAGGATAAAGAAGTGGCGCAGCAGCGAGAATGGCGGAAGAGAACCAGGTTTAAGGCCACCAGCACGTAGCGAAAGTAGACAGACAGCAGGAAAAGATAGCCGAGCGTGTGTTTAATGTGGGGTCAAGGCAATGAGGGCGCACGGACGGGGGGCGTTCGCTGCCAGAGACGGATGAAGATGCAGAGCTCGACGAATGGAGGGTCGTATCCGAGAGCGAGGAGCGCTGCTGCGTGGAAGGCCCCACTGATGCGGTCGCGAACACCGCCACTCGCAACACTGCCACAGATAGCTGTCATCTGCCCCGCCGGGCGGTGAAATGTGGTGTCATTGACTCAATCTCCAGCACTGCCAGCGCAGCACTCTCCATCTGCCCTTGCTGGCCAGCATCAGACAGCCGTCTCCAACGTGGCAATTGCGCACATTCTCCAACGAGAGGTTTTTGAAGTAAAAGAGCGCTGTCACATCGAGGCTACACGTTGAAGTATCGGACAAGTTTGCGCTTTTCAATTTTTCTTTTAGCTCTTTGCGGCCCTGGCCGTGCTTTCAAAGGCTCCTCTTTTACGCGCACTTCAACCTTCTCTCACCAAATCTATCCCAAGAGTAATGTGTATCCATGGAGGCTTCTTTAGCTCCTAGCGATAGGTAAGAGTCCGCGGCGAAAATGCTACTTGTTCCGGACTAATGCCGTAATAAAGGCTATTCACACACCGTGATGCCTATCAAACCTTGTGTAGATACTGCAAACGCATTTTCAGACACCTCGCTCCACCACATGAGTACCAAGACCCCAATACAACTAGGCATCAGGAACAATGGCACGAACACCATATAGTGTTCAAGTCGGGCGGCTTGCTAGATTGTGGGGCGAAATGCGAGCTCTGTCGTCAAATCCTAGCCCGACTTGTGTTCCTAGTGAGCAACTATACCCATGAACGGAAAAGCAAGGGAGAATCCTCGAACATAGTGATGGATCACCTCAAGCAGATCAAACGAGTCGAATTTCGCATTGTCAGAGCAAAAGTACAAGAGATTTGGACGCGATTCGTATCTCCCGATGGAGAACCCATCTTTTCACCGTTTGAGGGTTCTCAAGACATAAGTTTCCATGTCTTTCCAAATAGCATCCGTCAGTTTTCCCACCATTTTCCTATAATTTTACATTGGCTCATGGGTCTCATAGATACGTTTTACTCTACGTCGGATCTCGGATCTTCAACATCTTCCCAGGGAACAATGGAACTCGCAAAACAATGGTATCAGGACTGCCAGGGCAACCATCGAAAGTGCAGTCCCCACGCCGGTTCCACGATGACTCTACCCACTCGCCTAGTGGAGATCCACTACGATCAAACCCGGAACGTGATGAAAGCGCGCCTGGTTCGGGGGAATCTTTTACCCTCCAACACAGCTTATGTGGCTCTCAGTCATTGTTGGGGGAAGGCCAAGTTCTTCAACCTAACCAAGAAGAACTACAACGCCTCAATGAAGATCTTCCCGATGGAAGAGCTACCACGCAAATTCCTGGAGGCATTTGACATTGCATCTAAACTAGGGTTCCATCACATATGGATTGATAGTCTGTGTATCGTCCAGGACAGCGACGACGACTGGAAATTCGAATCATCCAGAATGGGCGAAGTCTACCAAAATGCTGCTCTAACACTCTCTGCAAGCGAGTCATCCAGCGCATTAGAGGGCTGTTACAAAGAGAGGCAATCATTTGGTTTAGATATCCTCACCGATCTGTGGCCGGACAGGACTCCTATGCCCGTCAACGGCTTTCGCATATCCAAACGGGATCACTACGAGACTGCCAATCAGGTACGGGATACCTGCATACACAGCAGAGGCTGGACCATCCAAGAGCGTGCACTCTCGCCTCGCATTCTACACTTCACTCACTACGGGATTTTTTGGGAATGCGAACATTGCACCAGATCTGAGATGGCCCAAGATGGCTCGTCACGTGGTACTACCAAGCTTACTCTCGCTGGAAGAGAAGCCAATGGGGACAGTAGTCTCGAGACGATTTGGTGGGAGATTGTCGACCAGTACACCAATTGTGAGCTAACTCACCCCGGAAAAGATAAGCTGGTCGCCATCTCAGGACTTGCAAAAAAGCTTCGCAATCACCACCCTGATCAATATCTTGCTGGTCTGTGGAAGAGCCGCTTAATCACAGACCTTTGCTGGGCCACTTTCGAGCCTAGTACTATTCGGCCGTCAGAGTACCGCGCTCCATCCTGGTCATGGGCTTCGATCGATTCACCCGTTGAAATGATGGGTTCCTCGTCCGTCCGCAAGACTGGTCGAGCTATCAGGCCGTTTGCAACGATCACAGATGCAAAAACGTCCCCAGTGGCAGACGACGAGTTCGGACAGCTACTCGGAGGAGTTTTGGAGCTTGATTGCTATGTGCTGCCTGTGAGTCTTCCCCAAGGGCCTATCAAAGCTGAGACTTTCATAACTATGTTGCTTGAACCACCGCTCCATGTAGAGTTTCTCTACGAGACTGTATGGGACGACGGCATGCAAAGTCTGATGCTTGACCAGGAAAACTTCTATCCTAACCGCGACACTTGGTGTTTGCCATTATTGGGGTACGTTGACTATAGCAGCCGATTCAGTGAGGTAGAGCAACAGGCAATGTGCGACTTCCTGTACCCCAGGATAAAGGCCGAGCGTGGGGAGTATTATTGTGAAGAATACCTCGGAGTGGATGAAGTCGCCATACGCGATCCTTCGGCGATCGACAAGACGGCCATACCTCAGGCATCGAATGTCAAAAATCAACCAGGAGAGCATTCTAACCCTGATGAGGAAGAAAGTCGTAATAAGGGTAGTGGCGATTATTTGGATATGGACGAGGAAGAGTCTGAGGATGATTATAGTGAGGATGAGGAAGAGTCAGAGGATGATTATAGTCAGGATGAGGAATCGGGTGATGATTTTGAAGAGGACGAGCATGATTGTAGTGAGGAAGATGGAGTTTCGATGCCGAACGACCAGTCCAAGCCGCGCGATAAGATCATCTTTCTGGTGATAGAGCCTGTGGAGCCGAAAGACCCGGAGCCGACTCGGTTCAGGCGTATTGGGCTTCATACCGTTTTCTTAAAGGAAGGCTCTTCTGTTGACACGGTCTCATTTCCTCCGGAGTTTCGAAGAGAAAGAGTTCGCCTAGTCTGACATTTTGGGATTGAGATGAAGAATATTCGCTCCATACTATAGATATGCTGAATAAGACAGGCCACAAAATGAATCAGCTGGGCTTGCGCCAGAAGTGCTGGGCTCGCGCACGGCTAGAAGAGAGCAACGCGTACGGCGTGGGGTGTGCAGAAGAGTGCCAGCAGTTCAGTTTGAGGCAGGCGCGGGCGGCACGATGGCTATGATTTCATCCGCTCCTGGAGCTGCACCGGCGCAGGCCTACCGCTGCGCTGGCGTAGCCTCAATAAGTGTTATTGATCTCATACGAATCGTGATCAATTTCATGATTTAGGTCAGGGTCAATGGATGTAATCACGTGTGCCCTGAGCCTGAAAGTTTGTTGGAGACATCCATTAATCAATCCGATAATCCATGCTTCTGACATTGTCACATTATCGTATCACTAAAGACAACATCTCCCACCTAGCTCCCTTGAAGTCCCCAAGCGCATTGTCCTTTGGCACCGCGACATCATCAGGGCCGTACTTCAGCAGCGTCACGCGTCCGGCCCAATCGCAGACAAGCCCCGCCGAAGACCGCGATCCCGTCCGCACAGCAACCCCCTCAACGACGGTACCGATGTCCGGCCTCAGATACGTCTCGTCATCAACCTGGCGAATAATAGCAGCATCGAAGTCAACCTCAGTCGGGTTTTGCGCAAACTCGGGGCTCCAGAAAATCCCATATGGGAAGGGATGCTCCTCCGGATCCTGAACAAACAGCGTCTTGCCTCTGGCTCCCACCAGCGGCTCCGCAATCATCAGCGCGAGATACTCGCCATGCAGCCCATCGGGCGTGCATCTGGAAGTGTGAGCTTCGTTCGCAACATCCAGCATCGTCGCCGACCGTGCCATGAGCGTTTCCGGAGCCCAGCGGAAAGGCGGGTCTACCATGTTCGGCCCGTCGAAGAAGATGATGTCGTGAGGCATATCCACAGCGAGGTAGAGCTGCTTCATGCGTTCGGCGGGTGCGTCTGCTGGTGTATCGACGAGCTTTCGCGTGTCAACGAGCAAGAGAGCAGCGACGGCGAGGGTCTCGTCGGCTTTCCTGCTCGTCGATCGCCAGTTCAGGGCGCTGGCTACCTGGCCGATGTTGGTTTTACGCTCCGTGCCGTGTTGAGTGTCTGGAGGGCGGAGGCTTCTTAGATGTTGTTCAAAGGATGTGTAAAGGACTCGCAGCGTCGATAGGACCTGGGAGTAGGGGAAGTCCAAGTCCCAGGTGACGAGTTTTCCATGAGCGGTACTCAAGTGCAGCCGTCGCGCGAGGTAGCTTTCCTGGTATGTCCAAAGTCGTTGTGCCCATGAAGAGGATGTAATAGCCCAAAGGAGGTCTTCGATTGGTGTATCGTCTCCCGAAGAACAAGCGCTGATGGTTTTATCGATGACAAGGACGCTTGAGGCTCTCTGATACACGTCTCTGAGAAGGGCGATGGATTTTTTCCTTTGTTCAACGGCTTGTGGGATACACAAAGAGTCAATCCAAAAAGGAGTTGGACCAGGACCTGAAGCGTCCTGAACGAGATGAGCGAGCTTCTCGACTTGACACTTTGGTAACCCCTTTTCCGTCACACCTCCCAGCCCATCAACCCATACGTGTGATATTGCAATGTAATTTCCATCAGTACTTGAGTCATGCGCTTGAACATCAAGGTTTCCGCCAGGGAGTATGACTGGAATCTGGCCTTGGTCAATGATAGACAGTACCTGTCCCACATCGGGCTGGACTGAGGCGCATGAGCATCCTTCATGTACATGGAGCGTTCTGTATGTAGTCGGGTCGATGTTGTTTCTTGCGCACTCCATCTCAGAGCATTTCTCGTGCCCTGCAGTGACAGACTGTCTTTGCGTTCCGTCGAGCCAATCAAGGACGGAGTCATGGAGGCTGTCCTTGCAGAACCGGAGTAGAAACGGGCACCATCCTCTGTTCAAGAGTCTTTGATCCCGCTGGGCAGTGGTGTGCCTTGGGCCGCGGAGGACCACGATACGCCGCCCGCTGTCGGACGCAACATCATTCCTCACCAGAGAAATCGCATCAAAAAGCCTGACAACCGAAGGAAGGATATCTATGACCGCCTCGGCAAATCCGGGGAAATCCTTCTCAATTCGAACAGCATGAGTAGTTCCAGGGTCGGTCCACAAGTACAGCAGTTGGACGATCGAAGCCACAGAAAGCTGGATTTCCCAGGTGGCATCCAGCAGCTCTTCCAAACTTCCTTCCAGGGAAAGCTTCCATGCGAAGAAGGCGAAACCGAGGTAGCCTGAGTGAAGGACTGGCAGGCCCTCTTCGTCAAAGGTTGTGAAATACGACGTGTGGATGCGTTTTCCGGTGAATGCTTCCAGGAATCCAAAATACAGCCAACTTTGGAGCATGGCAACCACTTGCTCGGTTACCTCCTCGCCGCTTATTTTGTCATCTTCAAAGCGTGGATGGGCCTTCCTTAGCTCTCCCTCATTCCAGACTTGCTCAATCGTCCAGCCGCGAACCTTTGGGTAGTCTGAAAAATCCTCCGAGACCGGATACCCTTTTCCATCAGTTCCATCATGATCAAACTGTCTCCATCGTGTGAGCGGCTTTACTGGTGGCACCAGTGATGCTTTGGTGGTTACATCGTCTTCATGAAGCATCTGTGAGTTACAGGCGTCTGCGATCTTTGACGCCATAGTCACGGCATCAAGGGTCATGAAAAGATGCTCCATGATGAGCGAATGAGTGGCCGGTATCAATAGTCATGTATCACCAAGAGAATGCGTAAGGGAAAGCTTGAAATCTTGGACCAAGGTTACACGGTGGCGGGGTAGTTTTGCGGTCGCATTGCCAGATTAGGAAATACTTCCGGAGAAACAGGCAGCAACATTTCTTATCAACGCCGCCTGATTATTTTTCAATGGAGCAAATAATGATGGAGACAGCCCGAACTGCAATAAAGCTTCCTATCCAGGATCCTGTGCAGGCGCAGCACTGTAGGACAGAAGCGTGCATGCTCAGAGGCATGACCGGAGAGCTTTCTCAGCCTCTTCCCGTGTCACCGATGCCGCAAGGCTTCTTATCACACAGTTCAGGCTGCGGTGAGTCCACTGTTACGCTTGTAATACCAGCTTGTCGCTGGTAGCACTGATTGTTCGCGGTCACCTTCCCGAAACGCTGGTTACATATTTAGGGCTCGGGTCAGCCTTGCGAGTCTTTCATATTGCGCTATGAGCAAATGACATCGGAGGGTAGTACATGAGTGCAAAACAGACCAGCCAGCATGAATATTGCATGATGCAGGGGCGATATGATCCATTTCTGAGCCTTGCTGAAACTGACCTGTGTTACTGCAGGCTGATGCGGGGAGAACTACCAGTTTGGCCCCCACGATAATATGACGTGGAAGCAATACGGAAATACCAATTCGCGTGCAACATAGCAATTAGGTGTGTTGGACAAATCTCTAAGAGTTTCACAGTAGGCATGTCATCACCTAGTGAGGAAACAGAGCTTCTGAATTGGGAACGGCTTTCGCTCGGTGATGAAATAGGTTTCACTGTCAGGTAGCACCACTTCTATTTCAGCCTCAGCCTCACCAGGGTTATATTAAGGGCTAGAAGCATGATTTCCACGCCGCTCTGCCTTAATGATAGGAAGTTTCATGCCAACCTCTGAGAAGAGCCTCATCACGTTTTAATTTCAACCCCCCCCCCCCCCCCCTCCCCCC